>NC_045631.1:24013643-24316673 GCF_009829155.1 Mustela erminea | reverse complement strand
TTTTTTTAATAAAATGGAAAAGAAAAATCTCTCAGATGCTTGTTATAAAGATTAAGTGCTTGTTGTTGTTGTTGTTGTGTGTGCTTGGCACAAACCCGAGTGTCAAAAACAGTAGCTATTAAAACACTACTAGGGGCACCTGGGTGGCTCAATGGGTTAAGCCTCTGCCTTTGGCTCAGGTCATGATCCCAGCGTCCTGGGACCGAGCCCCACATCTGGCTCTCTGCTCAACGGGGAGCCTGCTTCCCCCTCTCTCTCTACCTGCCTCTCTGCCTACTTGTGATCTCTGTCTGTCAAATAAATAAAAATTTTTAAAAAACCACTACTAAATTCTCAGAGCCTTGCATATGGTCAGACTCTGATTAGGAAAGCCATTTTATCAACAATGTTACTTAACCATTCTGAAGCTTAGTTCCTTCCCAGGGATCAGGAGGTACTATGAAATGCTTATTAGGACAGGGCTTGGCACAACACTAATCCTCTATGAACAGTGACTATTGAGACATCCTCTGGCCCCTGCTGTGTTTTTCTCAGTGGACACTTTTCAAATATGATTTTTTTTAAGGTTGTGTCTCTCCAGTAATTTGTGGGTTGGAATACTTTTCTGAAATCAGATAATTAGCCACTCTGTTTGCCACAGGTAGGCAATGTCATGAAGTGATAACGCTGGCCAGATTTGGTACAAATTGGACTTGGGTGGCAATCTGTAATACTAGTAATTGCTATGACAGTCCACCACGAATAGTAAGCCAATAGATGGTGATAATAAGAGACAGGAAGTAAGATTCTAGTAGTTCCTGAACCTTGCTAACCATGCAAGCACCGGGCATCTTACAAATACTATTGATTCAGGCTCTAGAAGGAGCAAGATGGCGGAGGGATAGGAGCCAGAGATATCATCAGGTCCCAGGAGTTCAGCTAGATAGTTATCAAACCATTCTGAACACCTACAAACTCAACAGGAGATCAAAGAGAAGAGCAGCAATTCTAGGAACAGAAAATCGACCACTTTCTAAAAGGTAGGACATGCGAAGAAGTGAATCTGAAGTGAGCGGAAAATAGACTGTGGGGGGAGGGGCCGGCTCCCAGCAAGCAGTAGAGCAACAGAGTACAAAATTGGAACTTTTAGAAGTCTGTTCCACTGAGGGACATCGCTCCAGAGGCTAAGCAGGGGGTGGAGCCCTCACGGGGGCAGTGTAGTCTCAGGACCTGCAGGGTCACAGAAAGACTGCAGGTGTCTGAGTGGCAGAGCTTCCAGTTATCGGAGTGGGGAAGTGGGCTGTAGAGATGGAGCCAAGCAGTCGGTTTTCAGCTCAGGATTACCTTAAACCATGATCCAAGGCACAGTCAGGCCACTGCTTTTCAGGCAGGGACCCAACAAGCAGCAGGTCTGGGGAGACCCCCATCTTCCTCTCCCAGGAGGAGTGGCGCAGGAGTGCACTGCAGGAATCTGCTGGGTTTGGAGACTCAAAATGGGGTTGTGCACCAGAGACAGAATGCTCAGTCACAGGCCAGGTGAGCACAGAGTGAGGTCAGAGATGAGGGAGATGGGAGGGATTGACTGCTTTTCTCTGAGGGCACACAGAGGAGTGGAGCCCTGAGCTCTCAGCTCCTATGGGCCAGAGACTGGGAGACCGCCATCTTCATTCCCAGCCTCCAAAGCCTTACGGAAAGCGTTCAGGGAACAAAAGCTCTCAAGAGCAAATCCCAGAAGAAGACTTAGCCTGGCCCCTGGCAAGGACAGTGCAATTCCACCTCGAGCAAAGACATTTGAGAATCATAGCAACAGGCCCCTCCCCCAGAAGATTAGTAAGAACATCCAGCCAAGACCATGTTCACTGATCAATGAGAACTGCAGAACTCCAGAGCTAGGGGAAAGCAACACAAAGAATTCATGGCTTTTCCCCCATGATCCTTCAATCTTTTAAAGTGAAAATTTTTTTAATTTTATTTTTTTCTGATTCTATTTTTTAAAAATTTTCTCTGCTCTGGTTTGTGGTCCCCACTATACTGATGGTGTTGATAAAGTTTTCTTTCTCCCATTTGTTCTTGCCTTTGTTGATAACATTAATATATTTTTAGGAGCCAAGCATCCAGGGATAACCAGAGAGATGTAGCTCATATCATGCATTATGAGGATGAGACCAGAGATATTATTAGCTGAAAATCTGCTCTCTTAGTACAAGACCAATTATGGTGGGTATTAAGGAGGGCACATATTGCATGGAGCCCTGGGTGTGATGCATAAACAATGAATGTTGGAACACTGAAAAAAATAAAATTAAATTAAGAAGTTTTAAAAAATAAATACATGAATAAAATTAAAAGATTAAAAAATATAAAGAAAGAAAGAATGAAATGCAAAAAAAAAAAAAAAAGGAAACCATTCTTTTCCTTTTCTATTATTTGCTTACCAGCAACCTTATTCTTGCCTCTAATCAGATTTCTTTAAGTCCAGAGCCGTTTAAACATACCTGTATTTCTTATCCTGGACACTCACATTTGGCCGCTTTTGTTTTTAAGCCCTTATACGGGAGTAAATAAATGATTGAGAGTTTTACTGATTTTAAGTTAGAGCACAAGCAATCTGGCCACAGCTACCAACATCTAGGATATAAGGGAAGTATTTGACTCCAGGATTATGTTCTTTCACTTTCCCATCACCTAGCATAGATTTGGCTGCAAATGGCTGCAGCAACATGCATGTGACCCAATTTGAAATACACCTTTCAAGCAACTTTGACTTCCTCAGCACTCTTGTGTTCCCAGGGATTTAACAATAATGCTTTCCAACATGTTATTTGTCTCACATATTAACAAAATCCCTCATCTAATTCCAATACATGTTTACCATCTTTTTGAGATTACAATCTTGTTTTCCAAATAAAAATAAAATAAATTAAGATTTAAATGTATCTTTCAAGATAAGACTCTGCCAAAATGAAATATTCTGTAATTCATATGGTTACTGTGGTTTTGCCACTTCTTTTCTGTGTGGCTCATTTTACAGATGATAGCGTGAGGCCCAGGCAAGCTAATTGATCTCAGGGCACATAGTTGATGTAGCATCCTGTCCTCTTAGTACTTCCACACAACCACCAGGAAAAGGCAGCATGACCAAAAAATGCCAGGGACATGAGGTCTTCTAAATAACCCTACGTAGTTTTTCAGTTGCTGCCAAATGTCTTCTTAGCAAATGTCAGTGAAGACTCAGGTATCTGGTCAGGGTAGAACCCCTGTTATTCAAACAGCAAGAGAAAAACAGACCAGATACTCTCTAGTGCTGAAAAGAGGAAGGAAAAAGGGTCACTGATTCTACCTTTTGTTTCAGAGAAAATATATCTCTTCTCTGAACTAGACGATCAGTGAGGCATTGGCTTTGCCCAAACTAGGCTATTAGTGTGATGACAGAATTTAACAGTATGTGCGACTCTTAACTATTATCATCAAAGTGGCAGCGAATACTCCCTTGCTACCATCTGAGCAAAATAGCCTATAACATCAGCCTTAATGGGCAATGACAGCCCCTTTTTCCTGGCAATGTTTAAATGCTTCACAGAATTCAAAACAGGAGACTAGAGCTTGGATGTCTGGTTGACTTATCTGCAAGTTTGTCTAGACATCATCTCATAGAAATAGTAAAATCCATGTGTTTGGAGAAAACTTTGATTTTGTGGTGGGTGCTCTGACATGAGGATCAAAAAGCAGTTTAAATCATTTCTGTTTTTATCATCTTTATAATTTATATAAAAGGTTCAAGATATTGATGCAAGGGCTGGGGGTAATATACAAGCAGAGGACTCAGTGCTGGTCCAAAGAGAAGAACTAGATTCTTTTGTCTGATCTCTTCAAATGTTTCCTGTACCCAAAAATGATGGACTCTTATGTTTCACCATGAATGAAAATTGCAAATATTACTTTCCCTTATCAATCTTTTTCAAACTCCGTGGACTGAAATGAAAACTGTTACTTTTAAAACCATGGTTTAGGGGCACCTGGGTGGCTCAGTGGGTTAAGCCTCTGCCTTTGGCTCAGGCCATGATCTAAGGGTCCTGGGATCGAGCCTCACATTGGGCTCTCTGCTCAGGCCTCTGCCTGCCTCTGCCTGGCTCTCTGCCTACTTGTGATCTCTCTTTTTTTTTTTTTTTTTTTAAGATTTTATTTATTTATTTGACAGAGAGAGATCACAAGTAGGCAGAGAGGCAGGCAGAGAGAGAGAGAGGAGGAAACAGATTCCCTGCTGAGCAGAAAGCCCGATGCGGGGCTCGATCCCAGGACCCTGAGATCATGACCTGAGCTGAAGGCAGCGGCTTAACCCACTGAGCCACCCAGGCGCCCACTACTTGTGATCTCTCCCTCTGTCAAATAAATAAATAAAATCTTAAAAAAAAAAAAAACACGGTTTAACAGAGAGGAGAGGAGAATATGAAACAACCACACACACCCACCCCCCGACAGCTCCCGGCCCCTAATCCCACTGACTTCCCTTGGATTTTTCCAGAGCAACAATCGCTACCTGGTACTTCACGTGATTGTTTCTCTGCTGTCTCTCTCTCTTTCTGAGAATGGAAGTGCCAAATGGGCACAAATTTTGTTTCGTTCCCTTTTGTGTCTCCAGTAGAACTAGCATGTAATATACCCTCAGTGAACATCAGCTGAGTGAATGAATAAAGGCAGAAAAGGTTGGTTATTAAGTGCCAAGAAATGGAGATAAACACCAAACAATGAAGGCTAGAATTTATAAAGAGAAAAATGGACACTGGTGATTTTGTTTTACACCTCAGACTTCTCTCAGTTTGGTGGAGAATACTGATATGTCTGTGTATATAATATATACACATATATGTCAAATATAATCTTGGAAAGGTTTATATTGTGAGAATAAATATACATCGAAGGAGAGGGAAAGGAAGATATACAAATACAAGACAAGTGATATAAAAAAGAAAAGAAAAAGCTATCTGCATCCAAATCCATTTTCTGCCCAATTCTTTTGCTTTCCAAGACACTATGCTCTACTAGCCACCTCCTTGACTTCCTGTGGGTGGAGACCCTTTCTTATCTTTCTGATATGCGGGTCACTATAGTAAGTGTGGTTCCTTGGCTTCTGGAAGTTATAAACTCCCACCTCTTCACTATTGCTTTGGTGTTCCATCTTTTCTATTGCTCTAAAGCCAAACTCTGATCGTCTTTCTTACCATCAGCCCTCGCCTGTAGAAGAAAGTCTGTACAGCACAAACCAGTACCAGTACTCCTTTCACCAATGACTTTGGTAAATGGATGTGCCCTCTGGGCATTCTTATAGAATATAACCTCCCACTGAGTGGTCTGGTCTCACATAATATATTCCCTCCTGCAAAGTCACTTTTCTGAGCCATTTTGTCTCCTTCTAGAACTGTATCCCAGGGAAACTCGGGCATTCCCACTTGGTTTGGTGTGGACAATCATTCTCTCCAGGCTTTTAAGAGCCACTCAAGCAGTGAACTTGTCCTATTTTCTGGATCTTCACTGGCTGTTAAAAGCTATGTTGGGAAAGTGCCCCCAAATCTATGAATTCTTGTTAACCCAGACTCAAGTTCTGTACCACTCTGCCCTGACACCCTTAAGCAAGCACCATCGTATTCCTGCTGGTACATATTAGCTCATTCCTCTACCTCCTTTGGAATGGTCATGACCAATGACTAAGGTTCTTGATTAGTCTCAAAACATGCTTATTCTTGTTTATGCAATCCTTGTTTCCCACTTTTCTGCACACTCTTTCTACCTCTGGTCTGGTCTGACTATAAAAGCATTGTAAAGGAGAACAAAGAGGTAGAAGAAAATCATGCTCTATTTTAATAACCAGTTGACAAGGAAGACTCATGGGGACATTTTCAGACTTACAAAGAGAATCATAATGCATGCATTCAGATAGGGAGATAACTTCATCAAATGGATAGAGTTACTATTTGTTTTATTTTAAAAGGGAGGCTTCAGAGGCGCCTGGGTGGCTCAGTGGGTTAAGCCGCTGCCTTCGGCTCAGGTCATGATCTCAGGGTCCTGGGATCGAGCCCCGCATCGGGCTCTCTGCTCAGCGGGGAGTCTGCTTCTCCCTCTCTCTGCCTGCCTCTGCCTGCCTCTCTCTCTACCTGCCTCTCTGCCTGCCTCTCTGCCTGCTTGTCATCTCTCTCTGTCAAATAAATAAATAAAAATCTTTAAAAAAAAAAAAGGGAGGCTTCATCAAATGAAAAGATAGAAAGCACATGCAGTTATTTAAAAAAAAATTCACTTTAATTACATTCATTTATCTGGGAGGAAAATCGTTACCCTTTTAGATAGAAGGTGAAATGAAATATCATCTTTAGGAAGAGATACAATGTTTAGAGGTAACATAGGTATGAACTAGAGGAGTTTAATAAATGGAGATTTTCTATGGGTGGTATTTCAACAAAAATACTACTGAATGTTGACCTTTAAATTTTCTCTTCAATATTGCTTTGAATTTGAGTTGCTAGCACTCTTTACTTGGAATATTATTAGAAATGTACATAAATTTTGGAAAGTTAAAAGAGAACCCTGCACCTGTTGGAACACTCACGCTTTGCTTTCTCACTTGGAAACAATAAATTGCAAAATACATTTAAGCAAGCTAATTTCCTGCCTGAAAATGCTAAATCACTTCTTCTGATTTCCCTTTCGTGTTTTGCTAAGAGGGAACCTTAATCTGGTGCCCTAGTAATGACAAGGTAGATACTTTCTGTATTTCTGTTAGGTGCTCTCATTTACATCGCTTATAACCTTATATAACAAAAACCATCACCCACAAGACAGAATAGAGATTGAAAGAATGAAAAACAACATGAAATTTACAAACTATATACATGCAGACATAGAAAAACTTGTTGCCAGCCATCCGTGAGCGATGATACCAATTACCCAAATTGCGTGCATTCATGCTTTAGTTTTTACAGCAATCTTGTCAAAATTTTGTTATTGCTTCATAAAAATATATTTTTTGTTACTTCTATGTGTGCTACTTGCTTTTCTTTTAAAGATCTTATTTATTTTTTTGACAGGCAGAGATCACAAGTAGGCAGAGAAGCAGGCGGTGGGTGGGGGGTGGGAAGCAGGCTCCCTGCTGAGCAGAGAGCCCCATGTGCTAATTGTCTTATGCAGCCTACTGGTTTTATATAATCAAGTTTAAGTACTTTACATTGAATATTTTTGGTCTATATATAAAGAGTCGAATATATTGATGAGTCAAATTTTAAAAAGATATAATTTATTATAATCACCATGTTCTATGAATGAGAGATTTATTTTATTATTTAACTCATGTCCCATAAGATGCTCCCCAAAGGTTTTTCTACCTTTTTCTTGGGGGAGGGGAGGGGTTAATAAGGTTGTTCAGTTGATATAACAATAGATTTATGGCAGCTATAATCCACTTAAATAATGTCATAATCTCTCCTTACCAAAAGGCATCTGAAGTTTTCCATGTCACATCTTCAATAAAGGGTCCTATAGTTTGGAGTTTTGGAGAATAATGATGGTGAATTTTAAAATATTATAAATTAGGGGCGCCTGGGTGGCTCAGTGGGTTAAAGCCTCTGCCTTTGGCTCAGGTCATGATCCCAGGATTCTGGGATCGAGCCCCGCATTGGGCTCTGCTCAGCAGGGAACTTGCTTCCTCCTTTCCCTCTCTCTGCCTTCCTCTCCACCTACTTGTGATCTGTATTTGTCAAATGAATAAGTAAAATCTTTAAAAAATATTTTAAATTAAGACAATGTATTTTTCTCAAGCTGGAAGCTCAATCTGTTCTTTTAGCTTTAGATATCTTTCATAGCTTATCAATAGGAGGTAAGATTGAAAACCACAGTGGAGGGCGCCTGGGTGGCTTAGTGGGTTGAGCCGCTGCCTTCCGTTCGGGTCATGATCTCGGGGTCCTGGGATCGAGTCCCAAATCGGGCTCTCTGCTCAGCAGAGAGCCTGCTTCCCTCTCTCTCTCTGCCTGCCTCTCCATCTACTTGTGATTTCTCTCTGTCAAATAAATAAATAAAATCTTAAAAAAAAAAAAAAAGAAAACTACAGTGGATAAACTGAAAGGCATCATTAAATAAAAAAACAGGAAGTAAGTCAATGATTACTTTCCCTGTTGTATAAATATGTGAAGAAACATGTTGAGCACATATCAGTTCCATCAACAATATTATTGAGTAATCTCTACCTGTATGTTTATCCCAAATATTTTATATATTTAACTTATCATACTTTCATTTAATTTGAAGTACAATGACTGACTCTCCCCCAAAGAATAAAAGAGTCTGTGATAATCTTAATTTCAACATGTCAAGTCCTGTTTATTGATAACCTTGAAATGTTAGCTTATGTTCTAATAGCACAAATGCATTATTTATAAGATGGATTTGTAATCAATTTTCCAAACAAGGAAAATTTGAGAATAAAAGAGGCACTATTAATTGTAATAAAATAAGAGAGGGAATAACCCAGGACGATCCTGGACATAATGACTTCAATTATTTTTTTTTAAGATTTTATTTATTTATTTGACAGACAGAAATCACAAGGAGGCAGAGAAGCAGGCAGAGAGAGAGAGGAAAAAGCAGGCTCCTTGCTGAGCAGAAAGCCCAATGCGGGGCTCCATCCCAGGACCCTGAGATCATGACCTGAGCTGAAGGCAGAGGCTTTAACCCACTGAGCCACCCAGGCACCCCAATGACTTCAACTATTAAACACTGTTGACAGTTTACCAATATATCCATTTCTAAATTCAACAGTCCCAATTTGCCTTCTTTTTGCATTCATGATCCCTGTAAAGTCTAATTTAGACAAAAAAAGAATGAAGTTGAGCAGCAAAGAGTCGGTACCCAGACTTCATTGGTTCAAATCTTCCATTTACTATTCGTGATGTCTTGGGAAGTTTACCTAAACTCTCAATGGCTTATTTCCTTTATCTTTAAGTGGGTATGAATACTTCAGTAAATATTTCATATATTTGTGAGGATTGATTAGGATGTTAGATATTTAAAACTGTGCCTAGCACATAGTAAATGATTAATAAATATAAATTATTATTATTGGCCAAAATATACTGCAGTCAGTTCTGTATATAAAAATCAGAGGGGAGGAAGCCCAAATTGTATTTTCTTATAATGTTATCTTACTTTTTCATAAACAGATTAATGGTAAATTAAGTATATATAATGAAGAATGAAGTTTTGGTGACTAGATATGAGGAAGAATCTTAATTTTGCTTCAGCTTACATCCCTGCAAATTTGTGTGTGCACATTATAAGAGAAGTTTGTTTATTTCCAAAGACTTTTTTGTTGCTTTTTTTAAAAATGCACATATAATGTATTATTTGCCCCAGGGGTACAGGTCTGTGAATCATCAGGCTTATATACTTCACAGCACTCACCATAGCACATACACTTCCCAATGTCCATAAGCCAGCCACACTATCAATACCCTCCACCCCCCAGTAACCCTCAGCTGGTTTTGTGAGTCTAAGAGTCTCTTATGGTTTATCTCCCTCCCAATCCCATCTTGTTTCATTTTTTACTCCCTACCCCCCAAGACCCCTTTCCCTGTCTCTCAAATTCCTCATATCAGGGAGGTCATATGATAACTGACTTTCTCTGATTGACTTATTTTGCTCAGCATAATACCCTCTAGTTCCACTCTTGTCTTTGCAAATGGCAAGATTTCGTTTTCTGAGGGATATTCTCTGCTATAATTTGTTCCAATATACCTTCTGCCCCCTCTCTTTCTTCTTCTTCTGAGATCCCAATTATTCTAATATTGTTTAGTCTTACTGTATCACTTATCTCTCAAATTCTCCCCTCATGGTCCAGTAGTAGGTTGTCTCCCTTTTGCCCATCTTCTTTGTTCTCCATCACTTGCTCTTCTGTACCACTAATTCTCTCTTCTGCCTCATTTATCCTAGCAGTAAGAGCTTCCGTTTTTGTTTGCACCTCATTAATAGCTCTTTTAATTTCAACTTGGTTAGATTTTAGTTCTTTTATTTCTCCAGAAAGGGATTCTCTAATATCTTCCATACCTTTTTTAAGCCCAGCTAGCACCTTGATAATCGTCATTCTGAACTTTAGTTCTCACATGTTACTAATGTCAGTATTGATTAGGTCCCTAGCCATCAATACTGCCTCTTGTTTTGTTTTGTTTTGTTTTCTTTTTGGTGGTGAGTGTTTCTGCGTTGTCATTTTATCCAGATAAGAATAGATGAATGAGGGCGCCCGGGTGGCTCAGTGGGTTAAGCCACTGCCTTCGGCTCGGATCATGATCTCAGGGTCCTGGGATCAAGTCCCGCATCGGGCTCTCTGCTCGGTGGGGAGCCTGCTTCCCTCTCTCTCTCTCTGCCTGCCTCTCCATCTACTTGTGATTTCTCTCTGTCAAATAAATAAATAAAATCTTAAAAAAAAATAGATGAATGAACCTGGCAATTCACAGGCCTGTACCCCTGGGGATAAAAATACATTATATGTTTATAAAAAAATTTTTTTTAATTAAGACAATTAAATAAAAAAAAAAGAATAGATGAATGAGAGAAGAAAATACTGAAAGGGTGGCAACAACCCCAGAAAAATATACACTAACCAAATCAGAAGAGACCCAAAACCAGGGGGAGAAGAATGGGGGTAAAAAGAATATATATATATATATATATATATATATTAGACTGGTGAATAGAACAGAGCCACACACTTGATTTTGGGTGTATTTTGGTCTGTTAGAAGAGATTGCCTCCCAAAATTTGAAAGAAAGAAAAACATACATATATTACAAAAAATAAGGGTAAACATGATGAAGGGATGGACTATAACTGTAAAGATGAAAATTTAAAAATATTCTAAAAAGGGAATTGATAAGATAAGAAGTTGGTTGAAAAATGAAAAAAAAAAAGAGGAAAGAATGCGATCAGGTTGAAAAGTAGAACAAAGCCATTCACTAGATTTAGGGTATATTTTGATCTATTAGAAGAAATTGTATCCCAACATTTTAAAGGGAAAAAAAAAAACCTATTGGTATACAAAAAATAAGGTTAAATACAATGACGGGAGAGAATATGACTATAACAATGAAAATTTTAGAAGATTTTTAAAAAGGTATTGATAAGATAAAATAGTTTAAAAAGGTTAAAATAAGAAAGAGGAAAAATTAAAACAATAGAATAAGAAAAAAATAAAATTTAAAAAGTTTAACTTTGAAAGATTAAAGAATCATGGGGAAAAAAACCATGACTTCTATGTGTTGCATTCCCCTAGCTCTAGAGTTCCACAGATCTCATTGATTACTGAACTTGGCTGGATGTTCCTGCTGATCTCCTGGGGGAGGGGCTTATTGCCATGATTCTCAAATGTCTTTGTTAAAGGTGGAATTGCAGGTGCCAAGCTAAGTACTCTGCGCAGTTTTGGTCTCATCTTGGGAGGTTTTGTTCCCTGAAGGCTTTTTGTAGGGCTTTGGAGGAGGGGGATGAAAATGGCGGCCTCCCAATCTCTAGCCCAGAAGAACCCAGAGCTTGAGGAGGCACTCCTTGGTGCGCCCTCAGAGAAAAGTAGTCAATCCCTTCCATCTCCCTCATTTCTGGCTGCACTCTGTGCTCACCCAGCCTGTGACCAAGTGTTTTATCACAGGTGCATGGCCGGTTTGGAGTCTCCAAACCCAGCAGATTCCTGCCACGCCCTCCTGTGCCACTCCTCCTGGAAGAGGAAAGAGGGGATCTCCACACGTCTTCCACTTGTGCGGTCCCTGCTGGAAGAGCAGTGGTCCGACTGTGCCTCGGATCACAGTTTAAGGTAAGCCCGAGCTGAGAACTGACTCCTCGGCTCCGTCTCTGGAATGAGCTTACCCGCTCCAACACTCGGGAGCTCTGCCACACTCAGACACCCCTGGTCTTTTTGTGACCCCGTGGGTCCTGAGACTACACTGTCCCCTCGAGTGTTCCACCCCCCACTTACCCTCTGGAGCGACATCCCTCAGTGGAGCAGACTTCTAAATGTTCTGATTCTGTGCTCTGCTGCTCCACCTCTTGCCGGGAGCAGGCCCCTCCCCTCACGGTCTATCTTCTTGTAGGTTGCCTTGGATTCACTTCTGTGCATGTCCTACCTTTGGGAAAGTGGTCGATTTTCTGTTTCTGGAATTGCTGCTCTTCTGCTCTTCTATCTCCTGTTGAGTTTGCAGGTGTTCAGAATGGTGATAACTATCTAGCTGAACTCCTGGGACCTGATGATATTTATATCTCCTACACCTCCACGTCTTGCTCCTCCCTCCACACATAGTGTTTTATTCTCTCCTTTTCCTTAATTCCTGAAGAGAAAATAGGGTGGTGACTGGACCTTGGTTTCTGATTGAAGGAATGGGAGACAAGAGATTTGAAAGAGCAGTGTTCATGCTGACGTGGTGCCCCATGCCCAGTGAGTGAGGGTTTGAAGGCTGGACTTGGGAGCGTTGGTGTTCAGGGAAGATGCTGTCTGAGTTTCCCACAGAGTCGCTCGACTGGTGTGCCTCAGCGGACCCACTCCTGCCTTTTGAAGGGCAGCTTGAAAGTGCCTTGAAACCCTAGGGCACTTGAGGAATGATCTGGAAGGGGCACCTGGGTGGGCCAGTGTAGACAAGCCCAGGGAATTCCAGAGCTAATGATGAACACGTTGCTGAGGCTGGAGTTTGCTTCTCTGTGAGCAGCATTACGCTGGGGAGGAAAGCAGTCTCTGGGTTTTAGGAGTCACCGTGTCAGCAGCTGTGAACCTGGCAGGGGAGTGAGATCAGAGAGCTGGGAGACTGTGAGCCATGGTGGTTGGCCTTTGCCCTGATGCACAGGCCAGCTTGCTCCAGGGGCAGGACTCTGCTCCCCAGCCAGCCCTCCTGCTGCAGAGGGGATAAGAAACTTGCTTCCTATTGGTTCTCCAGCCCTCGTCTCAGCGGGGCGCTTGGTGGGAAGCAGCCCACAGACAGCATTCTGGATTTTTGTCCAGTGTGCCCATTGCTTCCTGAGATGAGGCCCCACAGGTGTCCTCTGCTTGGCGTCTGTGAATTCAGCCAGCAGAAGCTCTTCTTCCAGAGCCACCCCTGAGAAATCCTCCACTTTCCTGTGCTGAGTGCAAGAGGCCAGTTTTCATGGAGCTGAAATCTCAACTCCTGTCATTAGGTTCCAAGACCACATGGCACACCAGTCTCCTTGAAGCTCTTGTCCCACATGGGGCCTGATGTGCGAGACCGGGACCGACCCTGGCAGCCTGCTGCTACTGCAGATTCCTTCCTGAGAACTGTGCAGCAAAGCTGGTTTGTGATGACGTCCCAGGAAAGAGGGAGAGGAGCACCATTCTGCCCCAGCACTGGAGGATGCCAGACAGCAGTTGCAGGTGGTTGGTGCAGGGAGGAGAGATGTCTGTTTCCCAGGACCTTGGTCAGAGGGTGATTTGGACCCTGGGATCCTTCTCTACTCAGGTTTCTCAGGTGAGCACATAAGGCAAGGGGAGGACGTGTATGTGCTCACCTGGAATTGAGGAAGGTGTCTGGTTCCAGGGTTCATGTGCAAGTGGATTCCTCTTAGGGCTCATTTTCCTGATGGTCTTTAGGATGCTGTAGGGGGACCCATTGTTGGGGCATCCTGGCTGTGCAAGAGCTCTGGTCACCTTTTCCCCCAGGGCTCTGGACTAGGAAATTGGATGGAGTCCAATGGTGAAACCATCCAGGTAGGACTCTATTGCGCCATTGCCAAGATGGCCTGGTGACTGTGATAACTGCTTTGGAAATAGAAGGCAGGAGACAGGGTTGGGATGCTGAAAGGGAGGCGGCAGCAGTGCTTGCTATTCATTAAAGGGCCAGGTGGGTCTTCACTAGGACAGTGATTCTTGAGTCAAGTTCAAAAGAAGGTGAGTGATATCACGTGAAGAGTCTTCTAAATGGAAGGGAAAGCATATGCAAAGGCCCTGGGGCAGGAACATACCATGTATGTCCAGGAGCAACAAGCCCTGTGGCCACAGGAGACAGCTTAGGACATGACCTCAGGAAGGTGACCGTAGGGTGACAAAAGCCATTACAGTGCTGTGGCCCCATGGGACCCTGTCTCACTGGGTCATCTTGTCAACAGTGTTGAGAACAGATGACACAAGGTTGAGGATGGGGAAGGGAGGTCAATGATGAAGCTTTTCTAGGAACTCAGGCAAGAGATGGGCTCCAGTGTGGACCAGAGAGGTGGCCTTGGAAGGAGGGGTTAGTGCTATTCTAGGTACCTATTCTAGATGGAGCTCACAGGGTTTGCCAATGGCTTTGATATTGGGAATGGGAGAAAGGAGGAATTGAGGTAATTTCATGCTCTTGCTCCCTGTGCCAAGTGAGATGAAGGAGGAGGTTTCTGGGGGAAGGAGGTAGTCCGTGTTCCACCTGCTGAGGAAGGTGTCCTTCACAGTGGACCTGCTGATGCTTGTATCTGGGAGAACTCTGAACTTCTACTCCCTCAGCAACTTTCAAGTACAAGTCTTCCCCACTTTTCTCAAAATTCATGGCAACACACTTGGCTTTTTTGAAAGATCTACATTATTATGCCACTCCGGTAGCAGGAAGAAACCTGGAGAGGATTTCTTTCTTACGAAAAAAGTCAAAGAGCAGGCATCAGGCTCCACTACAGAGGCCACTACAGAGGCGGTGTGCACCCCAGCCAGCTCCTTCCTGGGCACTGCTCTCCGAGTTCAGCCACCAGGGGCTTTGAATTGTGTCTGTGAGCATCTGCTGTGCTTTATCTCCATTTATTTTGGGCATCCATTGGGAGGTTGTGTCCTGAGACCTAAGAAGAGCCAAAGAGAAGAAACTTTTGGTGTCTGAGCATGCTCACTCACTTTTCTGTAGAAATGAATGGTCATTCCTTTTTCCATTTATACCTCTTCTGCTGTGAAAGGTTTCCTAGGAACACTGTACTTTCAAATAGCAGGGGCGCCTATACCCCATCCTGCAGGGTTAGCTTTTGTCTCCATGCTGCGCAGAACATTCCATGATTTGTGAATTTTAGCACTCAAACACGGCACCTTTGACTATCTTCACCCGTTTCCTCCCACCATCCCCGAATCTGGCAACAACCCATGTGTTCTCATTATCTATGCGTTCAGGATTTTTTTCCATGTGGAGTGTCCCTGAGAGCTTCTGGTGTGTGTCTTTCTGTATCTGAGTCACTTAGCATAAGGCTCCCAAGGTCGATGTTTCCATGTATTGTGAACAATGGCACCGTGAACATGGGAGTGCAGCTGTCTTTTGGAGGGAGTGTTTTTGTGTTTGCCAAAGAAACAATTACTGGGTCATGTGGTAGTTGCATTAATTTTTCATGGAGCCTCCGCAGCGTTTGTCACGGCAGCTGCTCCCATTTCCATTCCCCCAACAGCGTACGGGGTCCCCTTGTCCACACACCCTTGACCCACCGGGTGTCTGTCTCTGGGATGATTGCCGTTCCCACAGTTGTGAGGCGATAGCTGATGACAGTTTGACTTCTGTTTCCCTGACAACAATTAGTGATGTTGAACAACTTTCTCTGTTTGGCCACTTGTGTCTGTTGGCCACTTGTATGCCATCTTTGGCATATTCCCAAAGTGTCTATTCACATATTCCCCCCAGTTTTTATTCAGTTTTTGCTTGGATTTGAAGGAGTGTTTTGTGTATTTTGGATATTACCCTCTTCTCACACATAGGCTGTGCAGATATTTTTTCTCATTTCTAAATAAATGCAAAAATACATTTATTGAAAGCAAACATTGGAACAGGACATCGATAATGGGGAGGTTATCTTTTAAGGGTTTGATGGTTTCTTTTGTCATGCAGAAATTTCAGTTTGATGTCCTTGCACTTGTTTATTTTTGTAACAAAGGTAAAACCAAACCAGGATTCAGAAACTTACTACCTGTGTTTTCTTCTTGGAGGTTTGTGGATTCGGTTCTTATGTTCAAGTCATAATGTGTGTGTGGTGTAAGAAAGAGACCAGTCACATTCTTCTGCATTTAGTGTCCAGTTTCCCCAGTATTATTCACAGAAGAGACAGTCTTTCTCCATTGTGTATGTTCTGCTGCTGTGTCATAAGTTAACACCATACATGTGTGGGTTAGTTTCTGAATCAATCTTTCTTTCTTTCTTTTCCTTTCTTTTTCTTCATCTTTCTTTCTCTTCTTTCTCCCCTCCCTTCCTTGCTTCCTTCCTTCCTTCCTTCCTGTCTTACAGTTTATTTGTTGGGAAAATATTTTTCCTGTCGGAATATATGCACTGTGGACTTCATTGGCGACGTCTTCATACTCTTTGTTAGGACTTTTCTCTGATGACTGTGTTTTCGTAATTGAGTAGCTGAATCTACAGCTTTCAACAGGTTGAACATTGGGGCAGAACTACTTAAGTAGTATTCTATTCTTCGATCAGACTCCAGATTGTGTCTGATTGTCTTCTTTTGTGATGTTCTCAGTTGTGATGATGGCTATCTATATTTCCTTTTTGTGGTAGGTTTATTAAAGTGAATTTAATTTTTCCTGAAAGTGTGGATTCTAAATGATCCCTCTTTTATAATACATATTTATCTAAAACAGCATTTTTTGATGGCTTTATTGAGGGATAACTGACATAAGATAAACCCCACATATTCATATTTGAAGTGTACAATTTGTTAAGTTTTGACACATGGGTGTATACATGTAGTTACTTGCAATCCATTGATCTTTCTTGGTAGAGTCTCTATTCAAATCTTCTGCTAGTTTTCTGCTGGGTGTAAGACAGCATGTTTAAAAAATGCATTTATTGGAAGCGAACATTGGAACAGGACATCAATATTATTAATTCCCATTCAGAGTTAATAATACTATCAGAGCTAAGTTGAAATATACCTTTAATATACAAATGAATAAACTTTGCCAAAAGTACTATGATTATCAGTTTCCGAGCTTTCTGTTGTGTGCCGTTGGCCTGTGAGTCTGCTTTTATGCCAGTCCCATACTGTTTTGATGGCAACAGCTTTGTAATCTGGCTTGAAATTGGAGTGTGGTGACTCCAGGTCACTTGGTAGCTTGTTTGTTTGCTTGCCTATTTGCTTGTCTTTTTGTTTGTTTGTTTTCTTTCTATCGGTGAGATTTTATTTATTTTTACTACGTTTACATTTTATTCTAGATGTTTTTCTTTCACTTTTTTATAATGATCATATAATGTGTTATTTGTTTCAGGGGTACCGGCTTGAGATCCTTCCATTTTACAAGGCACACAATGCTCACCACGGCACATCCCCTCCCCATGCCCATCACCAGTCACCCCACTCCCCCACCCTCCTCTCCTTCAGAAACCCTCAGTTTGTTTCCTGAGATTAAGTGTCTCTTTTACTTTGACTCCCTCTCCGGTTTCATCTTGCTTCCTTTTTTCCTCTCTTCCCCTATGATCCTGTCTTATTTCTTAAATTCCACTTATCAGTGAGATCATATGATAATTGCCCTTCTCTGATTGACTTATTTTGTTTAGCATAATACCCTCTCGTTCCACCCATGTCATTGCAAGTGGCAAGATTTCATTTTTGAGGGTTGCGTAATATTCAGTGGTATATTTATCCATACAGATCCACTCATCTGTCGATGGATGTCTGGGCTCTTTGCATACTCTGGCTCTTATGGGCATGGCTGCTATAGACATTGGGGTGCAGGTGACCCTTCAGATCACTCCATGTGTATCTTTGGGGTAAATACCCAATAGTGCAGTTGCAGGGTTTGTAGGGTAGCTCTATTTTCAACTTCTTGAGAAACCTCCACACTGTTTTCCAGTGACTTCACCAGTCTGCATTCCCACCAACAGTGTAAAAGGGCTCCACTTTCTCCCTATCCTAGCCAACACCTGTCATTTCCTGACTTGTTCATTTTAGCCATTCTGACTGGTGTGAGTTGGTCTCATTATGGTTTTGATTTGTATTTCCCTAATGTTGAGGGATGTTGAGCACTTTTTTATGTGTTGAGGGCAAGGGTGAGGGCCTAGGGCCATGACAGGCCCGATCTCCTGGCACTGAGGTGAGCTCCCAGGAAGTCTGAATTGAGGGTGGGGTCAGGCTGAGTGTCAACCTTCGAGTTCGTGTCCGGGAGCCTCTGAAAGTGTGAGTGGTTTCAGGGTGGCTTGAAGTTTTCTCCCACTCTGAGGGTTTTGCACAGCTCCAAACGGCGTGGTTTTCCTGGGTGGCAGGCAGAGTTCTGGGGTTTGGCTCAGGGGTCTCCAGCTTGAGCACTTTGGGGCCAGAGCTCTGGTGATGGAAGCCTGAAAACCCAACCTAGGGTTAGGGACTGGGGGCATGAAAGACCCGATCTGCCGGCACTGGGGTGGGCTCCCCAGGAGGCTGAGTAGAAGCCACAGGTGTCCATTGGTCTGAGATGATTCTGGCTTGGCATGGGCCTGGCTTTTCGAGCGCTTTCTCGTGGGGTTGGGACAGCAACCACTCCGGACCACGTGGCAGGCCCAGGCGGCTCCCCTTAAGGCCCCTGCCGCTGGACCGAGTTCGCCGAGTGTTTCCATCCAATTTTCATGAGCTTGATTTGTTACTTAAGAAATTAAAAAAGCAAAAGAAGAAAAAAGAGAAAGAGACAAAGCAAGAAACAGACTCCTAACTGTAGAGAACTGATGGTTATCAGAGAGGTAGTAGGTGGGGGATGGGTGGAATAAGTGATGGGGATTAAGGAGTGCCCCTGCTGTGATGAGCACCAGGTGCTGTTTGGAAGTGTTGAATCACTATATGGTACAGCTCCAACTAATGAAACACTGTGTTAACTACACTGGAACTTTTTAAAAAAGATTAAAAAATTAAAAATGGAAAATAAGTTTGTTCTCTAAAAAGGATGCAGAAAAACAGGGAAAAGGGAATAAAGAATAGATGAGAAAATGGAAAAAGACAGCAGTAGGGTAGATTAAACCTCAAACATAATAATCATCATATTTAAAATAGTCTAGAAAATAGGGGCACCTGGGTGGTTCAGTTATGAAGCATTTGCCCTCAGCTCGGGTCACGATCCCAGGGTCCTGGGATCGTGCCCTGCATTGGGCTCCCTGCTCAGCGGGAAGCCTGCTTCTCTGTCTCCCACTCCCCTTGCTTGTGTTCCCGCTCTCACTGTCTCTCTCTGTCGATTAAATCTTTTTAAAAAATAGCATATAAAGTAGGTGAAGGATATAGGGGATTCTTCTGTACTACTCTGTGCTTCCTTTGCAACTTTTTATAAATCTTAAAGTATTTGAAAATAAGATGTTTTTAAAAGTTTAAGAAAGTTAATTTAAATACTCAGTTAAAAGGTAGAGGTTGTCAGTTTGACTAAAAAGCAACTGAATGAAACAAAAATACAGTATACTCATTGTCTTTTTGCTTTGAATATTGCTCCAGACAAAGCAGAAGCCAGAATGATAATTCACACAGACAATTGGATTTTTCTTCCTTTATTTTTTTTATTTTATTTTTTTAGATTTTATTTATTTATTTGACTGAGGGAGATCACAAGTAGGCAGAGAGACAGGCAGAGAGAGAGAGAGAGAGAGAGAGAGGAGGAAGCAGGCTCCCCGAGGAGTAGAGAGCCCTATGCAGGGCTCGATCCCAGGCGCCCCAACAATTGGATTTTTCTGCTTCAATTGTTAAGAATTCTTTCAGGGGCACCTGGGTGGCTCAGTGGATTAAAGCCTCTGCCTTCAACTCAGGTCATGATCTCACGCAATGGGCTCTCTGCTCAGCAGGGAGCCTGTTTTTTCTCTTTCTGTGCCTGCCTCTCTGCCTATTTGTGATCTCTCTGTGTCAAATAAATAAACAAAATCTTTTTTAAAAAAAGAAAAAAGAAATCACTATCATACAAACATCTGTCTAGGGGCACCTGGGTGGCTCAGTCAATAAGGGTCTGCCTTTAGCTCAGGTCATGATCCCAGAGTCCTGAGACCGAGCCCCACACCAGGTTCCCTGCTCCTCAGGAGGCGTGCTTCTCCCTCTCCCACTCCCCCTGCTTGTGTTCCCTCTCTTACTGTGTCTCTCTCTGTCAAATAAATAAATAAAACCTAAAAAACAACAACAACAACAACAAAAGAGATCTGGGTCTAGTAATCAATTGAAAAAATTTTTAATTCTAGTGTAGTTAATGCACAGTGTTATATTAGTTTCAGGTGTACAATGGAGTGATTCAACAACTCTATATTAGGTGCTCATTATGACAAATGTACTCTTAATCCCTCTCACCTGTTTCACCCATTCCCCCCACCCTCCATCTCCCCTCTGGTAACCACCAGTTTGTTCTCTACAGTTAAGAGTCTTTTGGGTTTGCCTCTTTTTTTCTTTGGTTTTTTTTTTTTTTCTTAAGTTCCACACAGGTGTGACATAGTATTTATCTTTCTCTGACTGACTTACCATTCTAGGAATAAAATTTAACATATATAGTAACAACACGGATAAAATTTTGAAACAATTGAGCGATGTATCATATTCTGCTAATTATAAATGTACTCTAACATCTCTGAAATCAAGATACATCTTCTAATTTAATTGGTAATGTTTTCTTTTTTAGTGGTAAATAAAATAATAGTGCAATATTATTTTCTTAAGTTTGATAAAATATAGTAAAAGAAGACTTTAATAAGTGGCCAAACATCCCATGTTCAACTATAAGAAAATTCACTCTTGTAAAATGACAGTTCTTCCCCCAAATCATTTATCAATTTCATGTAGTTGCCATCAAAATAATCTCAACTTGTCCTCTTTTCAGTAGAGCAAAATGATTCTAACCTCTTTCTAGAAGAGAAATGTCATGATAATACCATTTGGGGAAAGTGTATTCTGGTATATGTTTTGAATTACAATTTGGCAATGTTCACCTGAATTTACAACCAATTGTTACTACTTGGAATTTATCTTTGACATTTTTAGAAAAATGTATATTGTAGCATTATTTAAAATAGAAAAAATTATGGGGCAGATGGATGGCTCTGTAGGTTGACTGATCCAGTTCCACACTGAGCTCCTTGCTCAGTGGGGAGTCTGCTTCTCCCCCTGGCCCTATCCCCCTCATGCTCTCTCTCTCTCTGTGTGTCTCTCTCAAATAAATAAACAAAATCTTCTAAAATTTTGAAAAAGCAATATCAAAATAGAAAAAATTAGATATATAATATATAAAATATATAAAACTCCATCAAACAAAGGACTGGTTAAAAAAGTGGTAGCAGGAGTGTTTGCAAAGTTCTATTTTTTTTTAACCTAGGTAGTAGTTACACTGCATAAGAATTATTTTTTAAAGTTTTATTTATTTAAGCAACCTCTACACCCAATGTGGGGCTCAAACTCACAACCTTGAGATCAAGAGTCACACGCTCCCCCAACTGAGCCAACCAAGTGCTCCTCACTGATTAGTTATTTATTAAGTTATAGTTTTGTTCTATGTACTTTCTGTATGTATAATATATTTTACAATGAGGGCACCTGGCTCAGTGGGTTGGACCTCTGCCTTCGGCTCGGGTTGTGATCTCGGGGTCCTGGGATCAAGTTCCATGTCAAGCTCTCTGCACAGCAGGGAACCTGCTTCTTCCTCTCTCTCTGCCTGTCTCTCTGCCTATTTGTGATTTTTCTTTCTGTGTGTCAAATAAATAAATAAAATCTTTAAAATACATATGTGTATGTATTTCACAATGAAGGTAACTAAAATTAATAACATCCATGTTTAGGAATACTATGAAATACTATATAACCAATAAAAGAATTGGGTAAATCTATGAGTAAGATTGTGAAGAGATGTACTTACATATCACTCAGATTCAGCCTTGTGCTTTCATGTATTTGTAGTACATACATTTTCACCACTGAATAATATTTCACTATGTGAATATACTATATTTATTATTGTAACAACAGATAATTTGGTTGTTTCTTGTTTGGGGCAATTACAAATAATAATCTATAAGCAGTCATAGGGATCTCTCCAATTATATATTATATATACATATATCTATACATATATACATATATATATTATATACATCATCTGATGCACATGTACACATTTTGCTCTTGAAACTAGTTTCTAGTTTCTAGAAACTAGAAAGAATTACTAACTGGCAGAGTATGCAAATGACCAACTATACAAGGTAGTGCCAAATTTGTTTTCCAAAGGGAGTAACCCCATTGATTTCATAGCAGCAATGTACAGAAGATTCTGTTGCTCACAACCTCTCCAACATCTGATATTTCAATTAAACAGTGTAAGATGGTATCTACTTGTGGTGTGCATTTCGCTCACTGTTGATGGATTGAACAACTATTCATAATTTTATTGGACATATGTGTTTCCTTTTCTGAGCAATATACCTTTCTAACTATTGTTCATTTGTCTCCTGGGTGGTTTGTCCTTTTAAAAAATTGTGTAAGTTCTTTATATATTCTTTTTTAAAAAGATTTTACTTATTTATTTGACAGACAGAGATCACAAGTAGGCAGAGAGGCAGGCAGAGAGAGAGGGGGAGAAGCAGGCTCCCCGCTGAGCAGAGAGCCTGATGCGGGGCTTGATCCCAGGTCCCTGAGATCATGACCTGAGCCGAAGGCAGAGGCTCGACCCACTGAGCCACCCAGTTGCCCCATATTTTGAGAACATTTATATTTTAAAATATAAAGATAGGAGGTATAAAGGTCAATAGATACAGATTTCTGAGAAGACTCTGAAATGGACTTAGTTTTTCTGGACTTCTGAGGAAGTTCCCATTTATTTATTTTGTCTAATTTCATCTTGGGCTTTCGTTTTCCAAGAGGAACACACATCACCAACACTTACTCTGATTTATACTCTGGTTTACACCACTACTCTGGTTACAGCTTTACACTTACCCTGGTCGCAGTTAGCATCACATGTTAGCTCTGAAAAGGAAAAGCCAGAAAGGAGGGGGCCAGCCACAGACTGGTCATATTTGGGTTCAGAATGGAAGTGGGACAATGAGAAACGGAGAATGTTTAATCGGGGGAATAAGAAGGGAAAGGCAGGGGAAAGTGGCAGTAAGTTAAAGAGGACACATATGCGCACGCAAAAAGGAATTTCCTACATAATTAAATGAATTCATATTCAGAAAGGAAAGGAAGAAACCCGAATATGAACACAAGAAAAGGTATGAAAATAAAAATTTTCATACAGCCCCATGCACCAACCTCTAGTTGGTCTACTAGGCCAGGGCAACAACTTTTTGTTGAAAGCCATGTATTCAAGATGGGCAGAAGGAACGAAGGGCAGTGACCTACCAACTGTATATACTGGAAAGAACAAATCAGGCATCTGCAATTCAGAGAGTGCTTCTCTTTCCCTAGATTCTAAAATAATACCCCCCTTCCTGCCTCCCCATCTCTCGTCCCTGCCCCTGCGAACATTGCAATCATTGTGGATTCTGCTCCCTGACCTGGGTCAGCTTCCATAATCCAAACTAACCACTCCTTTGTTACCAGCTGTTTCACACAATTGTCCTTCACCTGCCAGGAGCTTGGCACTTTGGCAAACACTGCACAGCAAAATCGTTCCACCTTGATTGCACAGGCATATCCATGGAGGGCCCCTTGATCATGCACTTCAAGGAATTTGACAGAGTATTTTATCTCATGCCTCTGTGTGCAGAAGTGATGGACAGGTAGCTTCCTAATACAGTAACCAATAGAATTACTCAAGGCGACAAGATCTATTTCCTCCTTTTCACATCCAATGACTTAATTAGTCTCATCATGCACACCAAAAATTATATAACCTCCTTCAGTATTTGCAAGTGCAGAAACACAACTGGGGAGACTCTCATTAAAGCACCGGGACACGTCTGTTGAGAACAATGTAAATTCGACATGGAGGGACTTCGTAAAGTTGAACTTTTCTAGGAACTGAAGGTGAGTTCTAGCAAATAAAGCAGCAGCTTATGTTACCATCATTTTGTACACCAACCCGAACTTTCTGTGGACTTAACAATTTGGAATCAAGAGTATTCACAAAAGTCTTGAGTTCTCCCTTCGAGGAATGCCAGTGCTTCCTGAGAATTCATGACATCAGCTGATGCTCTGTATCTATGGTACAAATTGGAGGACAAGGTTGCCGGTCATACACCAGAAGCCTCAGCATTCCATGACTTCACAAAAGCCAGAAAGAGGTCTCCTTGCTGCATCTCATCTAAAGAGCCTTTAAAAATGGAAGGCATTTTCAGTCCTACTCCATGAATTTCATAATTGTAGTTTTTTTTAAAGATTTTATTTATTTATTCGACAGACAGAGATCACAAGTAGGCAGAGAGGCAAGGCAGAGAGAGAGGAGGAAGCAGGCTCCCCACTGAGCAGAGAGCCTGATGCAGGACTCGATCCCAGGACCCTGAGATCACGACCTGAGCTGAAGGCAGAGGTTTTAACCCACTGAGCCACCCAGGTGCCCCCATAATTATAGTTTTTGTTCTCAATCTCAGCCTTAACCACTCCACCACCAGCATTAAGCAGAGCGCATATTGCATTCATGATGATTTTATTCTGTCTCTTTTGCTATTGAGGCTTCATTTCTTTCCTTTGCTAATTCCCAAGGATGATTTTTCCTGCATTTAAGACACATTCGGCTAAGTTTTTTTCCAAATCCACCTTGGCACTCATCTTCTCAGCACTTGTCCTAGTTCTGCCCTGAAAGTTTCTCCTAAAATAACAAGAAGATAAGATCATTAGAATGGGACAAGAATAGGGGAAGTGGGGAAACTGACAGCTTGAGGCCACTTTTCTGAAGTTGGTCACTTCCTTTATGCCCAGAGTTTGAAGCAGGCTCATGCATGAAATAAGTGTGGAGGATGGGGGGAGGAGCTAAGTCTGCTGGAAGCCCACTACCACCAGAGAAATGATCAAGAGGCTATTTTTGTGTTGTAATTTTAGAAACCGTTTGTGCCAAGATCTCTGAGAGGCAGCATCTCCGAAATCACCTGCAGAAAACAAGAAATTATAGATACCTGAAGACTGGAGCTGGAATGCAAATGGAAAGTTTTCACTGTTAGAGGTGTCTCTGGGGTGTGCTGATGTTTATTATTTTTCTTGGTGCTCCTTCTCCCCCTACTGAGACCTGGGAAATTCTTGGATTATTTTATAGCCCAATTTAAAGAAGGAGCAAACTGGATTGAGTTGGTAATTTGTCATTGTTGCTACAGAACAGACCCTTTAGCTTTCCCTGGTCCAAGCAGTACTCATCTCTTGAAAAAATATATCTAAATTAAATATAAGTATATATATAATTTGTTTGAAACTAACAGACAAATTATTGACTATTTGGATCAACCAAACTGGCAGGTAGAGGTGGGCTTTTGACACTGCTTAAACTTCACCTGTCAACAAGGAGCCTCAGATGAGGTCAAGTTGAGTGACCGTGGGCAGACACACCACAGGACAGAAGGGCAAGGGAGAGATGCACATCTCCAAGCTGCCAATCTTTGATTCACCTGTGGCAACTGAGGAAAGAGAAGGAGCAACTAGACCACTTCACACATCATTACACAATCCTCTATCAAGGGATACCTCACTGTGAACCAAGCTCTCACACTATCTCACACTCGCCCTAACTTCCTTCTTCAAAAGCTGGATGCTGGGTACAAAAGATGCAACCCAAGAGAGAAGCAAACACAAGGCCCTGGACAAGTGTGAAGGGAGACCCCAGAGTGACAGCCTTGGGGCAGGCCCGGAGGATCACCAGCCAGAATGGGAGCAAGATGGCAGCAGCTGTCAGTGGGTGGCAGGTGAGACCACACAACCGGCAGACAATTTAAGAGTTAGTCAGTTGAAGAGGTAGAGAGTCTGGGAGTGGAGGAGTAATAGGGACTTAGGAAAATATGAAAACACAAAGATAAGACAACAGTTCTACGTTTAAAATGAAAAAGCATAGAAAAGAAAACATAACCATAAGCCATGATATGGCATAGCTGTAAACAAAATACAGTCACAATAATATCAACTCTGAATATTGTTCTGATTGGAAATGATAATATCATCGTACTGGTGGGATGTGGGGAGGGGTAGTGGAAGTGTGGTAGTGCAGTATGAAAGGGCAGTGAAGTGTAAGGGAGTGAGATCATCAGCTCTAGAAATAATACCTAAATGTAGGCAGGGGAGATGTGTGAGCATGAGCATGTTGTTTAGAAATAAATTTAAAATTGCTGAAAGAAAAAGCATGTTGTTTAGAAATACATTTAAAATTGATGAAAGAAAAAGGTCACTCAATTTCTCACCATCTCTTATGAAACTATGACTTTCAAAACTGCATATAGGAGACTTTCATTCCCAAACAGAACAGAATAACAGGGACCAGGTTACTTTCCTGTCTAAAACAATGAAAACATTTTAAAAGAAATAATGACTGGAAATTTTCCAAATTCAATGTAACTTCTAAAAAATTAAGATCAAGATCCAAGATATTCTACAAGCTCCAAGTACTAGAAACACACAGAAAACTATGCCAAAATTGCATCATAATTTAGTTGATCAAAGCCAATGCTAAAGAAAAAATCTTCAAAGCAACAAGAGGAAAAAGATACATTACACACAGAAGAACAAAGGATGACATTAGAATTTTTTGTCAGAAACAAAGCAAGATAATGGATCAACATCTTTAAACCAAGGAAAGAAGGAAAGAAAACTATGAACCTAGAGTTCTATACCCAGGGAGAATATCTTTCAGTTAACAACAAAAAGACCATCCAATTTTTTAAGTGGACCAAGGACTTGAATAGATATTTCTCCAAACAAGAGGTACAAAGGCCAATAAGCACAGGAAATGGTGTTAATATTATTAGTCATTAGGGAAATGCAAAACACACCACAATGAGATACCACCTCACACCTATTAGGATGGTGATGATGATGATGATGACACTGATGATTATGATGGTGGTGGTGATAAAAGGAAAATAACACGTGTCAGTGAGGATTTGGAGAAAATGGGATCAGAATACACTGCTGGTGGGCATGTAAAATGAGGCAGCCATTGTGGAAAGTAGTTTGGAGAGTCTTCAAAAAGTTAAACATAGAATTACCATATGACCCAGAAAATCCTACTCTTAAGTACTTACCAAACAATTAAAAACAGGTACTCAAATCCTCTAGACTCAAATAGGTCATGAATATTCATAGCAGAACTATTCCCAATAGCCATCAGGTGGAAATAACTCAAATACCTATCGGCAGATGAATGGATAAACAAAATATGCTAACAATCCATTCAATAGAATGTTTTTCAGTCATAAAAAGGAATGAGTCGGGGCGCCTGGGTGGCTCAGTGGGTTAAAGCCTCTGCCTTCGGCTCAGGTCATGATCTCAGGTTCCTGGGATTGAGCCCCGCATCAGGCTCTCTGCTCAGCGGGGAACCTGCTTCCTCCTCTCTCTCTGCCTGCTTCTCTGCCTGCTTGTGATCTCTGTCTGTCAAATAAATAAAATCTTAAAAAAAAAATGAATGCGTCATTGATACATGCTTCAACATGGATGAACCTTGAAAGCATTATGCTAAGTGAAAGAAGCCAGACACAACAGGTCACCACTATGGACTGTATGTTTATATCCCTCTAGAATTCATATGTTGAAACCCTAACCCCTATTGGAATGGATTAACAGGTGGGGCTTTAAGGGGTAACTAGAGGCGATTGGAGTGGAGCCCTCATGATTAGATTAGTGTCTTTATAAGAAGAGACACAAGAGAGCTTGTTTCCTCTCTGCTCTTTCCACCATGGCAGCTGTCTGCAAACCAGGAAGAGTTTCCTCAACAGATACCACATCTGCCAGCACCTTGATCTTAGACTTCCTAGCCACCAGAATTGTGATAAATAAACGTTTCTTGTGTAAACCTCCCAATCTATGGTCTTTTTGCCATAGCAGCCTGAACTAAGACAGTCACATACTAGAAAATTTCATTTATGAGAAATAGCCAGAATGGACGAAATCACTGAAACAGAAAGAAGATGGTTAATTGCCAAAGACTTGGGGAACAGGGAAATGGTAAGTAGCTGCTCAGTGGGGTTTTATCTGGGTGTGATGAAAATGTTCTGAAGCTTGATGGAGGTGGTGGTTGTACAATATTGTGAATGTACTAAATGCTGCTGATTTGTTCACTTTAAAATGGTGAATTTTTGTTACATGAGTTTCATCTCGATTTTAAAAATTTATCAGAAAAGAAGGCAAACTAAAAACTTTCTCAGATGTATAAAAGCTGAAAGAGTTTATTAAGAATTCAATGTATGAAATGGTGCAGAAAGTCTTCAATCAGGAAGAAAATGATGCTCGTTGGGAGATGAATATATACAAAGCAAGGAAGACCACTGGAAACTGTAGCTACAGGGGTAAACAGATAAGATATTTTAGAGATTTAACACTCTCAAAGAAGAATTAGACTGGAATGCTAACATCAACTGATTTCAATTAATTAACTTATTATACTGTTACAGTAACCAAGATAGTGTAGAAACAATACAAAGACAAATAGATTCATGAAATAAAGAAGTCTGGAAATAGACCCACATATATATGGATAACAAGTATAATTTTTTTCAACAAATAGGATTCAAACAATTGGATACCCACATATGAAAGAAATGAATTCCTATTTGACACCATTTACAAAAATGTATTTAATATGTGTCCTAAAAGTGAAGTGGGATAAATCCGAGGGGGAGACGATCCATGAGAGACTGTGGACTCTGAGAGACAAACTGAGGGTTTTGGAGGGGAGAGAGGTAGGCGGATGGGTGAGCCTGGTTTTGGGTATTAAAGAGGGCACATATTGCATGGAGCACTGGGTGTGGTGCATAAACAATGAATCTTGGAACGCTGAAAAAATAAAAATAAATAAAAAATAAAAAATAAAAATGACACCAAAAAAATAAAAAGAAATAAAATGTGTCCTAGACCTAAGTGTAAAACCTAAGAGTACGTGGAAGTAAGTGAATACTGCCCAAATGACAATAGTGAGAGGCTATTTTTGCAGAGCTCACTGTGACAAGGGAATCAGGCACCATCACTTGTGATGGCAGAGACTCAAAAGCAGGCAAAGGAATGCAAAAACTTTATAGGGAGAGAGAGAGAGAGGAGGCTCAGGGATTCTCTGATTTGAGGTTGTTGTTCCAGGGAAACTGGAAATGAGCTTACTAGAAGTGGGACATCTTCTGTGACTGGTTTAGGAGCTTGTTTAGCTTTCTTTGTTTCGTTCTGAGTTGGAAGCTGAGGCAACTATCAGAGAAGCTAGAAGTTATTAACTAAGTCCCAGGGCACCTGGGTGGTGCAGTCAGTTAAGGCACCAACTCTCGGTTTCAGCTCAGGTCAGGACAGGGCCCTGAGATGGAGCCCTTGGTCAGCTCTGTGCTCAGTGCGGAGTGTGCTTGGGTTTCTCCCTCCCTTTCCCTCAGCCCCACCCTCGCCCTTGTGCGCACGTTCTCTGTCTCAAACAAATAAATAAATCTTAAAATTAAGAAGAAAAAAATCAAGCCCTGACCACTTTTGCTGCAAGGGTTGTGGTTTGACTTCCAGAGGTGGTTACTGCAGCATTTTGGGCCAAGAGTTCTGTGTTTAGGGGTGCCTGGGGGACTCAGTCAGTTAAATGACCAACTCTTGATTTTGGCTCAGGTCACCATCTCAGGGTCATGAGATCCAGCCCTGTATGGGATTCTGTGCTGGGGTAGAGCCTGCTTAAGATTCTCTCTCATTCTTTCCCTCCCCATCCCTTCAACATGCCCTCTCTTTCCCTTTAAAAAAAAAAAAAAAAAAGAGTTCTGTGCTTATGTATGGTTTGGCCCATGTCCATTTATATATTTAGCCTCTCAACCTCAAAACTTCTAGAGGCAAACATAGGAGAAAATATTCTTACCTTGGGTTTGGCAAACATTTTTTAAAGATGTTACTAAATGTATACTGCATAAAAGCAAAAAATTAATGTATATGGGATTGGAAGAACATCTTTTTGAAAGGCACCTGTAAAGAAATACAAGTCCCTGACCAGAAGAAAATATTTGCAAGTGATATATCAGATAAATAATTGGTATCTAGATTAGATATAGAACTCTTAGAAGGGGAGAATAAGAAAATAGAGACCCCGACTTAAAAATGAATAAAAGATTTGAACAGATATTTCACCAAAGAAGATATACAGAGAGCAAATATTATATATGGAGATATATGGATATATGGAGAATTCATGCAATATTGCTCAATATCATCAGTCATTAGGGAAATGCCAATTAAAACGAGAATGAGGGGCGCCTGGATGGCTCAGTGGCTTAAAGCCTCTGCCTTCGGCTCGGGTCATGATCTTGGGGTCCTGGAATCGAGTCCCACATCGGGCTCTCTGCTCCACGGGGGGCCTGCTTCCTCCTCTCTCTCTCTCTCTGCCTGCCTCTCTGCCTACTTGTGATCTCTGTCAAATAAATAAATAAAATCTTCTAAAAAATTAAAATTAAAAAATAAAACAACAATGAGATGTGCCTCCTATTACTGAAATTTTTCCATAGAAACTGTATCTTTGATAGGATTATGTATTGGAGTCCTAAATTATGCATACTCCAGACGGACACCTTGGTATGTCCCATGTTCAGTTGCTAGTAACTGCCATTCTACCCTATCTTTTCCCTTGCAAATTATGAATCTGTACTTATCAGTCCTGCCAAGTCCCCTGTCAGTGGCAATCTAGTGCTTGGATGGAAAACAGCAGGACCTCCTAACCGCCAGTGAAAATGGCCTCAACGAGTAAGAAAAAAATGTTCTCCCTTCCAACACAGGTGCATAAAAGCAGGAAGTATTCCATTTCACAAAGTGGCCCTTGTTGATTCCTTTCTTTCTTTCTTTCTTTCTTTCTTTCTTTCTTTCTTTCTTTTTTTAACCCTAGCAGGGGAATCCTCAAAGACGCCTGGTCTTCAGAGACTTGCTCTGGCCCATGGTCATGTCCATCATGTCCATCAGCCTGAAGAGATACTGTAACTATGAATGATTCTGTACTTAAGGTCTTGTTGCTATGGCAATAATACTGAAATTGATTTCTGTTTTCTGATAGGCATGACCACCTGTGCATTTTCATAATCAGGCTGGGAACCCATGGTGATATTTCACTCTTCTTGGATTTGCAAGTAGGTACCAAAACTTATGATTGTTTATATTCTTATTTCAACAAAAGGGTTGAAAAGTCTTGTGATATTTTAAGGAACACTTCCGAAGGGCGGACGCTCGGGCTTAGCTGTTCATCTGGCCAAAGGAACTCTCCACCCCACCCACCTCCCCACCCCCGCCCCAGCAGACTGAAGAGGAACCTGTTTCTGTTCCTTGTAAGGCCGGAATAGGCTCACCAACATTAGTCAAGGCCCCCAACTCCCTGTAGAAGTTTTGCTCTGAGATCTGCCATCAATGGGGGGGTCGGGGTGTCTGGCATCCCCTCCATCCATCACTGGTCTTCAAGGATTCCCTTCTGGGTCCTATGTCCGTAGTCTGCAAAAGGGGGAATGGAGGCCCTCACCGCAGCCTAGCCTGTGTGGACAGAACCCACGGGCGTTCTATTAGCCATTTAATGGGGAATACACGGCTTCGCGGACCTTTCCGGGAGTCCTCCCACCCTGTCCCATGCTGTTACTGTTTGAAGCCCCTGGCTTCCAGGGGCTTCCAGGCATCCTCGGAACACAGCCTCTTGTAATAAGAAGGACACTAACTCTATTTATCCCCAGACTACAACCTCACTGGCTTCACGTTCAGGAGTCGCGAAAACTGATTTGGTTCTTTCCTCGAAAGTTCTTCGCACTCTTGAACAGTTTAAGGAAAATTTTACCGAGCGCGGTTTGGATAGATCCCGGCTGTAGGGCAGCGCGCCTCTCCCTGCTCCCCTGCTCACCCGGCGTTTCGCAGCCTCCCAGCTCCCGGATCCCCCACTGCTCGCCTGTCGTTGGAAGTTGCTAGGGACCGCAGACCAAACCTCCCGAGCGGGAAAGGAGCCCAGAGGAGCTCGGGAAGCCGAACTTTTGGAGCATCTGTGCAAACGAGCGCAGGGGACTCCTTACCGTCATCGTTTCTACTGCGCAGAGCTCCTCACTCCAGAAGGTCCCAAAGCCTCCCAAAGTCCACTACCGAGACTTTGGCTGTGCAGTGTCCCGGGCCTTATATCAGCTGAACTCAGTGATCCCTCACAGGGCGGGGCACCGCGCGGGAAACAGGGGAAAAGCCCACCAGTACCGTTTCTGTAGACCCGTTCCCCAAGTACAACTCCTTGGTTACCTTTGCTCAATACAGGTGGGGTTGTTGTTGGTTTTTTGTTTTTTGGGTGTTGTTGTTGTTGTTGTTTTGTTTTGTGGGGTTTTTTTTGTTTTGTTTTGTTTTTTGGAGGGAGAGTGGTAATCTTCTTTATTGCTCCTCTCTGTTCTCTGAGTAATTTTTTAAAGCTTGCAGTTCTCGCCTCCCCCACACCCCCCACTCGGGGAGGGAGATTCGGGTGCAGCCCCACGTCCACTAGTCCTCGCCAGCCGGGCTCCAGCCATTCCCCGAGCGGCCCAGGCTCCCGCGGCGCGCTCCGCAGGTGTCTCCTCCCAAGGCCTCAGCCCCTGAATTCCTCCTCTCCTTGCGGCATCTGGGGCCCCGGCTCTGTTCCCGGGAAATAAGCAGGAGGCAATGTTGCGTCAAGCGGGAGGCAGAAAATTAAGCCTCCGCCTTCTCGCATCCCCCCACCCACCCCAATTCGAGAAATTTGATTCTGCCTCCTTTTGCGGGTGCTTTAATTTGTAAAAGGGGTGATGACCGGACCCCGAGAACGGCCGCGGGTGTCGCCACTTGGGGGAGCCCCGGCAGCCTCCCGACGATGGTATTTTGGCGGAAAAAATGAGAAATTGTCCTTCAGATTCGTCTGTCCCTGCAGACTTCATACCCAGGTCTTGGACAACACCGTTTGTTTTCTTACTAATTGTATTCCCGAATCTGTTCTGGGAGCTCTGGAGGGGTCTGGCTCCACGCGCGGGACTCCCCCGTCCCCAGGGCTGGCACTGCTGTGTGCGACACCTAAGGAGGCGCGCAGCCCGGGGGGGGGGGGGGGGGGGGGGGAGAGGAGGTCGGATGCCAGGGGGCTGATCCAAGCCCGCGCCCCCAGGGGCATAGGTAGTACTTGGGGGGCCCTGGAGCATTCAGTCCAGTCCTGACTTCAACTGCTCCTCCTCCGGAGTGACCTCCTTCGGTCTTCCTCCTCCCTCTTAAAATTCTGGTAAATAGATGTTTGTTCTTCTATTTCTCCACTTCAACTACCGCATCCAGCCTGAAGGACGGCTTGAGCCCTCCCAGCAAACACTCTCCCACCTTCTCCCCAAGAGCTTGAGGTCTCTTGGGCTGAAGCCACTGAGGCTACCTATGGTGCCTGGGGCAGGCGGTTCCTGGGCTGCCACAGTCTGGCCCCGAGCGCTTGTTTCAGGACTTCTCAAGACCACATCACGGATCAGACCCAACCACACACTTTAGGCACCAGGAGAGTCCAAAGCTTTGAGACAAGGGGCTGGAGGGAGGTCACTGTAGGACTACAGGTCTCTGGTGACTCTACCTCTCTGCCAAAGCACATTCAAATTTGTGCCCAGGAAGGTCCCTTCCAACAGGGTAATCTGTAAAGGCAGGCCAGGGAGAGGAGGATACTGCCCAGTTACCAGAAAATCAAAGAGGAGGGAACAGTCTGGAAGACACCACATGTGGCCATCTCTGGGATCCTGCTTTTGTAATTTTTTAAAAGATTTTACTTATCTATTTGTGAGAGAGAGAGAGATTGATTGACAGCAGGGGGAGGGGTAGAGGGAGAGGGAAAAGCAAACTCCCTGCTGGGCAGGGATTTCTCTCTCCTGCCCCCCAAAGCCATGTGGAGCTCCATCCCAGGACCCCAAAATCATGACCTGAACTAAAGACAGATGCTTAACAGACTGAGCCACCCAGGTGCCCCTAATTTTTAAACGTATTTTCAGATATCTAAGGTACATGGAAAGTACAAAAATAATAATACAGGGGCACCTGCGTGGCTCAGTGGGTTGAGCCTCTGCCTTCAGCTCAGGTCATGATCACAGGGTCCTGGGATCAAGCCCAGCGTCGGGCCCTCTGCTCAGCGGTGAGCCTGCATCCTCCTCTCTCTGCCTGTCTCTCTGCCACTTGTGATCTCTCTGTCAAATAAATAAATAAAATCTTTAAAAAATAATAATGATACATTGAACACCCACCAGCCAGCTAAATGACAAAACTTTAGCAATACTTTGCGTACCTCCCACGGTCTTATTCCCTCATCCCACCTGTCCCCTCCTCACCTGATAACCAGTACAGTTTTCTACATTCTAAGTTACAATCCTCATAAAATTCTGTACTTTTATGAAGCGTAGATGTCACTCGTACATGAGTTTTACACATTTCCATACACCTGAGCCATATGTAAACAGTATCCTATTGAATGTAGTCTGCAGAACTTGCTTCCAACTCCTTAATGTTTTGTTTTAAAGATTTACCTATATTTTTCTAAATTTTACCCATGTATCTAGACCATTCATTTCACTGCTATATGAACTGGGTCCTTCTTTCTCACCATTCTGTCCATCCCCTTTGGTCCCCAAATTATCCAGGTCTCCACACTTCTCCTAGAAAAGACCTCAGCTTCTGCGCACTTTGGCGTCATAATTACCACAGGACCACATCTTCATTTCTGGTCCCAGTCCTACTCTCCCATGCCCCTTCCTGATCTTAAGGTTCTGGAAGGCCTGGAAAGAGGGAGTAGTGCTTTGGTGAAATGTTGCCTCTCTACTAAGTTTGCATCTTTATCTTTTTGCTTATTTAGGGTAGGAGGTAAGTGAGAGCAGAACGTGATTCATTCTGTGTATTTACTCAAGATTCAAAGTAAAACTCTTGATTTGCTCTGTCCAAGAGTAGGAAACGAGAGCCATTATTGGTCACACACACAGACACACACACACACACGGTTAGTGCACTCTTTACTTCTTTTTTTTTCCTTCAACACACTAAGCAGGGAGCAAGCTAAAGATTAGGGACAAACCACTTTAAAAGGGATTAAAGGGACATATCATGGGGTGCCTGGGTGGCTCAGCCAGTTAAGCCTCTGCCTTCTGCTCAGGTCATGAACCCCGGGGTTCTGGGATGGAGCTCCCTGCACAGCAGGGACTGTGCTTCTCCTTCTTCTTCTGCTCCCCCTGCTTGTGCTCTCTCGTGTGCTCTCCCTCAAATAAATAAATAAAATCTCGATAAATAAACAAATAAATAAATGGATATATCACCTTGGAAGGTTCAGGCAGTCTCTCATGGAAAGAGAAAACCTGTATTAAAGAAAATCACTGCCCTGTGTCAGTGACACCTGCCAGCACGTGAGGCTGAAGTCACAGTCAGGTTGGAGGCTGGGCGCCATGTCATCTCCCCAAGAGAGACCCAGGGAGATGGACTCTGGCCTCCACACTCAGTGACACTGCGGCTGGTCAGACTTTTCCTAGGGGACTGAGAACCATAGCAGCCACAAGTTTAGCACAGAGCCTTATCAGTGCTTCCACAGTCTTTCTTTCCAACCTGAGCAACTTGTTCATAATATTCACTTTTCAGGCAAAAACACATTGCCATCTTCTTCTTTTTCACTTTTTGCAACAGCAACGGATTTTTGAAAAAATTTTCACGATTTATTTATTTATTTTAAGGGGGAGGGGCAGAAGGAGAAAGCCTCCCCCCCCCAAGATTTTATTTATTTATTTGAGAGAGCGAGCGAGCGAGCGAGCGAGCGCGCATGAGTTGGGGAGAGACAGAGAGAAGGAGAGAGACAGAGTCTATCAAGGAAGCCCAGGCAAGCAGGTGTGTTTCAGGGTGGGATTGGTCAACAGTATCAAAGGAGCGCAACAAAGTAATGACTAAAGAGTGTTCATTGGTAAATGGTATACAGTACACTGTAGCCATCGGTGACCTTAACAGGCTGGAAGAAGAGGGTAGTGGGTGTCAGGATATCATAGTGGGTGAATTCTCAAAGTCTACATGAAAACGAAGGCCAGAACACTCACAACAAACCCTGATGGAAAACCCTTTCATAAAGTTACACTTGTGACGAACTTGTATACTAAAGGATGTTTGAAGAAGGACTAAAGGATGTTTTAAAAAGTCTCAGTTGAGATATCTAGCCTTCTAATATTTAAAGTTTTTTAATTGTGTATTGGAACCTCTTATTTAAGCACATTTCATGTTAGTTTATTGCCAAAAAAACTACATGCAAACTGGAAACTCTCTTCCACGTGTAAAGGGTCTTGTCTTTTGTCAGAAGAACCTCAGTGAACTCTTTCACCATCTCTTATCCTTTTAGGCCTAAAGGAAAATTACTAATTTGGTGATAAGTAAAGTTTTTTCTAAAAATAAAGAGTTAGAGATTTTGTTCCATCCAAGAACAAAACAAAGGAGTTTGAGAAATTAAATGGAGTGGAGAGATTTTCAAAGCATGAACAAGACCAAAATCAATTTAATAAAAAATCAGGAACTCAGATGAGTCTGTGCAGAAAGAAAGAAAAAAAAATCAGAAAACTCATAAAAGTATTTTTTAAGAGAATTGGGACTTTTGGGGTTAGAAGAGAATTTTTAAACTCTTTAAAATATCATACAATTTCCAGAATCCCTGCCTAGATGGTAATTTAGCACCGGCTTCTGGCTCCTCTCATCAAGATCAACTCTGGAGGAATTATGGAGAGAAACATCATGGATCCTAGAGTAGACCAGGAAAAGTCTGAGAGCAACCCCTGGGAGAAGGCTATTTTGAACCTGTGTGTGTGTGTGTGTGTGTGTGTGTGTGTGTGTGTGTGTGTGTGTAGAGGGTGCCTCAGCCTGACACAGAGGGGCCTAGAATAACTGTAGAAGATAATTAGAGGGATTAAAGGGAAAAAATTTAGATAAATAGATAATAGATGAATGGATGGAAAGATAGATAGATAGATAAGATGATAGATATAATGGAAGGATGGATGATGGATGGATGGATGGATGGATGGATGGATAGATAGATAATGAATAGACAGATCCATAAGAGAGTGGGGGAGAGAGAGAGAGAGAGAAAGGAGAGAGAGATTTGGGCTGTACTTAGCCTTCTCCACCTTGTCCCATACACATGACTGCCAGGGGCAAGGGTTCAGGAGTCCACAGAGAGAAAATCAGGGCAGTAAGGATGATGAATTAGGGAGTGTGTGGCCTCAGCCCTCCATTACCCCACCCTCCCTTCTCCAAGCCCTCAGAGAGAATGGTTTCCTAAATAGGAGGTGCCCCCCCACACACAATCTTTCTGGGATACTAAAGATTAAAGCCCTGCCCTGAAGAGTGGCTTTGCTTGGGAGAGTGATGCTAAACAGAAGTGTTTAACCATGATTTCCCGGTTTCCAGTTCTGTTCACGCCAACGCTGGTTTCCTTCACTCTCTTTGCGTCCATCCAGCTGATGTGAACTAGGATCTGGATCTTGGCACTATCCCAGCCCAGAGTGTCTGGTACCTCCAGGGGAAGCCACTCCTTCACTAAAATCACAGCACACCCTTGTTCCAGACTATTTACCGAGAAAGTCAACAAAAGGGATTATGTACCACTGGAGGCAGAGTTATTAGAGTAGTCGGACCAAGAATTTGAAATATATGTAATAAACATAGCACAAGACACAAGAAGATATTAGCAATATGAAACAAGAATGGAAATAATAAGAACCAAGTGGAACCATCAGAAAAGGGAGAATATAATAAAGAACACAAAAGATGAGATCACAGAGTGGAGGGAGATAAAACACTGATTCCTGAGTTAGATCACAGATCGAGGGCCTCTTACAGAAAGAAGCAGGAAAGGATAAGAAAATAGAAAATATAAACCAAAGTTCAAAGATATAGACAGTAGATAAGGAGCACCTGGGTGGCGCAGTCTGTTGACCTCCAAACTCTTGGTTTCAGCTCAGGTAGTGATCTCAGGGTTGTGAGACTGAGCCCTGTGTGGGACCCCACACAAAGCCGGGAGTGTACTTGAGACTCTCCCTTTGCCCTCTGCACCTCCCCTGCTGGGCGCTCTCTCTCTGAAATAAATACATCTTTTAAAGGAGGGGAGCTCCACCTTCGGCTCAGGTCATGATCCCAGGGTCCTGGGATAGAGCCCAGCATGCGGCACCCTGCTCAGCGGGGAGCCTGTTTCTCCCTCTCCCTCTGGCGATTGCCCTGCTTGAGCTCTTTCACTCAACACACAAATAAAATCTTTTTTTTTTTTTTTGAAGGATCAACCAGATAATGAGAGTAGTGGAGAGCAAACCATTCCCCTCCACAGTCCCACTTTTTCCCTTTTATTTTTTTAAGTAGGCTCCACGCCTGGCGTGGAGCCCACAACACCAGGCTTGAACTCAGGAACCCCTGAGCTCAAGTCCTGAGCTAAGATAAAGAGCCAGATGCTTAGCCAATTGAGCCACCCAGGCACCCTCTTTGCTCCCCCCCCCCCCCGCTTTTTCTTTCCTTCAGGCGCGCACGCACATAGACACACACACTCACACACCAGGATGTTAGTGGAAAAATTGATGAAATTTGAATAAGGTCTGTAATTCAATTAATAACAGTGTACTGATGGTCATGTCCTATTCTTATTCATTCTAGTATGATTTTTATAAGATGTTCATATTAGGGGAAACAGAGTGAGGGACCTAAGGAGCTTGGTATTGAAGTTTTAGAATGTAAGAGGTTCGGTGGTGTGAGGTCCGGAGCCAATGATCAAGAAAGAATTCTTGAGACATCTTTGGTGCAAAATGGTGGTTTATTAAAGCACCGGAACAGGACCCATGGGCAGGAAGAGTTGCTGCCCGAGGGTTGTGAGGGGTGACAGGTTATGTACCAGGGGGTTGGGGAAGGAAAAGGGAGGTTACAATAGAACTTTCTCTTGCTAAAGAGGACCTACTAAGATACCAGAGAACTTGAGGTCCCGTCATTGTCAAGGTCACTTTTAGCAAGGTATTAACATTAAGATAGTTGGGAGATTCCTAAAGAATGTCCCACCCAAGAGTGGGGGCGGGGTAGGTAGCAGTGTGTCAAGTTTTGCTTTGTCCTCAGCCAGCCTTCTGTTCCCTCATCAGTACTATTTTTTACAACTTTCCTCGGTCTAAATCAGTTCAAAATCAAAAAGTTCCTGACATTCAGTGTCCTACATTTTCCAGTTTGTTTTATTTTCTCCCAGTGGTAAACCTACACTGTCAATGTGGGTTTTAAATTTAAAAATTAAAAAAAAAAATTTTTTTAATCCTTTAAAACAAGGGGAGAAAACATAGGTTTATCACCCACAAGCTGATAGCGTTTTGATGTATGCTCTCTGGTCTTTTTTTCTTTAAAAAATTTTTATTTATTTATTTAGTTAGTTATTTTGCATGTCAGCAATCGAATAATAGCAGATTTTTTAACCATTTCTTTTTGCTGCTCATCAAAGAAACAACTCTAGGAACCCACCACAAAAATGTCTCTGCTCTCTTTTTTGAAAATTGTCCAAAAGGGAGAATGAGAAAAGAAATGCCAGTAGGTATACCGGCAGACCTCAGCATTGCTGAGGAAGGGCTGAGGGCTGTCAAGTGTGGGAGACGTGAGGATTCCACAGAGAATGAGCAACAGTGGATTTGGGCACAACCACCAAATGGGGAGTTCTCTGTGTTGAGCGGCTTACAGACCTTGAGGCGGGAACTCCCATCACAAGCTGTTTGAACAACCAGATGGGTGGCAGAGGTGAGTTTCGGGAATCTCCCTATCACTGGGTCGGCAGCAAAGGTCGCCAAAAGAGACACCTTTTACTAGTGATCTTGACAATCACTCTCCAGGGATGAAAAGTATCTGTGGAAGAAAAACGCCCTGCTGCTGTCAGCCTCAGGAAAGAAGAAAGCTGGGACGCCTGGGGGCTCAGTTGGTTAAGGGTCCACCTTCAGCTCAGGTCATGATCCTGGGGTCCTGGCATCCTGTCCTGCATTGGGCCCTTTGTTCAGTGAGGAACATGGTTCTCCCTCTACTTGCTGCTCCCCCTGCTTGTGTTCTCTCTCTCTCTCTCTCTGGCAAATAAATAAATAAATAAAATCTTTATTTAAAAAAAAAGAAAGAAAAGAAAAGAGGAAAGCTATACCAATCCTCGTAACAGTTAGTTATAAAACCCTGTGCTGTGTTTCCTATGAATCAGGGAAACTTTGGTGCCCCTCGGGCATTCCCCTGGACCCAGTTTCACAATACACTCCTGCAAGCAGTTCAATCCAGTTTACAAGGGGATTGTATTCTGGGGAGAAGCAGAAAGAAAACAAACAAAAAAGCCCCTGAATATGTGTAAAGGGAGAGCCTGGGGGTCACAGCTGGGGAGTGGCCCTGGAGGGTTCCCAGTCTGGACGGTGCAAAGGGCTCAGGGGAAGTATGTCCTGAAGATAGGAAATTTGACTTGATGTTAATGGATGGCACACTTTAATATATTGACCCCTAATGTAATTAACAACAAAAACAAACTGTTTCCTTGTTTGAGGCAGAGGCTTTCGGGCTAAGTTTGTGTCACATACGCAGAAGACTAGACAAAAAGTAAGATGATTGTAAATTCTGAGCAAAGCAGAAAATTGTACAAGAAGTAAAATGCACTTGTATCACCTAGCCCAGCTATGACTAGAGAGTCATAACGAGGCAAATGCTGAATATTTTCCTAACCCCAAATGGTGATACTGGCAGGATGTGGGGACAGAAAGCTAGGAAGGGAGTGTACTCGAACTTCATCTCTCAGAGACAAATAGATAATCATCTGTACAAAACTGAAAACTGCACTGTTCGGAAACAGAGGAATATACCAAAAGAAATACCGAAGTGTTCACCTTTGAAGAGCAGGAAAAGGAAAAGGCAGGAAACTGTTGATTTTATACTAAAGCCTTGCAGAGCTATTTGACCAACCAGCCATGTACGTGCATATGTGAAAGACCCCTGCCCTGGAGAGTCCCCTCCCTTAAGAGATAAATAGGATGGCTTTAGATGTCCTGACAGCAGCCCAGGGTGGCACATGTGCAATTATCAAGACAGAATGTTGTGTGTACATCCCAGACTATCACAAAAATATCACAGGACTAATAAAGGATATGAATGCCCAGATTAAGGCTCTACAAGGTCCCTCTCTCTCTTTTAGTGATTGGTTAAGTTCCTGGCTTGGAGAAGGGCTATGGCCAAATCTCCTTTTCGGGCTTCTTATTCTTATCGCCTTATTAACCTTAATATGTTGCTTTGTTCCATGTTTCTCTACTTGGTGCCGAGACTCCATTGCTACAATGACTACACCACGACAGACGATCCTTATCGCACGCGAGGACGCCTCTTCACTGTCAGCGCCGGATTCAGCTGCCTCCACCTTTCGTAACTCCCTTATACATTCCTACCCTGATCAATATTGACCCCAGTAGGTAGGGACAGCTCTACGCCCCTATTCAGCACGAAGAAGTTACAGAAGATGAGACCTTCCACCTTCAACCACCTTAAAGATTTAAGGGTCAAAATTGTTCAGGGGGGAATGATGAGGGAGCAGGAGGATGGCTGAGGACAAAGCAAAGGCTGGCGCCTTGCACCCCCCCTTCACCCGCTCCCCTCCATATGTGTAGCATTTCTCAGCCACCCCTGACTGCCATAAAACGATAAATAGTTAACTTGCAGAGATCACAGTCCTGCAAGGTAGGAGTCTCCCTTGGTTTACAAATTTCCTTGAGATTACAACAAAGAAGTTACCTTATCAATAGCCCTAATGTCACCCTCCCCTCCATAAAACACCGAAGGAGGCGGAGGTAGAAGGAAAAGTAAATAAAGTTCAATTTCTTCTAAACCTAAATCTCATTAACAAGGATGCTTGATAGCAGGAATGTAACATTCCACCAGGAGACTCCCAATTGTCTTTACTTGATAAGTAACCAGGCCTTCAATATCCTGGTAGTGCTTTTTTTTCCGCATGCGTGGGCTAACCGGCCAGTTCTGCTTCTGTAAGATCGCTTTGTCTGCTTTCGCGCGCGGGGTCCCCTGACCCAATCCACTGACGCCAAGTATGCCTGTTCAAAGGATCAATCAATCAGCGCCGTCCCCACCCAAAACTCGTTTGTACCTGTCTATAAAAACCCCGCTTTCCCCTCAGTCGGGGTGCTCGGTTAGCTGGAGCTGCCGACCACCCGCCGGTACCTGCGTCCCAATAAACCTCTTGCTGTTTGCATCCAGTGGCAGTGTTGGATTCTTGGGTAAGGGGATCCGCGGGTCTTTCATATGCAACTCTGATTTTTTAAAAATTTATAAACATTCTTATTATAATATAATTATCTGGAAAGAAGTAGGCAATGTGTTGTTTATCATGGAGAATTTTTTTCCATATAAACTGTGTCTGTCCGTAATCTGTGTTTTATCATCCCATATTCTTGGGGTGATAAAAGGCCACACACTTTACAATCAAAATGCCCTTCTGCATATTCTAAGTTTTGAGGTTTGGGGATCTGGTATTTGTTTTCTTCCAGAGCAACTAGTGAAATTGCATGCTTGTCCCTGAGAAGTACTGACCCCCTAACGTAAATAGATAACATCGCTTTACAGCTGCAAACAGGCAGGTATGGCTCAGCTTGGCAAAGCTGTCTTTCCAAACGCTATTTCTAGCAAAAGAGAATTGTATAAACACCCAGACTTCAGAGACTGTTGCCGTGTCCCAAGAAAGTAAATCCCGAACTGTGATAAAGTCTGCTCTCCGGATACGTTGTTTAACTAAATGATGCACAGCTCTGACAACATTTATACTGACGCCTGCTTTCCTGGATGGGCTATCCACTTGCAAAGTTGCTTTTTCAAGCCAGAAGAAGGAAAGGGAGCTCTTCTCTGTCTCCCATATGCAGGGAGATAATAAAACTTCTGCTTCTCCTTAGTTCCTGAAGAGTTGGGGAGTTTGTGTTTCATTTAAATTAACATTTCTAACCGTGGAACTGCTGTCAAGCTAGGGTGCTGACCTTCCCTACCGGTGTGGGCACCAGGCACTCTCAACCCCCCCCCCCCCCCAAGCAACAGGTGGAATCAATTCTCCTGGTGCCAACCAGGCCACGCTCTGACCACCCCCCCCCCACCCCGCGAACCGCAGGTGGCACCAGCTTGGAAGGCAGTGCCTTTCTTCCTTCCCATGACCTCTATTATCTTTTTTTTTTAATGTTAAGAGTTTATTTACAACACTTCTTTGTTTTACAGAAATATGTAAGCTCAGTGTAACCAGTAGCATTGGATAATTACGACTCATTCATCAACCACTGTTATCCCCACTTGAGCAAGAAGATTCCAGGAAAGCCTGAGGAGACTTCCATTTTTTTTTTTAAGATTTTATTTATTTATTTGACAGAGAGAGAGATCACAAGCAGGCAGAGAGTCGGGCAGAGAAAAGGGGGAAGCAGGTTCCCTGCTGAGCAGAGAGCCTGATGTGGGGCTCCATACCAGAACCCTGAGATCATGACCTGAGCCAAAGGCCCCGGCTTAAACCACTAAGCCACCCAGGCGCTCCTCAGTTTTTGTTTTTTTTTTAATTTTATTTTTTTATTTGACAGAGAGAAAGATGACAAGTAGGCAGAGAGGCAGGCAGAGATTTGGGGGAAGCAGGCTTCCTGCTGAGCAGAGAGCCAGATGATGCGGGGCTTGATCCCAGGACCCTTAGACCATGACTGGAGCCGAAGGCAGAGGCTTTAACCCATTGAGCCACCCAGGCGCCCTGACACTTTCAATTTGTCGGTGTAAAATCCCTACACTTGGTAGAAGGCAGAAAGTCACAGAAGCTATGCTTTTTGGCTGCGTGCATAGGTCTCCTGGGGTCTGTACCATAGGCATGTGTTTTTGTTTCTGGTTGTTTTTTTTTTTTTTTTTAAACAGCTACCAACTTCATATGAGCTGCCCAATCAATCCCAAAGAAGGTTCTAGAACTTTCTCTTCCCAGACCCTGGGGGATACCCTCAGCCCAGTTTTCAGTAACCCCAGCCTCAGACGCTGCCCTAGAGGATTCCTTTCTAGCTCCCCCCACCCCCATGAATAGAAGAGATGGGAGAGGAAATCTTTCTTCAGGCAGATCTCAGTCTGTGGGACTGTACCCACATGAGTCTGGTTGGTGTTTGGGTTGGGATACGCAGGCTCTAGGGGTTAACCCTCCACCTACCCACCACTCCCCATGCCGTTATTCCAAGGCAGTGATTCAAAGGCAATCATCTGAAACACAGCACTTTGTAATATAATCTCAGGGATGTGTTTGGACGCTGCACCCAGCCCCACCTCACTAGGCTCCCAGAAACTTGGCTTATATTGTGGCTCTTTCCTCCGAAATCTGTCAACATTTTATGAAAGGTCCTATGAACTATGAGGAAATCTCTTGCCTTGGTATTTCGATGGATCAAGTTTTGGACTTCAATACTGATAGGTAAACAGTCCGCTGACCTAGGAGCCCCAAAGGACAGTGCCAGAGTGGCTGCTGGCAGAACCACATAGACAAGGGTGGTGACAGAGGTGTCCTCCTCATTGTGGCTTGGTATTTTACTGTATTGGAGCGTTTTCCTTCTTTCCTTTCCTTTACAGGTTATAGGGTCTATAGGGTCCTTTTTTCCTTGCTTTTATAGGCTATGCGGCCTTACCAAAGATTACTGCGTAAGCTCTCTGTGGGTGAGTAGCACACCAGATACACCGCAACGCCTCTCCTGCGCCTCCCCCTGCTCTCAGAACCTGGGGGAGGAGGGATATTCAGGAACTCTGGAGACTCGCGCCTGACTGGGGTCTCCGGACCTGTCCCTGCAAAGGGCCCTTCACTGACAGGCCAGGCTGCCACTGCCTCTCCTCTAGCTTCCTGAAGCCCCCCTCCATTCTGTTGTGCTCTGTGCTTCCCGGGGCTTGCGAGGGGTGGCATCTGGCTTCACTCCCTCTCCACCCAGCCTATCCGTCCCCGTGGCCCCTGTCACCCCCGCCCTCCACGCTGGTCTTTCTGGGGAGGTCTCTGCAGAGTCTGGAGCCATGAAGCCACCATGCCCCGCAGGGAGAGGAGCGTGTAGGGCAGGGCCTGCCGCAAGGTCCAGTCTTGCTAACAGTGATCAGGAGGGAACGGCCTAGACCCCTATAGGGTAGGAGGAAGAGAGAGGTTTTGAGGCCCTGAGCCAAGTCAGTGTTAGAACCCCCCTACCTACTTGCTGCCCCCTGCACAGGCGCCTCCATGAAGGCACCAGCTTGGTCCAGCCTCTTAGTAGCTCTGGGGGAGGCTGCCCAGCCACAGTGGCACCGACGTGGGGGTCACCGATCAACAGCAGCCTGTACCCGATCTGGGCATCCATGCCTGTTAGGACCACAGCGGTGGCTAAAGTGGGTGGCCCCCCCGGCCTGGGCTCTCCTGCCCTCACCCCAGGGGTGCTTCCAGCAGTTGGGTTTCAACTTGCCCAGATGTGCCCTGCCCCCTACCCAGGGCTGGAAGTGAGTGTGGGTGCCGTGGGGAGGAGGTAGGAAATCAAGTCTCCCACTCTACCCCTTTTGTCTTACGGATTACATTCTTTTTCTTTCTTTCTTTTTTTTTTTTTTTTTTTTTTTTTGAAGATTTTATTTATTTATTTGTCAGAGGGAGAGAGAGAGAAAGGAAGCGTACAAGCAGGGGGAGCAGCATGCAAAGGGAGAAGCAGGCTCCCCACTGAGCAGGGAGCAGGATGTGGGACTGGATCCCAAGGCCCTGGGATCAGGACCTGAGCTGAAGGCAGCCGCTTATCCAACTAAGCCACCCAGGTGTCCCTTATCCCTTAAATTCTTAAAGCAGGTGTGTCAAAGGCAGAGTTTCCTAGCCCCTCCAGGGAGCTGGAATTCGTTGATAGATGGTGAAAGGCGCTGGTGCTGGGGTTCAGGGAAAACAAAAATGAGCAAGCATTTCCTGGACACTCATGTGGTATGAGACTCGGTGCCAGGCGCCCTGCCGGGACCCCAACAGGCCCAGGAAGGCAAAGGCGGAAAGGGCTCAGGAGCAGGCTGCAAGCAGAGCTGACTGACTGCACCTCCTGCAGATTACACACATTGTGGGAGCTCCGGGGGTGTAGGCCAACCCCGGCTCCGACGGCTGCTCTCACCGGCACCCTCCTGCCAACCTGCCTTGCAACCTAAGTGTACAGAATTCATTTCACCACTGCCTGCTGTCCTGCCCAGAAACCTTGTTTCCTAAACACGCCGAGGCCAGATGCCTGCCATTCCCTGGGGGAAATCACAATTTCATTAATGCCAACGTATCCATTTTCTATGGACATTGGGGTTACTTCCATTTAGGGAACGGCCACGTAGGTGTTTTCTCTCTACAAAAAACAGCACAGATGTGGTAGCACTAACCTTTCTATTCATACACCTGTTAGGTCCTACCTTACCACACAACCCATTTCCCAAAATATAAAGAATTCAGCCCATTATCCTGGCCTTTGGAATGGGTACAGAAAGAATTATCCAACTTGTCTTCCGAATCATAGATGAAAATTATTCTAGGACTTTCTGCAACCTGATAGTTGTAAGGAGACAGCAAGAGAGCCAATGAAACACCCAAAATTTTCTACAGCAAAGGGGAAGGTCGACAACTCAGGGAACACTCAAGTCTTGGTTTTTATATGGAGACTTCATGGTCACTGCTAAGATCCCCAGCTGAAATGATACCACCTTGAGTTCCCGGCTTAGGACTCTTCAGAATACAGGACCAGCCCCAGCAGTCCTGTGGGCCCCTGTCTAAGACACTGGTTTAATGAAGCCATAATCCATGCATTTGATGAGGCATTCCCGGGCCGTCTGCACCACTGCCGCCTTCTTCTCATCTGGCTCTTGTTTGCCCACGACAGTCAGGATCTCCAACAGCTCACTCTCCACCAGCTTCTTGGCCAGCTCAGCGTCGGCGGCCAGCAGGTTGTAGGCAATGACCAGTCCCCGGTGCTGGACTGACAGCTGGTCATGCAGGCAAAGCCGCTGCAGGATCTCCAACCACTGCGTTGTCTGGAGGGGAGACGTAGATAAAGAAGGATTAGAGAAATCACAGGAGGGATTGTGGCTGGACATTTGGGACAAGAGAAACAGAAGGCAAGCACATATTTGGTTATGTGTATGGGACTCAGCATCTGCCTACCTGAGCCCACTGGGACCGGCTCGCAGATGTCCTCCTCCTTACCAGAGCCAGGGCAGGAATCCAAAAACTAGAAGGAACTTGACATAATCCAATCCCTTTCATTTTATAAGTGGAGGAACTGAGGTCTAGGAAGGGGAAGTAACTCAGCTATGATCACACATATGAAAATAGTAGAAAATTGGGGCGCCTGGGTGGCTCAGTGGGTTAAGCCGCTGCCTTCGGCTCGGGTCATGATCTCAGAGTCCTGGGATCGAGTCCCGCATCGGGCTCTCTGCTCAGCAGGGAGCCTGCTTCCCTCTCTCTCTCTCTCTCTCTCTGCCTGCCTCTCCATCTACTTGTGATTTCTCTCTGTCAAATAAATGGATAAAATCTTTAAAAAAAAAAAAAAAAGAAAGAAAGAAAATAGTAGAAAATAAACACCCAAATGTCCATTTATTTTTTAAGCATCAGAGAAGCAAAGGGACAGGCCCACTGCACGCCTGATTGGAATGGAGATAAAGTGTGTTCAGAATGGAGGATTCTAACACGGGCACAGGGCCAGTGCCTGCTTCTGCCAACCTAAGTGCCCTTAGAGATATGAGCTCCAGGCATGCCCGGGGCTTGCACTCTACTCGTCCTGACTTCCAGTGGAATTTACACTGGAGTCTGGAGTATAGCCTCTCCTCCATCCCTCCTCCCCATTCCCAGTTGTGAAGGAGCCCAGCTACAGTGCATGGGGAAGACAGGACTCTAGACCATCTGATCACCCCAAGAGGCAGAGTTGGAGCTAAGAAGAGAACCAGGAGGCTTGACTCTTACCACATTCAACAGACATGAGCAGCAGAGTAGCATCATTATTGGTCTGGGTTTTGGAGTCAGAGAAACCAGGGTTCAGGTCCCAGATTAGTCACTTACCAAACATGATTTTAGATCAGTTTTTTGACCTCTCCTTGTCTCAGGAGCCCCTCCGTCATGTGGTATACCTACTTATTCACATTCTGGTGGTTTAGTGATATAGTGCATGGACAGAGCTTAGCACAGGGGCTGGAGCATAGTAAAAGCTCAACAGAGAAGTGGACAGAGATGATGATTTTAGCCACTAATCCAAGGATTTCCCCTTTGCTTCCTCATACCTGTTACCTCACCCTCCATGTGTCAACAGGGACAGCTTCCTACATGCACCACTCGCAGACGGGGAGGCAGGCACAGAGGGGAAGGTTTCATGCTGACGGGTAATATAACGGGGCCCATGCCATTGCTCCCAGGCACAGAAATGTAGCTAAGATTTCGGAGCACCTCAGGAAGAAGGAAGACGTGTCCAGGAGAGGGTCAGCAATCTTGAAGGACACCAGTCCCTTCCCAACTACCTGGTGGAGTGGCCTTGAGCTAGTTACGTTTCTGCACTGTTTTCCTCTCTGGTCAGTAGGGATAATAATAACCTCACCCACCACCCAGGGCTGTTGGGAGGTTGGAAGAACTTAATAAATGTAAACGTTCTGAGCAGCACCCAAAGCCCAGGAAGTGAGCAAGTCAGAGTGCCCCGTGGGAGTCTGTCGGCAGAAGTCGTGTGACCAGTTACTTCCACAGAGGCCACTTTAGGGCAGGGGGTTTCAAAGTGTGGTTTCCAGGCCGAAAGCACCCCACCTAACTACTGAAGTATTTTCACCAGCCCTCTAGGTGACTCACACACCTTACAATTTTGAGAAACTTGACTTAGGGGGAAATGCCAAACCCCAGGGATCAACCAGGAAGAGCTACATCTGGCAGAAAGACCCTTCTCTTGTTCTCTTGTGCGGACAGCATAAGCACCCATGCAACTCAGAGAAGGTGTGCGTGCACATGCACACACACACACACACACACACACACACCCCTTAAACTGACCATTAAAAAGAGCCTGCCAGGGGCAGGGGACCTGTGTGACTCAGTGGGTTAAGCACCCAACTCTGGATTTCAACTCAGGTCATGATCTCAGGGTCATGAGATCAAGCCCCGCCTTGGCCTCCCTGCTCAGTGGTGAGTCTGCTTGAGGTTCTCTCTCTCCCTCTCCCTCCCCACTGCATGCACGCTCTCTCTAAAATAAATAAATCTTTTTTAAAAATAAGTAAGAGCCTGCCTTTAAAGCAGACTTGAGTACATGTGAACTGGGACGCTTACGTTTTTTGCCTTCCGTGGAGCTGATGCCCACAAACTAGGTTCAGTTCAGTGAAATGAAGACATTTTCATTTGGCACCGCCATGCTCACGATGGCACTTATGCCACTTTGCTGAGACAGCCACGGTCCCACCAAAGGATCTGAGCATCACGTTCACGTAAGAGGGTCTGCCATGTCTTTGCCAAACCACAAGCTCCCTACGGTACCCCCACCAAGTCCATGGCCCTCTTGGGGAGCTTGGGGGGCCCACAGCAGTAGTTAGTGTTAGTATGTTCCTCCTTGTTATCATTCGGAAGTCCTGAGCCATAAGCACCACCGAAGTCACTGGGTGAAATTACAGTGGGAGGAACCCAAGTTAGCTCATGTGGGGCGTCCCCACAATGGATGTAAGGGATTGCGTAGACCCTCCTTCTAAGCTGGGAGGAACAGATACCCAGGGCCTGGGGAATGTTAGCACAGAGGCTGGTCTCCCCACAGAGGATCACGCAAGGTAGTTCCCCTCCTGCCCCCGGGACCCGCTCTCACCACTTGGGTCATCTTGAGGCACAGTTTCTTATGCGTTGCCGTCAGCATGGCCAGTGCCCCCGCGGCTGCGTTCTGCAACTTGTCATCGTCCTCCCCGCAGAGCAGCACTATCAGCTTCAGCCGGTCATTCCCATCAGCCAGGAACCTCTCCTGTACCTATGGGGGGGGGGGGTTACATGGCTCAGGGAAAAATGCCCCCACCTGCCAGCCTGGAAAGGGAAAGAAGCATCTGAAGCCATGTTCTCTGACCCAAAATTCTTCAGAGCTTTCTTTTGAGCAGCTCTCCCTGTCCCCTCCCCCAGGAAGTCTCCTCTGATTAGCTGGATAAAGGGGCTATAAACTCCTCCAGGTACAAAGTTAAAGAGAGTCAGGGTTTCTCCATACAGCATCTGCCACCACCCCTGTTTGCGTTCAGCTACCCGCACCAGGGGAAAGGGCAGGCGCACACCCATGAATGGGAGATGTTGCCCAAAGAGTGGTGTTTCTCTTCCCTTTGAGGAACGCTGGTATGTTTCTCCCACAACAGATGGGCCTCCAGGGTCTGCCTTAAAATGGCTTTGCAGTCCCTGAAGGCAGCGGAATTGGGCAAGAGAAGGAAACTGATCGAGAGCTGCTGTGCCATTCAACAAGAGAGCGATTAGCTTCCTATGTACCCTAAACCAGGAGAAGAGGCTCCTAGGGCCCAGTGCCTTGACGTGTCTCAGAGGTCACTGGTCCCCACCACCACCACCACCTGCTCCATGGTAAAATCTGGTTGATCAAATTTAAGGGCATTTTGTTGGGTCGGGTTTCCTAGAAGTGAAGCTCTAAAAAGGTCAAAGGTCGGTCACAGCTGCCCAGGTTATGACCCTCCCCCTGCATCTCCCTGAAGCTGGAGCAGTGGTCCTCAGAGGCGAGAGGATGGCAGAGATGGTCAGTGCAAGGGCACAGTGGTAACTAGGAAGCAGATACCCCAAAAGGACTACATTCCCCATCTCTTGCATGTAGATGTGGCCATAAACTAGTTTCGTCATGGAAACTAGTTTATCACACATGGAGTGATAGGTATCACTGCCAGGCCACCATGGTGGAGAATTATAGGGGCCTTTCCTGTGGTCTCTCTCCCCATTCAAATGGAGACCACTCCCATAGTGGCAGACAGGGAGACAGGTCTTGGTTGGGGGTGTGGGGCGCAGATAGTTCTTGATGGCCAAAGAAGCCTGGATCCAAGTCATTGCCTAGAAGGAAGCCACTGGGGGCGCCTGGGTGGCTCAGTGGGTTAAAGCCTCTGCCTTTGGCTTGGGTCATGATCCCAGGGTTCTGGGATCGAGCCCCAGAGTCCTGGAATCGAGCCCCAGAGTCCTGGGATCGAGACTTGCTTTGGGTTCTCTGCTCAGCAGGGGGCCTGCTTCCTCCTCTCTCTCTGCCTGCCTCTCTGCCTACTTGTGATCTCTGTCTGTCAAACAAATAAATATAATCTTAAAAAAGAAGAAGAAGGAGGAGGAGGAGGACACTGGATCCAAATGTGAGCAGAAGTGATATGAGTGAGAAATGAATTTCTGTCCTGTTGGGAGCACTGCTTATTTAGATGTTCCCAGGGGAAGCCTGCTCCCCCTTTCCATTGTCCCTCCCCTACGCTTCCTTTGGATACACTCCCTTCTTCCGCAAGGCTGCCAGCTCCACAGGTCAGTCTCAGGCCAGCTCCCTGATAGATCCTGTCTTTTTATTTTATTTTAATTTTCTTTTATTTTACTTCAACAGGCTTTTGTGGGAAGATCCAAGACCTTGAGTTAAGAATTGAGAGAAAAGAGAAAAGGTCTCCCACTCAGCCCTACATGAAGGCCCATAAAGGCCACTTAGCCTGGCCCTCATGTTCATGAAGGGCCTTGGATTTGGCCCTGTTGTTACCTCTGAGAGGTTATATCTACAGGCTTGGCAGTTCTGGCAGGACAGAAAGAAGACACTCATTTACCATGTGATTATAATTTCTCCACATTACTGCACCATAAGGCCATTGGCATTGTTCTGAATTCATTTTATTTTTATAAATCCTATAATTCCTCTGTGAAGAACACAGTTATAGTGCATTACAGTTTCCACGGAAACGGCAACAGTTCATTAGATGTTAACATTTAAAATATCCTAAAATTGTTTATATCTGTGTTTGCTTTTCCTCATTTTTTAACACATGTGGAGCTTTGATAAAATGTAAGTGATCTAGCTTCTTTTGGTCTCTAAGAGGCCCTGGTCTTATATCCTTCTCTGCTATGAGAAGATTATTATTCAGACATGAAGAATTTAGGAAAATGGTATCTTCCATGTCCCCAGCTCAAGCTAGGGGTCAATCCCCCAGCTAGGAACAATAGTATTTTGTGTGCTTTTCCTTTGTCTCCTTGGTGCATGTATTCCTTTCAGGATCTCTACAGGGAAGGGGGCTGCAAGCCAGGAGAGATACAGGGGTTCCTGGGTTCTCTGGCAAAATGCTACCTTAGTATCACTGTCCCCCAATCTCACGTCAGGCCCTGCCCTGTGGCTTGGCTTGCCCTGCCGAGGTCACTCCCCGCCCCCCTCCTGAGCCCGCCCCCCTCCTCCCGAGCCCGCCCCTTTCTCCGAGCCGGCCTCACCTCCTTGTTCACCACCATGTTGCACATGCATTCCGTGGCCGCCTGCCGCAGCTGGTCATGATTCTCGAACATGTAGTTTTCAATGTCTGGCAAGGCCCTCTCCTTAAAGATCTTCTGTCTAGGGTGTGAGAGGTGGGGAACGGAGGCCCCTGAGTCCTTAGGACGGAGCATTTGGAGTTTGTGGCCACCCAAGGGCCATTCCGCCCTGTTAGTGGTTCCCTCCCACATCCTCAGCCAGCGTGATTTGGATGACATCGATACCAGCTCCAGGGAGGGCACCAATGGGCATAAACTAAATGACAGTATAGCATCCTGGCCATAGCCATGGGGTCTGGGATGAACATGCCACCAGGCTGGAGAGTCTTCTGCAGAGAGAAAGTCTTCTTTCTCTCCTGCTGGACATGAAGCCAACAAGATGTGAGGTCTGGAATGACCCCTGTGATCGTGACAGAAGGGAAGAGCCCATTTGAGAATTAAGACGACACAGGCCAGAGAAGTGGACAGAAGTAGGAAAGTGGGAAGTAGGAGGAACCGTAGAGAAGAAAGAAAGTAAGGAAGTGGGAAAGCTTTGTAACGCCTGCATCAAGCCGCACCTGCATCCGGTCACCCCAGACTTTTATTTACATAAGTCACTAAATTCCCTTATGCTCAAACCAGCTGCAGTTGAGTTTTCTGCCCCTTGCAACTAAAAGAATCACAACCCAATTATCTCCCCCATCCCCTTGTTCCCAAGAAGGAATTCCCACCATCCACCTGGGTTTTTTTTTTTTTTTTTACTACTTTAGTCAGATGATAATCTCCTTCGTCTTCACACATTCACTATGTGCAAACTCAAATCCCTCCCACTTCAGGTTTCTACCCACTGCCTTTGATCCTGTCCTCAGAGGAAGCATACTCTCTATGTGAAACTTCCTCCAAATCCTTTCGCGGGCGACTCCACTCCCAACCCTCCCTCCCCACCCCACTCACCGGAGTTTGTCACTCCGCCCAGACAGATTGGTGAGGCCCAGGAGAGCCTCGTAGTTCTGGAGCCCATCCCTCTGTGTGTCCAGGAGACTCACGAGGGGCCGGACCACTTCATACACCTGCGTGGAAGGGTCAAGGTGTGGGTCGGGTGGAAAGCATGTACCCGCAGAGCCTACCATTTACAGGTGCCCCGCTTTAGAATTCCCAAAGTGCTTTCCCACCCATGGTCCGATGCAATTTCCACGATGATCCTGAGAGTCAGGATTATTTCCCTTACTTTGTAGACGAGATAATCCTGGTGTCTAAGAGGACAGTCCCGTTAAGTCAGAGGCAGAGCCAAGCCTGGAGTCCAGGCACCTCCAACTTACTGCCCTCTCTGGGATGGCACCATGCTCCCTCCCAGGCCGGGGGTAGGGTGACAAGGGGAAAGGCCCCTAGGAACACAGGAGACTCTTCCCATTGCCCCATCCCACCCACCTCAGCACCTGGCACCCACCCGTTCCCCCGGGAAGGCGATGTCAGGATTAGAGACGGCGGCGATCTTGGCCAGAGCATGGGCTGCCTTCACCTTGCCCACATCTGTGCCCTCCAAGGCCAAGGGGATCAGCGCCTGCAAGAGAAGGCATGGTCACTTCTCTGTCACAGACATCCAGAGACCTCTCCTTCCATCCTCCCTCTCCAGCCGCTGTCTGTCTCTATAATGCAAGCAAGCCTGGAGCATCACGGAGAACAATTAAATACAGACCCACGGACTCATGCCCCTGCTTCCTGGCACGCTTCCTTGTCTCCACTTACACTTGCCACCACCCATCCACACTGCTGGTTTTGGGGGAAATAAATGGAGCAACACGCTGACTTTTTCCTCCCTGACTGCAGTCAAACTTAATCATCACGGCAGCCACTTAACTGAGCAGCTACTATGAGCCAAAACTTTAAGTGTATTTTCTGTAACCCTTGTGACATTCTGCAAAGCGATTGTGCAATTCCCTCCCCCCCATTTTACAGATAAAACTAGCTTGGGGAGATTGAGTAATCTGCCCAAAGTTATGAAGCTGAAAAGGGGACAAGCAAGGACTCAAAGCCCAATCTTCTGCAGCAAAGTCCACAGTCCATGCACCTGTACAATGCCTCCTTCCAACAGCAAGGAGGAAAAATGGGATTCCACACCCTAAAATCGGGCAGAAGTCAGTTTGGGGCCATGAGCACAGACAGGACAGATACCTAAATAGCAGTATTCCAGGAGGTTGGGTTGGGGCATGGGGTACATTATTCTTGGGTCAGGCAGAGCCTGTGCACACGCACATGTGCTCCTCCCCAGTGGATCACCTTCTAGGATGGCAAACCTTATCCCACCAATTACCTTGCCACCGCCTTGAGCCACAATGGTTCCTCGGTCTTTGGGGTTATCGCAGAGGGCCAGGAATACCCTGTAGAGCGAGAATGAAGGACACATAATGTGCACCCTTCCCAGGCATTGGTGGGCCAGCCAGTCAGACCCGGTGAAGCTCTGGAAAGTGCTGCACCTGCCCCAGCATTAGCCACCTTGGCCAGACACTGCCATGGATACAAGGAGCTGGGGAGAAAGTGAAGCCAGGTGAGGGGAAGCAGGTAACCAGGAGGGACAGTGACCTCTTTCCACCCAGTGCAAATGCCTACCTGTAATACCTGTCCCACCATGTCGCTTTTCAATGTTGATCCCCTTCTGTCTCCTCTCCAGGCCCGCCAATGACTCGTTCACTCATTTACCACCCGCCACCTCTATTCCCTCCCAGCCTCCTGCCCCCAGGCCCCTCAGACCTCAGCCCTGGCCCACTGCAGCCCCACCTGGCCAGCAGCTCTTTGGTCTGGTCGGTGAGGATGGCACTGTCCGCTTTCACCATGCAGGCCAGCGCGGAAGTGACCCCAGCCTTCAGAAGCCGCTTCACACGAATATCTATGAAGTCCTTCTTGTCCTGGGGAGAAGGAAGGGTGGCAATGGGGAAGGAGCCTGGGCACCAGGCCAATCTGCATGGCAACTAAAGATGGTGTGTTTCTGACTGCTAGTGGCAGGCTGAATAATGGCCCCCAAAAATGTCCATGTCCTAATCTGCAGAACCTGTGACTCACACCTTACATGGCAAAAAAAGGAAATTTGCAGCTAGGATTAAATCAGGGATCTTGAGACAGGGAGATAATCCTGGATTATCTGATAACCCCAAGCTTCTCAATGAGAGGGAGGCAGGAGGGTCAGAGTTAAATAGAAGAAGATGTGACAATAGAAGCAAGAGTTTGGAGTGATTTAAGGTCACTAGTCAGGGAAGAGGACTTCTAGAAGCTGAAAGAGACAAGGAAACAGATTATCTTCTTGGAGCCTCCAGAAGGAACCAGCCCTAGTGACCCCGTTGACTTTGGCCCAATGGGACTGATTTTAGACTTCTAACTTGGAAATAGGTCACCCATGGAAGTTTTTTTAAAACTGGAAGAAGACAAATTTGTGTTGTTTTAGGCCATTATGTTTGTGGCAATTTGTTACCGCAGTAATTCGAAACTCATATACTCTTCCAGATTCCCTTTGCCAAAACAAGAGCCACGGGGGGTGTCCGGCATGTTCTCCTCTTCCTTGCTCCCTTCCCCCACTCCCAGTGCAGAGCCTGAGCAGCTGGTGTGGCAAGAAAATCAGCACAATATAACATAATTTTTTAAAAAAATCTGTTTCAAAGTAAAAAAAAAAAAAAAAAAGAAGAAAGAAAGAAAAAAAAATCATTCCAAAGATTCTTCATTCACAGAGAAGTGAAATCAAAGAGATCATCCAAAACGCTAGATGAGCATTGGTGGTTCAGTGGTAGAATTCTCGCCTGCCAAAACGCTAGATGACTCATGACTCATCGATTACTTTTTTTTTTTTTTTGGCAAAAGATTAGCTTTTTATTCGGTGGGGGCTGGGAGACTTAGGCAGGAGCAGGAGGGGATAGGGAGCAGATAAAGTTGACAAAACAGTGGATTGGATTGTGCTAGAAATCTGAAGTCAGCCCCAGAGTTGAACAGTCTCTACAGATAATTCTGGAAGTGACTGGGAAGAGCCTGGCAGTCGTGGGCAATCTCTAGAAGCCACGTTTGAAATTTACAGCAGCAGAAAATGCTATATGCTCTTGCCTGCATGAGCCACTACGCAGCTTTAAAAACTGATTCCGAGGGGCGCCTGAGTGGCTCAGTGGGCCTTCAGCTCAGGTCATGATCCCAGGGTCCTGGGATGGAGCCCCACATCAGGCTCTCTGCTCAGCGGGGAGCCTGCTTCTCTCTGTCTCTCTCTCTCTGCCTGCCTCTCTGACTACTTGTGATCTCTGTCTGTCAAATAAATAAATGAAATCCTAAAAAAAAAAAAAAAACTGATTCCGAGAATGACACAGCAGGTGACAGGGAATAAGAAGGGCATTTGTCGTGATAAGCACCTTGTGTTATACAGAAGTGTTCAATCAGTAAATTCTAATCCTGAAACTAGTATTACACTGTCAACTAACTGGGATTTAAATAAAAACTTTTTAAAAAAAGAATGGCATAGCAATATAGAAAACACCTCAACTATTTTCCCAAAACTGGACACAAAATGATAACAACATTCTGATTACAACTATGAAAAGAAGAAAGATGCGTAGAGAAAAACAGCCTCTGGTAGGCAATTTAATACACCAAAATGCTGATAGTGGTCAGGGGGAGGTAATGTCACAGTGCGTGGTCGTGTTCTTTCCTCTGCTGTCCACCTTTTTGTTTGTTTTGCGATGTGGTATATATTACTCTGACCATTAGAAAAAAATCTTCTTCTTTTACTGGCTGTTAATATGATGCATATACATTCGTATTTAAACCACATACAAAACACACCCCCGAGGGCAGGGAATCTCTGGGGAGGGCTCCGAGGGGATCTGTGACATCTGGGCTACTGCTGACTGGCTGGCATCTCTCTCCCCTCATTATTCCCTTAGCACCCACATCCCCAAATCCAGAAACGAAATTTCTGTAAGTGTTGGACACACGAAATACAGTCTGATATCCACGAAACCAACCACATAAACTACAAAACGTCCATCATGGCTCCATTGATTTTCAGATGATAAATAGTCTCACCCCCCACCCCACAAAAAACATTAGACCTAAATGGGCGGGGAATGAGTGCCACTTAGTGGGGGAAATTTAGCCACGATCCTCTTCAGTCTCTCTGTGTCCTATGCCAAGTCCTTGCAAATACACACAGCACCCAGGCATACCTGTCTTTCCATGCACCTCTCTGGCAGTCTGGTGGCACAGACCCCTCCAGCATCATCCCTAACCCACCTTAGGGTGCTCCTCAGGCACGTGCTGCTTGGAGAACTTGGCAAGCTGCACCAGCTCGGGGATGACCTCCTTGACATCGTAGCTGTTGGTGCAGTTCACCAGGGTGGTTGCCACGGAGTACAGGACGGTCTTGTCAGAGGTCTAGAGTCACGGGGTAGGGGGCCAAGGAGGAGTAAGGCGGAAAGGAAAGGAAACTTGAGAACAAGTCTCTGCTTCCAAGACAGCTCCCTGGCCTGGCCGGTGCCACCCAGCTTGGAGAAGAGCGAGTGGCAGAAGAGGGAGGAGGAACGGGCTCTACCTGGGCAGGGTGGGCAGAACCTGCTACAGGACCCCTGAGAGCATGGGTGGGGGTCCGCTGAGTGCACAGCTTACTCTGTGCCTCTTTCAAAAGCCCACTCTGTCAGTCACGCTTTGCCATGGGGGCCAGGTAGGAGCCGGACACCTCTGGTCTGACCCCGGTGGAAAATCCCTCCCTCCCCTGCTCCCTTTGGGGGTGGAAAAGAGCCAGGGCATTAGTCCAGCAGAGGAGGGAAGGAGTCTGGGAAGCCCTGGGAAGGAAGGAGTAGCCCAGAAGGGCTAGGCACTGCGTCTCAGTCCAAGACCTCACTTCCTGAGGGTCCCAGGAAAAAATACCATCCTCTTGTTTATCTTCCTGCTTCCTGGAAGCCATGAGGAGTCATGAGCCCATTTTATGGTCAGGTAAAATGAGGGCCAGACAGGGGAAATAACCAAACTGGTTGACACGGGCAGGAGGGCCAGAACCGGGATGAAGGCACAGGAATCTCATTTCCCAGGTTCAGCGGAGGGCCCAGTAAGCCTGAACCCGGGAGACCTTTCCTGAGGCCGGAGGTGAGGGCCATGCTTGCCTTGGCCAGCTCAAACATGGCCTGCAGGGCAGGGATGTCCTGGACAAAGTCGTCTTTGACGTCGGCATCCAGCGTGAGGTAGGCCAGACCCTCCACGGCCCATCGCCGGGTCCGGGTGTCTATGGACGCATTGCACAGCCACCTGGAAATTGGGGGGAAGAGTGCTGGGCATGGTGCCGGGGCTCGGGTCAAGAGAGTGAAGCCATGTCAGGGTAATGGGGAGTTGGGGAGAGGGGCTTTCACAATGTGGCGTCCCCTAGAGCACATCCCCCAGGGTTGATGGCGGGCCTGGGGAAGTAGTACTCCCTTACTTGCGACACTGTTTGGCCAGCTTCTCCGTGGACCCTTCCGCAAACTGCCTGAGGGCGTAGTCCGTGCCTCCTGCAGAGCCGAGTTTACAGAGTCCCTGGTGTGAGGGTGGGGAGAGGCTTGGAGAATCAGACACACTTAGGGACAAAAAGCCTTACTCAATCCGGTCCCTGGGGCTGGAATACTTTGTCCCTTTATCTTTGCCAGGATAAACCTCTGTGCCTACTAAAAAACTCACTCAGGTGTCACCTCATCCAAGACGCCTTCCCTGAGCTCAGCTTCTAGGATAAGGTAGATAGATGCTCACGAAGCTAGAACCCTGCCACTTTATACGGCCAATTTGGACCCTACTGATGTTTAGTGCCTGCTGTTTCAAAGAAAAAGCACAAGACAATACTCATCTTGTTTGAAACAAACAGATGAAACAACGGTGAAAGTTATTCTTGCACAAAAACTGGCACAGAAACCAGACTTGTGAGTAATGAATTCAGATATGCAGAACCTTACCCAAGAGAAATTTCTCTATTAGGAAAACATGACTTCCATAAGAGAAAACTCATGATGGCAGAAGTTATAATTAGTTCTTTAAAAAATGATATATCCTCCTTTCTCTCTCTGCCTGCCTCTCTGCCTACTTATAATCTCTGTCTGTCAAATAAATAAATAAATAAATAAATAGATAAAATTTTAAAAAATGATATACACAGAAAAACACACCAGTGGCTCAAATTGTTACTGTAATGGTTTATAAGCAAAATAAAAGACCCATGAAAAGACTTTCTGTAAAAATGAAATCAGAAACATTGAAACAGGTGACCTGTGCCGTCCAGAAACTGAGTAAGGACACAAACTGACTTTTTAGAGTCTGCTCTGAAAATACTTGTTGGATAGAAGCTCCTCAGGCTTAGCATGGTTCAAAAACATGGAGGCAGAGGTCCCCAGGTTACACAGCAGCCCCCCGCCCCCGTTCTGAATCTACATTCTCAGGGCTTCCTGCTCATCACCCAGCTTTGCGGGAGGGTCCCATGGGTGGGTCCCAGGGCCCCCAACAGTGTGGGCTTCTCGAGGGTAGGGGCCACGCCTCATTCATCCTGGTGTCCCTGGTGCCCGGCACCGTGTCTGGTACTGACACTCACCACCAGTGTGCGGATCTTGATCTTTTCATTTTTGGTGGTCTTGTAGATCTCTTTGAGCAGGGACACGCCATTGGTGATGATGAAGGTGGCACGACTGAGCTTGGTGGACGCGTGGATGAGAGCCTCCACGGCCACCAGCTGGTCTACGTCGCGCTCCGAGCCACACAGCGCTACCATCATCTCCATCACACCTTTCAGTCCCAGCAGCTGATTGCCTAGGTCAAAGGGGCCTTGCAGGATTCCTGACACCGTCTGAATGGCAATCACATTCTTGTCCATGTCCTGAGGGTCAAACTTGCCCCTAAAACAGAGGGCAAGATGGTCAAGGGAACAGGCTGAGTTTGGTGGGAAGAGTGTGGGATTTGTGGCAGAAAGACCTGAATTCACATCCCAGATCTAACCATTCATTTGCTGTATGACCTTAGGCAATTCAATGAACCTCTCTGAGCCTCAGCTTCTTGATCTAGAAACCGATGGTAAAGTACTACTACTGATCAGAGTTACAACAGACATACCATGGGTTGTGTCCCTAAAAACACACTCAGAAGGATGGGGATTGACATGCAGGAACTTTTTTAGGGAGAGCCCTTGGGATCAGCTCATGCTGGAAAAGGAAAGGAATCATGACTTGGCAGAGGGTCTTGCAATGGGCTACAACTCAGCCAGCATGAAGCCTCAGTCTGTGATGAGGCTTACAGCAGGGAATACATTCCGGAGCTATTTCCAGCTGTGAGGAAGGACGAGTCATTGGATGCTGGCTGCCCTGAGGAGGATGAAGCTGTCTCCAGCTGAGGGAGGTTCCAAAGAGAGGTTACAAGCGAGAGCTCTCCATGAACGGGCTTCCCAGCAGCTGGGATGTCTAGTGGGACAGTACAGCAACCCTTACAACACGGAAGGGTGTACTGTGGTGCCCAGCACCCAGCATCATCCTCAGTGTGACCAAGTCATGCGGTAGCCTGAACTGCTTACTCTCCTGTCTGGTCCCAGGCCCTCCTCCTAGGAAGAGAGGGGTCTGCCTTGCTTCTGGAAAAGACCATCATCTACTCTACCAGCAAAATGTCCATGTGGGAATAATCAGTCAGGGGCTGCCCTCTCAACTCACTGCACCCACCCCAGCCCCTGCCCCAGCCACTGATGAAGCAGGGTGGCTTATGTCCTTGGGGGTGGTCACCTCAGGTGCCTGTGCTGCAGGAGGTGACCCCACCTGTTCAGGCGCAGTGACTGATTCAGGCAGGAACGAGGCCTGCACAGAGACAGGCAGGCTGGCTGGGAGGGGCCCTCGTCCCAAAACCTCCGCCCTCCCGAAGCCTGGCTGGGCGACAGTTCCTGGGACTCAAAATTTGGGACCTCATGAGACACTCAGGAAGCTAGTCACAAAAGCCAAAGCTGAGGCAGAGAAAGACCAGAGAAGCCCAGAGGAGCTTTCAGTGAAGCAGTCAGGGCTCGGGGGAAGCTACGGGATTGAGCAGGAGCTGGCAAACTTGGGCTGCTTGGCCAAATATGGGAGGCCGAGAATGTTTTTTATAGTTTAAAGCATTTTTTGTGTGTTTTGTTTTTTAATATGCAACAGAGGGGTACACATCCCACCAAATGTAAAATATTTACTCTGGCCCTTTAGAGGAAAAGTTTGCCAACTCCTGGAAGGGAGAAAGGAAAAGCAGAGCGTCTCCATCCTCCCAAGACTCTCCTGGGATACTTTTTTTTTTTTTTTTAAAGATTTTATTTATTTATTTGACAGAGAGAAATTACAAGTACACTGAGAGGCAGGCAGAGAGAGAGAAGGAAGCAGGCTCCCTGCTGAGCAGAGAGCCCGATGCGGGGCTCGATCCCAGGACCCTGAGATCATGACCTGAGCCGAAGGCAGCGGCTTAACCCACTGAGCCACCAAGGCACCCCTCCTGGGATACTTTTTAAATATGTAACTTCCTGAGCCACCGCCCAGACTACCAGTAGAGTCGGGTGGGGTCCCAGAAGTCTGAATAATTTACAAGCACAAGGATCATTGGAATAAAGGTTTAAAAGACGGTACAGCAGTGAGAGGAGAAGGGAGGGGACGCATAAAGAAAAATGACTCAGAGAGAGCATCTGAGTCACAGCGACGGCAGAGTGGTGTTGGGGAGACCAGAACACCACTGTTGAGGGTCCCAGGTTTCTGCCTCGGCTCACTGAGGCCACAGAGTGCCTAAGGTCTCAACAGAGCCAGGTCTCCCTCTTGGAGAAGCTGACATTTATTCCTTCAAGTGGGTGCTTATGGTAGGTCTAAAATAAGTCCAAAAATATTTTGACGCTCCTCCATGCAAAAGGTAGAGCCTAACCCTCTCCTCTTAAACGTAGACCACCCCTGATGGCTGGCTTCTTGCAAAAAGAATGTGGTGGAAGTGATCGTGTACAACTTCCGAAGCTAGGTTAGAGAAGACACTGCCACTTCTGCCTTGTTCTCTCTGAATTGTTCACTCTGAGGAAGCCAGCTACCATGCGGTGATGACGCTCAAACAGCCCGTGGACAGGGCTATACCGGGAGCAAACGGAGGCCTCCTGTCAACCACCAGCACCAGCACGCCAGCCATAAGAGTGCGCCATCTTGGAAGCAGATGTCTTCCAGCCCCAGTCAAGCCTTCCGATGACAGCAGCCCAGGCAGACGTGCGACTGTACGCTCCTCAGAGCCCCAAAGCCAGATCCACCCAGCCTAGCCACTCCCAAACAGCGGTTGCATTGTGGAACAACTACTTCAGGCTGCAAAAGTTGGGTGTGATTGGCTACACAGCCATTGATAACTAACACAGAACGTGATCCCATGAGACTCACGTGATGTACTCCTCACAGATCTTGCGGAAGTGGTCGCGCTCAGGGTCACAGCGCAGGTCATCGTAGAGCTTGCTGATGAGGATAGAGGCCAGCATGCGGGTGTTGTCGGTCAGAGGCAGGCAGGATGGCAGATCTGGAACCTGCCCCACCACCTTCAGGATCTTCCTCAGGCCTGCAGGACAGACAACGGCAGATCTGCTGGGGTCTGTCTGCACACACACACCATCTTGTTCCGTTGTCTTAACACCAGCTTCTCTCCAGCCTGCCTTTCGGCAACACATGCCTTATCCGGAGGGAGGGGCACTGGCACGGGCCGGGAGACCCGCGTTCTCCCCCTGACTCTGCCCCTAGGTGAGCAATTCACCTCCTGCTGCGGGTGGGCCTCTATTTTCACATTTACAAAATTAGGACAAGCTGATCTCCAAGGACCGTACCAGTGCTAACAACCTGCAAGTTGATGTATAACCTTCCTCAAATACTATCTGATATTCTCTTTTCCCCATACCTCACCTGTAATGTGGGAACATAGTACCTACCGCAGAATGTTTGAGGACCCCATGGGATCATGTACGGCTGGAGTCAATCCAGACATACCATCATCACCCAGTGAGCATTTATTATTTAGTTAGTAAATGCTACATGTGCTATTTATAATTACTATCTCTTCTCCTCTCCTCTGTTGGAAGAATCTTCACTGATTTCCTATTACCCATTAGGCTAATCCAATCATTGCTTATCCCTTGGATAAATGAAAGAATAAGTGAATAAATAAATTAGCATCTTTTAGGCAATGAATACTAATCTGAAGGATGCAGTCTTCTCCTCAGAAAGCTCACAGTGCAAAAAGAAACAGTCACATAAAGATTACAATAAGCTGTGAAAAGGACAGAAGGTGTGAGAAGGACAGAGTGGTGACACCTCAGAGGGGGTAATTTGTTTCAACAAAGAATTGTAGTAAGTTATTCTGAGAGCTTGTTATGTGCCAAGAGCTGCATAACAAAAACCTCCTGGTTAAAAATCGTTATTCCCGTTTTTCAGAGTGGAAAAAAACCAAGACATGGAGGAGTCAAGTAAGTTGCCCCGCTGGCAGGTAACACAGCAAGGACCCTGTCCCAACCACACCTGACTTCAAAGCCCATGATATTAACTGTTATGTTATGCTGCCTCTGGGACCCCTGAAAACTTCAGAGCCAGGTTTTAGGAGTGGCAAGGAGTTGGTCCAACCTCAGCTGGTGCAGGTTAGCAGGAGGAGGAGAACTCAAGGCCGATGCCGGGAGCCATGAAACTCTGGATGCTGGGAGGGAATTAAAAGCTCCCCCCAGTATACATTTTCGGTCCTGCATACTTTGCCACCCACATAGAAGCACAGGCAGGGCTGGGGAGTCATGGGAGGGTGTTGATGAACCAACCCAACCTCCCCAGTCTGGCTTTCAGAGACAGCCACTGAATACGCCCCCCACCTCCCACCCCATCCCCAACCTCAGCCCCCACGCTGCCTTCCAGTCCTACCCTTGCCTTGAGCATTTCATTCCTCTTCTGCTAAAACCCTCTGGACCTCGTCCCCATCCATCACTGGCCCTCCCTGAACTCAAAAGCTCCCTTGAGGTGGGACGTTCCAATGGCTACCCTGGTCCAAGTCTCCCAGACCAGCCTGTAAAGGAGCTCCTCAACAAGGCAGCTTCTCACGAGTGTAACAGGATTCACGAGTCCACATTATTTTTACCCAAGAGCACTTTATTTCAGTGCCTTGAATAACAAATATTGCTCCCCACCTGCCCTTCCCCTTAACTGTGTGGTTGGACCTCAGTCCTAGTGCAGAGAGAAAGAGGTCTGTGGTTCCCCCTTTGAAGTATATGCAGAGAGAACCAGAACTGAGAAGGGGAGGTGGGGTGGGGGAGGGGAGGAGAGGGAGGAGGTTTATAAGCCCTAGAAAAATCTGTTACAGCACACTTTGCTGAGACCTGTGAAAACCAAAACAGTATCAAAAGAAGATACATTTCAAACGGGTGAGAGTTAACCTGAGCCTTTTCAAATGAAGGATGGTCTGTGGCTCTTAACCCTGTGGGAGTTCACCACAGTAGATTATAAAGCCATGGGAATGACTGCCCAACAATTTAATCTGATTTGGGAGTAAGGGTAACACCTGGAACTGGGCAATTTAGGGACCCTCCACCAGAACCTCATTACTGTGCTTTTTATATAATTCACTTGATGCCCTTTCTCCCTTCTAGAAGGCCCGAGGAGTATGTTGCCAACCACAAGACTTTAGGAACATTACCCCATGGTCAGGGGAGTCCTGTTTTTCTCTGGTATCACCCTCCTTGGTGAGGTAACTCTGCCCAGGTGTTTTCCAGTGTGTTTGGACATTTTCTGGGTTTGTTCAGGTCCTGAACTCAGACCTGTACCTTGATCTGTATTTTCACCAGCCCCTGGGGTTTCCTAACTGCTAATGTCTTGTCCTGGGCAAGGGCCACACCTCTTCTGCTTTCTGCTCAGAGCCAAAGACCCTGGTGCCCACTCCAAAGGCTTCCCTGAGCCCCAGACCCTCCCACCTCCTCACCATTATCCACCACGTAGATGGTACGTGAGTTGTCGTGAATGGCGAGGTCCTTCCTGGGGACATTCTTATTGAGCAGGTTCAGGGCCTGATCCCTGCCCTGGCCAGACACCTTCTTACTGACCAGCATGTCGAGCAGGTGGCTGGTGATCTGCTTCAGGTCCTTCTTGGTGTCTGAGGAAAGAGAGGACAGGGGTAAAGAGAGAGGAGGGAGCCTCAGACCTATAGGACCCGCAATGGCAGAGTCTTCTAGAAGGACTCCGGAAACAAGAAATCCACTGCTTCCTGGATGTTGGAATTTCCCAGGAGGGTATAGTATTGCCCATCTCACCCCAAAAAAGGGAGAGGTATTGTCCCTAGACAATACCCTCAAGTGGGCCTCCAGTCACTCAGCCCTGTGTACTACAGCTCACGCCATCCCTGAACAGCTCTGGTTCTTAGAAATTTCCCTATTCTTAGACACGACTGACGGGGAGCCAGGGATGTTTCATGTAGCTTTTAATAAACTGATTGAACAAAATGTTTTCCAGAAAAGAAATGTATACTTCTTACAGACATCTTACTCCCTGCAGATCCAGACCTGCTGGGAGCCTGAATTCAAGCCTCCGATGGGATGCCACATCTTCCCTGCCCCCTGGGGGATTAGAGGTAAGTGCTTTTTCCTGCTTTTGCCCTGTCTGGCTTCTCTACATCTTAGGGAATTTTGTTCTCATTTTAAGGTTGGAGCCAAAGGCAGAAGACAGGGAGGCAGGCCTGAAGGGAGGGAGGGAGGAAGGCAGGCAGGCAGGCAGGGAAGGAGGCTGCGAGGCAGGGGAGGAGGGAGGGAGGCAGGGGAGGAGGGAGGGAGGCAGGGGAGGAGGGAGGCAGGCAGGGGAGGAGGGAGGCAGGCAGGCGGAGAGGAAAGGCAAGGAGGAAACAGAGAGGCAGGAAAGCAAGCAGACAGGCAACAAGGAAAGGAGGGAGGGAGGTACACGGAAAAGGAAGGATCTCCCCAAAATGTCATATTAATGACAGATGGAGGTTGAAGCTATTTAATTGGACAAGGAAAGTCATCAGTGAACATGATAGTTTGTTCCCAGATAAGGGCAAGAGAACAGACTTATTCTGTGACTCTTCAGAGGGCAGAACTGGAGTCAGAGGGGGATGGAAGCTACAAGGAGATAGATTTGAAATCAGCATCTAGAAGAATTCTTTAGCAAAGATGTCCAACATCTCTCTACTTCCCAAGAACACTGTGGCCGCCCATGACCAACCCCTTTCAGCATCCGGGTTCTCAGGCCCTTGCACTCTGGCCCCGGGGCTGGTCATGGGACTTACAGCACCCCCAGGAGCTTAATAGCACTTGTACACTGGGGCTTGTGCATTGAGAATGCAGCCACCATGCTCTACAGACACCCAAGCTGCCCACTAGAGAGGCCACAAATAGAAAAACCAGGGTGTCCTGGACAGCATCTCCAGTTCACCACCCATTATACAAGTGAGGCCATCTCGGACCCTCCAGTGGTTCTAGCACAGAAAAAGAATGACTTGCTGACCATTACAACAGTAAGTCAGAACCACATCAAGAACCTCGGTGGCTCGGTCAGTTAAGCGTCTGCCTTTGGCTCAGTCAGATCCCTGCCCCACGTAGGGCTCCTTGATCGGCGGGGAGCCTGCTTCTCCTTCTCCCTCCGTCTGTTGCTCCCCCTGTTTGTGCTCTCCCACTATCTCTCTCTCTCTCTCTGAATAAATAAACAAAATCTAAAAAAAAAAAAAAAAAGAAAGAAAGAATCTAGGACTCCTAGGCATCTGGGTGGCTCAGTTGGTTGAGCATTTCCCTTCGGCTCGGGTCATGATCCCGGGGTCCTGGGATCAAGCCCCACGTTGGGCTCTCTACCCAAGCTTTTCTTCTCCCTCTATCTGCTGCTCTCACTGTTCCTACTCTCTCTCTGTCACATAAATAAATAAAATTAAAAAAAAAAAAAGACTGGGAAGACACACATGGCAGTGGTAATAATTATCTGGAGTGGGGTTACAGAGGGTTTGGTTTTATTTTTTTGTCTTTACATATTTCTGAATTTTTCCAAATTTTTCCAATACATCTCTGTTACTTTTTTCTAGTTGTGGTAAAATATACATGAATAAAATTTATTGTTTTAACCATTTTTTTAAAAAAGAGTTTATTTATTTATTGAGAGAGAGAGAGAATGAGAGAGAGAGAGAGAGAGAGAGCATGAGAAGGGGGAGGGTCAGAGAGAGAAGTAGACTCCCTGCCAAGCAGGAAGCCTGATGCGGGACTCGATCCTGGGACTCCATCATAAATTGGGCCAAAGGCAGTCGCTTAACCAACTGAGCCACCCAGGCGCCCCTCGTTTTAACCATTTTTTAAAAAGATTTTAGGGGCACCTGGGTGGCTCAGTGGGTTAAAGCCTCTGCCTTCGGCTCGGGTCGTGATCCCAGGGTCCTGGGATCGAGCCCCACATCGGGCTCTCTGCTCCGCAGGGAGCCTGCTTCCTCCTTTCTCTCTGCCTGCCTCTCTGCCTACCTGTGATCTCTGTTAAATAAATAAAATCTTTAAAAAAAAAAAAAGATTTTATTTGGGGCGCCTGGGTGGCTCAGTCGCTAAATGTCTGCCTTCAGCTCAGGTCATGATTCCGGGGTCCTGGGATTGAGCCCCGCGTTCCTGCTCAGCGGAGAGTCTACTTCTCCCTCATCTATGCCCCCCTGTTTGTGTTCCCTCTCTTGCTGTGTCTCTCTCTGTCAAATAAATAAATAAAAATAAAATCTTAAAAAAACAAAATATTCAATTTATTTATTTGGCACAGAGAGAGGGAGCACAAGGAGGTGGGGGAGTGAGGGGCGGGGTAGAGGGAGAAGCAGACTCCCCGCTGAGCAGGGAACCCAACTGAGCCACCCAGGCACCCCTCATTTTAACAATTTGTAAGCATCTAGCTCATTGGCATTAAGAACATTGACATTGGGGCACCTGGGTGGCTCAGTGGATTGGGGTCTCTGCCTTTGGCACGGGTCGTGGTCTCAGGGTCCTGGGATTGAGTCCCACGTCGGGCTCTCTGCTCAGTGGGAGCCTGCTTCCCCCACGCTCTCTGCCTGCCTCTCTGCCTACTTGTGATTTCTGTCTGTCAAATGAATGAATGAAATCTTTGAAAAAGAACATTGACATTGTTTGCTGCCATCATCACCATCCATCTCCAGAACTTTGTTATCCTGTGAAAACCAAAACTAAACAACTCATTTCCTCTGCTCCTAGCACCGGCAACCACCATCCTACTTTCTGCCTCTATGATTTGGACTATTCTAGAAACCTCATATAAGTCGAATCAAGCAGCCCTGATCTTTTTGTCCCTGGCTTACTGCACTCCTCATAATGTCCTCAAGGTTCATCCACGTTGTAGCTTGTGTCAGAATGTCCTTCCTTTTGAAGGCGGAATACCATTCCATTGTGTGTATAGACCCCATTTTATCTCTCCATTCACCCCTGCGTGGACCCTTGAGTTGCCTCTACTTTTTTATTTTTTTTTAAGGTTTTATTTATTTGTTTGACAGAAAGAGAGAGAGAACACAAGTAGGGGAAGTGGCCAGCAGAGGGAGAGGTAGAAGCAGGCTCTCCTCGGACCAGGGAGCCCAATGTGGGACTTGATCCCAAGACCCTGAGGTCATGCCCTGAACCAAAGTCAACGGCTTAATTGACTGAGCCACCCAGGCGTACCACCTCCACTTTTACGTTATTGAAAGCGATGTTGCTATGCCTCTATTAGTTTTATAAATATAAAATAAATATAAAAATAAAAGCAGACCACCTCCACATACAGGGACTGAGCTGCCGGAGTGGGGCGACTGATTGTCCCTGGCCTCCACCCCCTCAACAAACACAGAAGACCATCTCCTACCTAGAACCAGGGCTTCCTCCTTCCCTCGATGTTCTCGTTTGTCCTCCCCGGACAGAGAATCAATGATGGCCTGGAGCAGGTTGCAGACAGCTAGAGACATCTCTTCATTCTCCACGGCCATGAGGCCACAGATTCTGTCTATCCGGACCGCATGGAGAATCACGGTGGCCTAAACCCCCAGCAGAACCCACTATCAGCTGCCTGTCCCTCTTCCAGCTGCCGTGCAGGTAAGGAAGTAGGCGATGACCAGGCCCACCCTGCCCCCGAAGGAGGGATACACTCCCCCATCCGCCTTCAGCACCCCCCCACCCCCGCAGCCAGTGCCTACTGGACTCCACAGTCTGGGAAAGCCCTCCGACACAAGCCACGCCTCTTTCCAGAGGCTGAAAGCTGGACTGTCCAACACAGGAGCCACCTGCCACCCGGGGGCCATTGAGCATGTGCGATGTGGTGGGTCTGCATTGAAATGTCCTCTAAGTGCACGATATGAACCGGGTTTGGAAGATTTAGTAAGATAAAATGCCAACCATACAGCCTTTGCATTCAGCTCTGTCTCCTAAACCACTTTCAATAACCTTACCTTTGCATAAAGGCATTTCCAGTTCAAAGGGAAATGCAGATGACCAATCTCTGCATACAATTATACAGTCCATACAATGACCATACAGTCAAGGATGGGGGAAGGGGACACAACTTAGACTTTGCACCAGAGTCTATTTCTGCCAGCCGCTCCCCGCCCCCACGTCACCCTCAGCCCTCAGCCCAGGCCCTCACCCTCGCTCGGTGGCCACTGCACATGCCCGAGAGGGTCCTCACGGCAGCCAGTACCAGCTCAGGCCTCTTGGTGTCCACGAGCTGCAGCAGCAGGCCCACCCCGTTGTTCTGGAAGATCATCTCAGCCCCAGCTTCTTCACGCCCTAGGACGATGAGGTTGTTGGCAGCCTGAGGTGGGAGATCACAATGGGGGCCGTGGAGGAGGTGTGGCGGTGCGAGCCCATGCAGCGGTTGGTGGAAGGAGTGGATTTCCTCTCCTTTTCTTTTCTTTTTTTCTTTTTTTTTTTTTTTTTTTAAGGTTTTAGGTATTTATTTGAGAGAAAGCCAGTGCGAGTGAGAAACAGAGAGCTAGAGAGGAGGAGCAGAGGGAGAAGTAGACTCCCTGCTGAGCAGGGAGCCCAATGCAGAGCTCTATCCCAGGACCCCAAGTTCATGACCCCAGGTGAAGGCAGATGCTCAACCAGCTGAGCCACTCAGACACCAGGACTGGATTTTCAAAACATATGGATTTTTTCCCTGTAATCAAACTCCCGGTGATGTAGCCCAGGAATGATTCAAAAGAAGAAACAAAACACCTTGCATAAAGACAAACTCAACAAAATATAGCCACCAAAGTCATAAGTAAAAAGATGACCCAGCAGCTTGGGGAAAAACAAACACTGATAAACAGAAACCAAATAGTAGGTTCGCTCTGATCGCACTTACATTAAAACAAAACTGTGTATATATGCTTATGGATAAGGACTAAAAAAAGGTATTGAGGTGTTAAATGCATTAAACAAGGAGGCCCTAGACTGAGTGGCTTTAATGCCCTAGAAACTAATGTAAGCAAACCCAAACCTAAGCCTATAATGTCTCACGGTTAAGAAATTGAAACTTAAGTGTGCCTGGGTGGCTCAAGCAGTTTAAGCATCTGCCTTCAGCTCAGGTCATGATCCTGCTGTCCTGGGATGGAGCCCTGCATCGGGCTCCCTGCTCATCCGGCAGACTGCTACCCTCTCCCTCCCCCATCTTTCCCTCTCTCTCTCAAATAAGTAAATAAAATCTTTTTTTTTTAATTTAAAAAGAAAAAGAAAAAAAAGAAATTGAAACTCAAGAACAACCAGTCACAGCCAGCTAGGCTTTCCCAAGTAATGTAACTGTTTAAGCTATAGTAAATCAAATCATTGGGTTTCTTTTGTCCCACCTCTTTTCTATAAGTCTTTCCCCCAGCTCCTGTGGGTGGAGAGCTCCTAAACACTTCCTGTTTCGGGGCTACCCCATTCGAATTGATTTTGCTCAAATAAACTCAAAATTATTAATACGCTCCATTTAATCTTTTAACAGAAGTGAAGTGTTTTTACATGGAGAATTATTTTCCTTTAAAATTCTCCCTTGAGGGCGCCTGGGTGGCTCAGTTGGTTGAGCAACTGCCTTCGGCTCAGGTCACGGTCCAGGAGTCCCGGGATCGAGTCCCACATCGGGCTCCCAGCTCCATGGGGAGTCTGCTTCTCCCTCTGACCTTCTCGCCTCTCATGCTCTCTCTCTCACTGTCTCTCTCTCAAATAAATAAATAAAATCTTAAAAAAAAAATGCTCATCTTTTAAAAAAAAAATAAATAAATAAAATAAAATAAAATAAAATTCTCCCTTGAATATGGTTTTGGCATTTGGAGTTTGTGTACCTGTTCGGGGCAATCTGAAGTTACAAGGGTTCTCAGGAAGGTGGAAGGTGGTGGGCAGAGAGCAGGAGAAGGGTCTTGAAAGTTCTGGGTATGAGTTCCGATTCTGCTCTGTGCTCGCTGCATGAAACTGGGCAAGTCATGGCACCTCTCTGGATCCCAGATTCCAAAATTAGTCAGTTTTGCTAGAAAGTTCCTCAATGTCTTCCCACCTCAAAGCCGTGAGGATACATATACCTTGGCCCCAGATCAGGAGAGGCAACCTCAGCAGAACCTGAGAAGCTGGGGTTGCAGGAAGAACTCAAGAGGCAGGAGAAGGAGAAGGCGGGCAAGCAGAGGAAGAGTGGGATGCTGGGGAGGAGGCAGGTAAGAGAAGCCCAGGCAAGCCCCACCAGAGCGATCACCATTCTATCAGACAAGGGCTTTCTACTTGTCCAGGCACATTTATCAATAACAACTCACTAAGTCCTCACAACAGTTTGTTTTAAAGGTATCTGCATATTATATGGACTTACTGATCATAAAGCTAACACAAATTCCCCAGGCACTGTCTGTCAAATTCTTACAAATATAAACATTCAGAAGTGCCTGGGTGGCTCAGTTGTTAAGTGTCTTCTGCTCAGGTCATGATCCCAGGGTTCTAAGATGGAGCCCAGCATGGGGCTCTCTGTTCAGTGGGGAGGCTGCTTCTCCCTCTGCTGTTCCCTCTGCTTGTGTTCCCTCTCTCGTTATCTCCCTCTCTGTCAAATAAATAAATTAAAACCTTAATAAAGGGGTGCCTGGGTGGCTTAATGGTTAAGCATCTGTCTTCAGCTCAGGTCATGATCTCAGGGTCCTGGGTTCAAGCCCCACATCAGGCTCCTTGCTCAGCAGGAAGCCTATTTCTCCCTCTCCCAGTCCCCCTGCTTGTGTTCCCTCTGTCTCTCTCTGTCAATTAAATAAATAAAATCTTTAAAAAAAAAAAGGGGGGGGGGCGCCTGGGTGGCTCAGTGGGTTAAGCCGCTGCCTTCGGCTCAGGTCATGATCTCAGGGTCCCAGGATCGAGTCCCGCATCGGGTTCTCTGCTCCGCGGGGAGCCTGCTTCCTCCTCTCTCTCTCTCTGCCTGCCTCTCTGCCTACTTGTGATCTCTCTGTGTCAAATGAATAAATAAAATCTTTAAAAAAAAAAAAAAGGGAGGCTAACATTTTTTAAAATCTTAATAAATAAATAAATATAAAGCATTCAGAGATGTTCAACTTTTCTCCTCTGAAGAAAGACCAGACGGGAATATTAAAAAAAAAAAAAAAAAAAGGCAACAAATTTGGCTAAGAGGATGACATCATGAGCAAATATTTTCATACTTCAGGATAAATTTTTGTAAAAATTTGTAATGGAATAGAACATTATTTTAATGTGCCATTTGTAACATTCTCAGGGTGGAAACCACGCTATGACGAGTGAGGCACGTGCCCTGGGTGCAAAATTTACAGGGACATCAAAAACAGCAATCAAGATAAATAATATCTAATGCAATATTTTAGAATTTCAAAATCAATACAATGCAAAAAAGAAAAAAATCCATGATGAAATAGTCAAAAATTTATATAAAGACTCCAACCCTGCTACACGATTGTCTCCTCATGGGTCTCACTCTATTCCAGGCCCTTAGCCAGGATGAGGGAATTTTCCCAAGTGCTTAACCTTTGCCCTATTTTTGTTCACTTTTTCCAAGGGAACATCTTCCGCCTCCCTCCCGCAAGCGGTCAGGAGTCCCTGTCCGGAGATAGGGGCGGGGCCTGCAGGGGAAGTATAGTTATGGGGGCGTCCCGCGTGCGCCCTCTTCTGGCGATAGGTTGCCCAGCACTCACCTTTTCCAGCTTTTCCCCTTCACTGTTTTCATCCAGGAGGATCTCGAACATCTTCTGTACCCTGGAGTCCGTGGAGAACTGCACGTGGAGCTGAGAAGAGAGGACGGAGTGGGGAAGGAGGCAGCCAGGGGTCCACATTCCAGGCAGCTCAGTAAATATTAGGGTTTCTCCTCTGGGCCCCTACACTGTCACTCATTCATTGAACAAACATTTACTGAGCAACTATTACATGCCAGACACTTTTGCAGATGCTGGGGGTAGAATGGCAAACAAAACCAAGTCCTTGCCCCATACGGCTGATAGTCTAGCCAGGTTCACTATCTCATTCGGTCATCACAAGTCTTGGAAAGCTACCAATTATCACCCAGTTTTGCAGTCTAGTTAATAATTAGCTAGTATATACTTACACGTGGGCTAAGACAGAATTAGGTGTCCAGGATCAGAAACCTGAAGCGGTTTTGAAACATCTCCTCACACAATTAAAACCATCATGCTTGGATGTCTCATCCCTCGCACCCCCAGCCCCAACTCCTGTGCTCTGAATCTACCAGAAAGTGACCTAACTGATCATCACGCCCCATTTGCCAGCACCTTCTGTACCTCCTACTACTTGGTCTGCTGGTCCACAGTCCTGCCTATTTCCATCCTGGGCTCATTTCCACCGGGGGCCTCTCTCATTTGCCATCCCGTCTCGGGGCACTCCCCGAGTCTGCACTCTGGACAGTGTGCTGTGGTCCATTTTTCCTAGAAGAGATTTCCTGTTCCTACTGACTCCTGACTCTTTATCATTCAGCAATACCCTCTCCTCAATACTGCCTTGGTCCTCCTAGAAAGGGAGGAAGATCATGTTGCATACATACTAAGTTACAATTTTTCTTTGAAACCTCCACCTGAAATTTAAGAAACCCATGGTCTGATCCTGGATGGCTTGCACCCTGAACAAGCGTCTCTGATCATTCGAAGATGGCTGGATGTGTGCATCTGCTTGGCTGTTCTGTGGTGCCTGCCTGTGCCATGTATTTACTCCATCCAAGAGTGGGGAGGTAGGGTTTGACCTCCCCTGATGTCCTGCTTCCCTAACTAGTCCCTACTAGGAGTGGGGGGAAGCAGGCCAAGGCTTGTGGGAAGGGGTCCAACTCACCTTCTCTTGGATGCTGGTGTTGAGCCTCCTCAGCGTCTCCTGGAAGTTTTGGTTCCGTGGCTCAAGAGTGGCACAGCGCTGCACGTCCTTGAAGGCCTGGTCCAGCTTCCCCAGGTGCTCCAGAGCCTGGCATCGCCGGTACAGAGCCTTGATGTCCGAGGAGTTGATGTCAATAGCTAACGAGGGAGACAGGGTCTCAGAGGCCTGGGCTGCAGACCACCTTCCTCCCTTCCCTGTCGCTGTCCCCAGTTCCAGGGCTTCTGTGTCTTCAGTGGACATTATCCACCCATGGGGACTATCTGGCCCAAGGCTCCCCTTTTTCAGGGAGGCAGTAAGAATTGTATTATCAAGGTCAGAAGGGAGCTGAAGGGTCATCTCATCTAGCGCCTGATGACTCAGTCTCTGCTACGTCGCGATCCCAGCCAAGTGCTCACCCAACGGGTATTTGCATACTTCCAGCAGTGGAGAACTCCCTCTTTCTCAAGGCAGCCACGTAGCTCTATCAAGAAAGTCCTTCCTTCTTCCTACCTGAAATATATCTCCCTATAAGTTTTCCCTTTTGTCCCAAGTTCGGCCCTGGAACCCCTGAGAGGAAATCCAATCCTTCCTCCTTGTGACACAGTCTTTGAGGTATTTAGAGGCAGCTCTCCATCCCACCTGGGAATCGCCTTCCCTGAGCTAAATATTGCCACTTCCTTCAACTGCTCTTCAGAGGATGTATTTCCAGGCCCTTCTCCAGCTGCTTCCCTCCCTTCTGAATTCACTTCAGGCTCTCTCTCTTTCTCCTAAAAGAATAGTAACCAGATCAGAACCCAAAACCTGCAGCCAAGAGCAGTCTTCCCATTTTGATGATGCACTGAAGCCGGTGCGACTGAAGTTTAAGTCTAAGTTGAAGTGAAAGTTAAGTTTAAAGGTTTTTGTTTGTTGTTGGTTGTTGATTTTAACATTCATTTCTCTCTGGTCCCTGTGGAACGGCCTTTGTCTCCCTCCTTAACCTCGGGGAGCCCAATGCCAGAGTGGACTGGGCTCATGCCTTTGTTCTGGGAGCCACTGGAGGAGCATACCCTCATTTACAGCAGGGGAGGGTGTATCTTTACCACAACATAAGGATTGTTGGAAACATCTTTGTACAAAAGAAATCTCCCTCGACTGATGATTTAATATATAATGCAAGTTGCAAAAATGCAAAAATTTAGGGGTTGCCTCTCTGGACATGTGAAGCCTCACCTACAATGCCTAGGATGACATTTACATGATCTGTAATTCCTTCCATTGATAAAGCGCCTCTTACACAGAACAGGGATGCTGGGGGCAGGAGGGCAGAGGTTGGGGGAGGGGCACTCACCTCTTGAGGCATCTGAAGCCGCCTGAACATAGCTCTCCTGAGAGCGGGGGAAGAAGAAGGAGCCAAGGTTAAGGTGGGCAAGGTTAAGGCAGCCAGAGAGGGTTTGCTGGGGAGCTGTTGGCTGTCAGGGGGCCCAAAGGGCGGTGCCTTGGCTGGGCATGGAAGAGAGGCAATCTTGGGTTTGAATCTGGGCTCTGCTGCTAATTACCTGGGAGCTCTTGACACGTTATGGAGCCCTCCGAGCCCTGAGTTTGTTATCTGCGATATGGGCACAAAACAGTAGCTAACCGGGCTGTTAGTAAGACGCCTCAAAATAACATATAACATATAAAAACCCCAGCATGATGCCAGTGCTCATTAGGCTGACCCCCCACTGGAGGAATTTCTGTTTCCCGGACAGAAAAGCAGTGGGAGGCGCCCTTCTCCAAGTTGAGGGGTCCAGGAGCAAGGGCTGGAACAGTGCACGATGCCCATCAGGCTGGGGGACTGCCTCCGCACCCCTGCCTCCGGGCCCTCGGCCCCCCACCCTGCCCGCTCCAGACCGTTTTCAGGCCGCAGGCTGCCCGATTCCGATAGAGCGTGGCCAGCAGAGCCTTATCCTTGGTCAGCTTCAAGGCCTGGCTGTAGCTCTTTGTGGCAGCCTTATAGTCCTGGTGCTGGAAATGCCTGTTCCCTTCCTCCTTCAGCTGCACGGCTTCCACCTCCGCCATCTGTCAGGATGGGAGCAGCTCTGTCGGGCCGGCCCCAACCTCCAGACCCAGGGCCGGACTCCTGACCTGAGGTCTGGAGCTCCAGGGTCTCCTCCCACCTGGATGGAAGGTGAGGACTCTGCCTGGAAAGGACCCACCCCCGGCAGCACCCCCAAAACCATTACCCCAGAAGGACTTAATAGCATTTGCTTGGAGAAGAGCATGGTCGAGGGAGTCTTGGAGTCCCTGTGCCTCCCTCTCTGTCCCTCCCAGCAGGCCGGGTGAAGCCCCCCCACCCCGCCAAAGGCTTGAATTCTCACTGCAAGACTTAAAAGTTCCTCTCGGTCCCCCTTCTCCCTCCCTGGCCTGAGGAACCCCCCAGGTGGCCTCACTTTCTTAGAAGACAGTGCTTCTGGTCTGTCCTCCTGTGATGCTGTTCCTCTGAGCTCCCTCGTGAACCCCCGGACAGCAAGCCTTAGTCTGTCCCCTCCCCCACCCAAGAGGCTTTATCGCCCTTGCCAGTGGCTCCAGACCATATTTGGCCACAGGGGCAGGTGCCCCTGGAGTCTGTCACTGATACTCAGGGCCGTCCCCTGCCCCAGACTGGACAGTCATTACCACGTGGGAGCACTGACTAACCTCTGCCCCAGCGTCCTGTTCAGAGGCCGTCCTGGACTCAGGCACTCATACCACAAAAAGGGAGAGAAAGATCCAGAAAGAAGGGAGACCCCCTCCCTAGGCACAGTTATAAGGCCCCTTGTCCCCCTCCATCCCAGATAAACAACCTCCTCTCCCTGCCCCCAACCATTGCTATTTTGGGAGCCGAGTGACAGCTGAGGGGCTGGCAGACTTAGAGCAGCTGCCCAGGTCCAGGACCAACTGGAGACTTCCAGAAATGCCCTTCTGGAGGGAGGAGGGCTGGGAGGGGGGAGGAGAGTCCCTTCCCGACTTCCACTTGCCCGAAAGTCCTCTACCCCTCCAGCACTCATTGTTGAAAAGGTCCTTCCTTTTCAGAAAGCAAGAAGGGCTTGCCAACTCGGCTTAGTGTAAGTGGGGGCTTTATTTCCGTGTGCACGTCTTCTCCTGCGTCCACCTTCTGTATGGAGTGGAAGCATTCAGTCGACCTCTCCCATCAGACTGGTAGTCCCTGACGATGAGCTCTGCATTCCCCCTGCTAGACTACAGTCTTCTCCATGGATGAGAGCTGGGTCAGTCCGGGAATTCCCTGAGCCCAAGGACAGTAGCCCCCCCGCAACCACCTGCGAACTCTCCTGGGACAGAGAACTGTTCTCACCACCCGAGTAGGTCCCCCCTGGGGAAGGACTTCTTTCTCCACATCTGACTGAGGGTTCCTGAGACAAATCTGAGTCTGTTCCTACTTGGACTCTCTCGCCTTCCAGTGTCTCCAAGCCTGGGCTGTGAGCTCCCTCCCAGGGGGCAAGAACAAAGGACAGCATCTTATGTGGTTCGGCCACCATCCCTCCCCCTTCCCCCCGGGCACAGAGCCTGGCAGAGTCGGTGGCCAGTGCAGTCTCTTCCATGAACAGATGGATGAGTGATTAGAGTCTCCATGCCGATGTCTTGCTTCACTTACCACCGTTCTGGCCCTTCCCCGCACATATCCTCAAACTACCTGACCAGGACAGAGAAGTGCACTGAAAAAGGCCTAGATGGGTCACCCACACTGGATTCTGCTCCACCCTCTGTGACCTTGGACACACAGTTATGACCTTGGACAAGTTCTACTGCCCCGCTGGACCCAAGGCTCAGCCCTGATGCGTATTTGTCTGATACATGCTTGTTGACTGAATAAATACATGAATGAATGTAGGGAGGGATTTCCCCGCCATCATGGTGTCCTAAACCCTGAGCCCCTTAATGGGGCAAGCTCTGTGTAGCAACAACTCAGGTTCTCCGGCTTTAGGTCTAAGGGATCTTAGATTCACATCCAGATTCAGGAGCACATGGGTGGCTCAACTGGTTAAGCGTCTGCCTTTGGCTCGGGTGGTGATCCTGGGGTCCTGGGAGCCAGCCCCACTTTGGGCTCTCTGCTGAGCGGGAGCCTGCTTCTCCTTCTCCCTCTGCTGCTGCTCCCCCTGCTTGTGCTTGCTCTCTCTCTCTCTCTCTCTCTCTGTCAAATAAATAAATAAATTCTTAAAAAACAAAACAATACCCCCCAAATCCTGATTCGGTAACTCATACCCCAAGCAATTCTTAAGCATCTACTATGAACCAGGAAGTGCGAATGACAGTGGAAGCCGAGACCAACTTGTGAGGACAAGGATTTGTGTCTCTTGGGGCACCTGGGTGGCTCAGTGGGTTAGGCCACTGCCTTCGGCTCAGGTCATGATCTCGGGGTCCTGGGATCAAGTCCCGCATCAGGTTCTCTGCTCAGCGGGGAGCCTGCTTCTCTCTCTCTCTCTCTCTGCCTGCTTCTCTGCCTGCTTGTGATCTCTGCCGGTCAAATAAATAAATAAATAAAATCTTAAAAAAAAAAAGAATTTGTGTCTATTTTGTTCACTTACGTATTTCAAGCGGCTATCACTGTGCACATTGGAACTCAATAATATTCACTGAATGAACGGATGAAATAATTCCATGGATCTGTGAATTCTAAATACGAAGAATACCAAGATATTTTGAAAACACGTAATGGGGAAACATAACATTGTTTCAGAGTTTTCCTGAGTAAATGACTCAATGAGTTAATACATGTAGAGTTCCTAGAACAATGACTGGCAGAGGTATTTGTTGAATGAATGCATGCATACTTCAGGCAAGACCTGAAGATTGAGGAATTGTTCCTGTCTTTGCTCAGGCTGCTGTAAGAAAATACCACAGGCAGAATGGCTTGAATAAATGAAATTTTTTTGAAAAATAAGTGTATTTTTTTCCATAGTTCTGGAGTCCAGAATTTTAAGATAAGGCTCCATCAACATTGGTTTCTGGTTTTCTGGCTTCTCTTCCTAGCTTGTAGATGGCCTCTTCTTTGTGTAAGGAGGGGGGCATGGGGAAAGCTGGGAAGTGTGCAGAGAGAGAAAGAGACAGAGAGGGAGTAATATTTGGTCTCTCTTCCTCCTTTTATAGGGACACCAATCCTACCAGAGTAGGGTCCCACCCTTATGATCTCATTTAGTCCTTAATATCCCCATATAGGGTCCATCTCCACGTACAGTGACCCTGAAGGGTTAGGGCTTCAATTTCTGAATTTGGGATGAGGGGGTGATACAATTCAATCTGTCAGAGTTCCAGACAGAGAAATCTGCAAGTACAAAGGCACTAATGCAAGAAGGGTCACGACTTAGAAGAACTAAGAAAAAGCCAAAAGAATTTGATCTTAAAGAGACAGCAGTGTCCGGAGAGGTAAGTAAAGCTGAGTGGACCAACAGAAGGAGTTTGACCTTTGTTCTCTTTGTAATGGGAACCACTGTAGGGTTTTAGGGTGGGGAGTGACAGTCCACACCGTTCATCTGAAAAACGTCACTCTGGTTGCAATGTAGAGGAGTGGCAAGAGTGGAAGAGGCAAGAGTGGAAACAGGGAGGCAATTTAAGAGGCTATTGTAGGCAACGATGGTGACTCAGCCCGGAGTGTGAGAGAGGAGATGGGGAGAACATATTCGGAGCAGGTTAAGGAGGCCAGATTGACAGAGCTGGAGACTGCTGGGATGTGGGGAGAGCTCCAAGGAAGATCCAGGTTTCTGTTAAGAGCCCTCATGTTAGCGGGTTTCTGCCTCAGCTCATCTGTAAGGTGGGAGACAGAAGGGTTTTTGTGAGGGTTAACTGAGTTATACGTGTAAAGCACTGAGAACAATGCCTGACACGTTGCTATCATTCCCATCATTGTTGCTATTGCTTTCGAGTGTTGAAAAATGTAGACACTTTTTGCTTTTGTACTCAAGAATTACTAATTGATTTGATCCATTTGAAAAAGAATGATGATTTCTGCCTTCCAGCCAACAGGCTCTGTCTGGTTTTGTAAGCCGTCCCTGCAAGGTTGCTGCTGCCAAGAGCCAAGCCAATTCAGTCTTCTGCCATTTCCTGTCTCTGAGTTTGGGGAAAATCAATTAACCACTCAGAGCCTCGATTTCCCCATCTGTGGAGTGGGGCAAGAATCCCTGTTCTACAGAGACAGAAGGCCATTTGTATCCTGCATGGCACTGGGAGCGACTGAATGGGGCGACTACCACCTGTCCAAGGGGAGGTTGCGGAGCGGGGTACCAGACGCATCCACCGCCACGCCAGGCAAGGCACGGCGTGCACTTCCCCTCCGCCACAACAGAGGGCGATGTCGCGGGCTGCCGCGCCGCCCGACCCCAGGGGCGGCGCTCCGTCCGGCCGGAGTGTTTCTCCTCCACGTGGGGACGCGGGATGGCGGCCGCTGCGGCGGTGGGTGTGCGTGAGTGCGGGCGGGGGCGCTCAGGTCCAGGGTCCCCAAGGCCGGAGGGAGGCGGCAGTGGGGGCTTTCCGGTCGGGCGGTGTAGCTGACCCCCCGCACTTGTGGGCGCAGGACGAGGCGGCGGCGGGCGACGTGCAGCGGCTGCTGGTGCAGTTCCAGGATGAAGGCGGGCAGGTGCTGGGCTCCCCGTTCGACGTGCCGGTGGACATCACCCCGGACAAGCTGCAGCTCGTGTGCAACGCGCTGCTGGCCCAGGTGAGCGGCGGCCGGGGCGGCCCCTCATTCCTCCGCTGGGCGGGCCGCCCTGCCCTAGTCCGGCCCGCAAGGGATCGGGAGACCCAAGGTCCGGGGTTCGGGGGTCCCACTGCTGAACGACAGTGGGTGAACCACCCTGGCGCCTTGTCCGTGGCAGGGCCGCCTACTTCGGGGGAGGATCAGGAGATCTAATCTATTTAGTGTGACAGCGCTTTGCGCGCGGTCCAGCAGGGTCCATCTGGGGAGAGAGATCGCATTTTGAACGCATTGGGTGCATCGTCTGATTCCACTCCGTAGCTCCTCGTTAATATCCCCCATTTTACAGGGTGGCCGGGAGGCATTCAGTGATTTGTACGGTGCCACGCAGTAGGTGGTGGATTTGGAAATGGAACCCAAATGTCAGATTCACAACCCTTGCTCTTCTAAGCCAGAGTTTATCAAAATGCTGCCCTCCGGTGGGTCTAGGGGCTTAAAAAACACAGTAACGGACCCCACCCCGGATTTACTACACCGGGACTCTGGGGGTAAAGCGCAGTCTGCATTTTCAACCAGTTTTTTTGGATGCTTCTTAACACATTGTAGGGCATAGTGTGGTGATTTAGAAAACACTGTGTAATCCTGTATATTAACGCTAATTAAGGACTTTCTTTCTGAAGCACTTGAACTAGTCTTCAGCAGTAGGACATTGGACTAATTACCTGTAGCTGCTCTGAGCCTCAGTTTTCTCATCTGTCAGGTGGGAATACTGATGCCTACCTCTCCCGGTTATTATAAGATAAAGATAAAGAATTTTAAAGTACTATGTAATTGTCCTGCATTTACTCTTTGAGGATTAAAAAGGCCTTGCTCAGTGGGCATGGTGGGGGGTATCCCAAACAGAAAATAGTAAAGCTTCACCAGCCTACAGCTCTGTGGGGAGAGCTTCTGCCTATCCTTTGATGGAGGAGTTGCCCTTTGCCATTGCCCTCCAGGAGGATCCCCTGCCACTGGCTTTCTATGTCCACGATGCTGAGATCATCTCGTCACTGGGGAAGACGCTGGAGTCACAGGCAGTGGAGACAGAGAAGGTCCTTGACATCATCTACCAGCCACAGGCCATCTTCAGGGTCCGTGCTGTGACCCGTTGCACCAGCTCTTTGGAAGGTCACAGCGAGGCGGTCATTTCTGTGGCCTTCAGCCCCACAGGAAAGTAAGGACAGCTGCAGAATCATGGAGTGTGGGAGGGCAGCCTCAGGTTGGGGTGGGGAGGGTAGCCCCAAGTTAAAATCAATAGGCTGCCTATCAAAGACCTGAGCTCAGGGTACAAATTGCAAGTAAGGGACATCCCCGGTGGGGTTTGGTCTTAAAGGACAGCCACCTTGGAAGAGATCCTTCCTGGACTTGATCTCAGGAGAGCTGAGTTGCAAACTCCCTAGCTGTGGGACCCAGACAAGCCACTTTCTAACTTAATTCATCATCTGTGAAACTGAGTTTCTTTGTTTTTTGCAATTGTACGAGGATAATGAGAAGCTTCAAACCTGGTTATAGCAATGGCCGCTCCTTTTAGAAAGGAAGAGGAGAGAAATGGCCGCCTGGGGTCTTCTCCAAGATGGTATCAGTGTTACATTTCTCCTTGGGGGAGAGAGAAAAGTCCAGCCCCAGATTCTGTGCCCAGAAGACAGTTAACTAGGGAGCAGAAACTCACATACTCACAAACTCAGTGTTCTGGTGTAGGCCCTACCCCTTGTCCCCACTGCAGAGATGAGGTGGCCTCTCTTCTTCCCCAGGTACCTGGCCAGTGGCTCCGGAGACACCACTGTGCGCTTCTGGGATCTCAGCACCGAGACACCGCATTTCACATGCCAGGGTCAGTACGCAATTAGCTATGTAGGGAGTCTTAACCCACTGGCGGGTGTGTGATCATTTACTCAGCCCTTTAGTTCCTAAGGAGGCCCGGAACTGATTCAGCCCCTTCATAGCCAGCTAGCAGCTGCCCGTTTCTAGGTAGAGACCGCCCCTTCGAGCACGACCAGCCACGTGCAAACAAGCAGAGACTGGACCGGAGAATCACTGTGGGGTTGTGGGTTGTGCTGACGGCTAGTAGCAAGGAGAACCTGGCTTCATCCAACCTCTACCACAGTGGTTCTCAGACTTGACTGTGCATCAGAATCAGCTGGGAGGCTTGTTAACATGCGATTGCTGGGCCCCAGCCCTAGAGTCTTGGTCTCTTTAGTTCTGAGATGCGGCCTGAGAATCTGCATGTCAAGGCCCCAGCTGGCGCTGATGCTTCCGGTCACCACACGCTAGTTGGGTGACATTGTGTGCGTAGGTCGTGCTCCCCAAGCTTCACTCTTGTCATCTGAAAAATTGGGGATCGTTCTTGCTGCATACCTTAGAGCTGTCACGAGAATTATAGAGGAGGACATGTGTGCAAATGCCTTGTAGCATCTATCGTGTAAGGAACTAATAGAAAGTGGAAATGCTCTTTCTGCAGCAGATGCATGGCTTTAGCACTTGGAGTGGGTTCTCCCTTTGCCCAAAACCCTCTCTCATCTCTCCTTTGGTTCAACTGCTCATTTATTCTGGGACTGGTTGAGGAGGGTCAGGCACTGCTAAGCACAGGGAATAGAGACAGATGTGCTCCCTCCTTTCTCCCTCCCCCTGCTTTCCTAGGACACAGACACTGGGTGCTTAGCATATCCTGGTCCCCAGATGGCAAGAAGCTGGCCTCAGGCTGCAAGAATGGCCAGGTAGGTGGTGGTCAGGGTAACTGGGCAGGGACTCTGGGCTCCGTTCCTAGTTGGGTCAAATCAGGTTCGGGGGTCCTCAGGGAAGGGTTGGTTGGGGGCAGTGAGTGGGGACCCCTGGTGGGCCCAGGGACATTTGGGGGAGGGTTATTCAGTAAGCTTCTGTCCTTCAGATTCTCCTGTGGGACCCAGGCACAGGGAAGCAGGTGGGCAGGCCCCTTGCCGGCCACAGCAAGTGGATCACAGGCCTGAGCTGGGAGCCCCTCCATGCGTAAGTGACACTGATGGAGTTGGGGGGGATGAGGAGCTTGGGGTTCAAAACTGTCCTCTCCCCTGCTGCAGGGGCGAGACGGCCAGCCTGACGGACAGTAATGGCATGGGGGATGGTGGGGCAGGTGTTCTAAGCCTGTGTTGCTGCTTGAGAGGACCTGCTCGTTGTGGGGTCTGAGAGCTGCCTTGCAATGCAGCTTAATCATGGGTCAGGAAGCGGTCACGTCATTGTCCTTGGCTTTTGAGCTAAGCGTGGGGAGGTGCTGTGCGCATTGCCAGGTCAGAAGTGAGGTCGCATCTCCTGCTCTCCAGGAACCCAGAGTGCCGCTACGTGGCCAGCAGCTCTAAGGATGGCAGCGTGCGGGTCTGGGATACAACTGTGGGCCGCTGTGAGCGCATCCTCACCGGGCACACGCAGTCAGTCACCTGTCTCCGGTGGGGAGGGGACGGTCTTCTCTACTCTGCCTCCCAGGACCGCACCATCAAAGTCTGGAGGGCTCATGATGTAAGAGCCGGCATGGGGGTGGGAGGGTCCAGAACCCTTCCTGGGGAAATCTCAGGCCACAGGGTGCCAGGGCTGGAAGGCACGTTGGCCAGTGGGTCCTGTGGTTGGCGCTCATGAGAGTGGAGGTTCCAGTGTTCGTTAGCGCGGCCCAGATGTTCCCACTGCAGGAAGCCTGTCAGGAACCTGCAGTACCCCGTATCCCGGAGCCCATGTATTCTTCCATCCTTCACTGCCTTCCCATGAAACATACTTGCAGAAACCGTGATCTGGCCCAGTACGCTCATTTTAGACATCAGGAGAGACTTGAGCCCAGAGGGGTGACTTGATCAGGATCACAGTGAATGAGGATCCTGATTCTGAGTCCCGCATCACTGTCTCTGGGGCTAACCTGGGGGTACTGGTTCCCTAGGGTGGAGAGTGGGGTGGGAGTGTGTCTGATCTGACTCCCTCTGCCCTAGGGTGTGCTGTGCCGAACTCTGCAAGGCCACGGCCACTGGGTGAATACCATGGCGCTCAGCACTGACTATGCCCTGCGCACAGGAGCCTTTGAGCCAGCTGAGGCCTCAGTGAATGCCCAAGACCTCCAGGGGTCCTGTGAGTGGGCGGGGAGGGCTGCCTGGGAAGGATCCGCTTCTCTGGCTTAGGGGGCGGGATTCAGACCTGGGCTGGAGTGTTTGCCATTGGCATGGGATTTTCTAATCGGCCTTGTCATCTCCTCTCCCCTCCGGTACCTGGCCACAGTGCAGGAGTTGAAGGACAGGGCTCAGAGGCGATACGACCTTGTGCGGGTGAGTGTTTGCTGGCCACCAGCATGCCTAGCTCTGTCCTCATCCTCCACGGGTCCCTGCAACGGTGCAGACACTCAGGCCCCTCCCCCCTTTGCTTTTCCAGAAAGTTTGTGATGATCCTAGTTTACACTCCTAAAATCCTAATACATAGAGATCATTTTAATCATTTTGTTTCATTTATTTGCTTATTTATTTATTACATTTTCTTTTTTTTTTTTTCCAAGATCTATTTATTTGAGAGAGGGAGCACTAGCACAAGCGGGGGTGGGAGGGGTGGAGAGGGAGAGAGAGAATCTCAAGCAGTCTTCCTGCTGATCATGGAGCCTGACACAGGGCTCGGTCCCACGACCCCGAGGTCATGACCTGAGCTAAAACCAAGAGTTGGGCACTCAACCAACTGAGCCACCCAAGCACCTCTCTTTTTTATTTTATTCAAAGTAACACATTTTATGTGCTCTAGGGAGCAAAGAACACAAAAAGGTAGATAGTGAAAAAGTCTCCCATCTCCCATGTGTGGTCCTTCTGTTTCTTCTAGATGCATTCTGTTTCCTTCCAGAGACTTCATACATATACACGCATACAAATCCACATTTAATATCCCTTTTTTGAGAGAGAGAGTGGGAGTGACAGGGTTTGCAAAGAAGAGAGAGAATCTTAAGCAGGCTCCATACCCAGCATGGAGCCCGTGTCGGGCTCAATTCTGTGATCCTGAGATCATGACCTGAACCGAAATCAAGAGTGGGACGCTTAACCAACGGAACCATCCAGGCGCCCGAATCCTTCCCTTTTTTAAACACGCTGTTCTGTACCTTGCTTTTTCTCATAATTATGTACAGTGATTAAAAATCATTCCATGTGCATAAAGCTTCCTTTTGCAGGGAGTGACTTGTCAGGGGCCCCAAGTGAGTCGGTAGCTGGCCAGGCCTCACTTCTCCTAATGCCAGCCTCTGTGCCAGTGTGGGGTCATCGGGGGTGTGTTTGCTGCTGAGGTGGGGCTCTCCTGTCTGAAGCCATGTCCAACACAGTGTGCTTTCTGTCTCCCCTAGGGCCAGGGCCCAGAGAGGCTGGTGTCTGGCTCAGATGACTTCACCTTGTTCCTGTGGTTCCCAGCAGAGGACAAGAAGCCCCTTGCACGGATGACGGGACACCAAGCCCTCATCAACCAGGTGCTCTTCTCCCCTGACTCCCGCATTGTCGCCAGCGCCTCCTTCGACAAGTCCATCAAACTGTGGGACGGCAGGACGGGCAAGTGAGTGGGGTGTGGGAAGGAAGAGGAAGGGCCCTAGTCTTCTGGAAGGAGCTTGGCTCTGCCACTTACTGGCTATGTGGCTTTGGCAAGCATTTAGATATTCCGAGCCTCTGTTTCCTCTTTTGTTATATGAAGACCCCTACCTCTCAGCTTCATTACCAGAGTTAAGTGAGATGATATATTTAGAACTGGCAGTAAATGGGCACTAAAATGCTAGCTCCTTTCATATCAAAGGAGAGAAATGACCTTAAGACGGCCAGGTGTGTGGAAGAAGTGCAGGTTTGGGGTGTAGTCATTTCCTGGGCCGCCTCCAAGTGTGGTCTGCACACTGGCAGCAGCAGCATCCAGGAGCTCCATAGTAATGCCGGACCTCGGGCCCCAGCCCGACCTTGTGAATCAGAATCTGGATTTTCACAAGGTCACTGGGTGAGTCTGCTCCCATTAAAGTCTGAGAAGCACTGGTGTAATGAGGCACCATGGTCTTGAGGTGAACTAGATCAGAGGAGAGGCAAAGGCACAGGCAAGAAGAGAAAGGCGATGAGGGAGACCCTTGCTGGGGCCAGGGCCACATGGCAGCCCTTCTTTTTCAAGATAGGAAATGGACTCAGAGAGGCCTAATCTTATCCAAATAGACGTAGCTAATCTGTATTGGTCAGAAAGTTCCAGGTGGGCCTGGCCCACTGTTATTCCATGCCACCTGCCAGCAGGCAGCTTGCGTTAGGGGCTGTCAGACAGAGGGACTAAGCAGGTGGCTCCATTAGATTCTAAGTCCGGCAAAGTTGTGCAGGTACAGAGGCCTGGCAAGAGGCCCCCTAGAAGCAGCTCATTTGGGAAAGTTTTATAAAATCTTTATGCCCTTGGTAATGATTACCCTGGGATAGGGGCTAGGCAGTGAGATTTTGTAAACATTCCCAGGTAATTCTCAATGTGCAACTAATGTTGAGAACCACTGCCGTCGGAATAGGGGCCCCTTCAGACAGGTTCGAAGACCTAATACCCGTCTTCCCCCTTTTCCTGGCCCAGGTACCTGGCTTCCCTGCGTGGCCATGTGGCCGCTGTGTACCAGATCGCATGGTCAGCCGACAGCCGGCTCCTGGTCAGCGGCAGCAGTGACAGCACACTGAAGGTGTGGGATGTGAAGGCCCAGAAGCTGGCTGCAGACCTGCCAGGCCACGCGGATGAGGTATGGCTGACCCTTACGAGCAGAAGTGGGGTGGGCGGTGGGGCTGAAGCCTGGCCCTTCTGCCCCCCACCCTCTTTACTGACCTGCCTCCCACAACCCCCACCTCGGTTTAGGTATATGCTGTTGACTGGAGTCCGGATGGCCAGAGGGTGGCAAGTGGTGGAAAGGACAAATGCCTCCGGATGTGAGTGTGTGCTTGGCTCTCCTGCCCTCAAGTTGGTCACTCTCGACACCTTTCCCTTCTGGTGAATTCCGAGGGCTCTCCAGGGGCCAAAGACAGTGTGTGGCGCCAGGTTCTTTTGGTGGTTAAGAGGGCAGGTGCGGAATTCCAGGGAATATGGGAAACTCTGACGGTGCTCTCCGGGGGGCAAGCCCAGGGGCCCTCCAGCAGGAGGTAGTAGTTCTCACTTCCAATCCTGGCTCTGGCTTTCACTGTGCAGTCTTGGAAAGTGTGCGGTTCACCTGCCTCATGGGAGTTGCCAAGCTTCAGCAGACGGGGTGATCAAAGATAGGTGAACGCCCTTGGGAAGCTGAAGCGTGTGTACTTGTAAAGAACCGTCGTTTGCCATTAGATGACCCTTGTGGACATACAAGCAGCCAGGCCCTGGGATGAGGCCTTGGCCAGGGCAGGCAGTGGGTACCTCACCTAACTTTGGGTAGCTGGAGCAGACATGATAGTGAGGCTTTTGATGACTGAGTGAACCACAGGCTCTCCCTGTCATGGGCTCCTGGGATTATCTGGCATTCTCCCTTCCCAAGATGAGATACCATGCTCTTCCCTCCCCTCCTCCCACAGATGGAGAAGATGAAAAATCCCAAGTTCTTGGGGACCTCCACCTGCACTTGCCTCTGCCAGCTGCTTGCCCCGACACAGACCAAAGGTCAACATGGTGACTCTGCTAATGAGCATGGCCTGCTGTCCTTGGACAGCCCCCAGTGGAGTCCCTCCTCAGAGCCGGAGCGTGGAGGTCCCGGGGGACTACCAGTGAGCTCAGCCCTTGGCCATCCCATTGCTGGTGGTGGGGGCCAGGCTATGGAGCCCTGCTGCTGCCCCTTCTCCTTTCCTAAATGTTCTTTCTATTCAGTGTCAGAGCCGAGATTCTGTGACCAAATAAATCGCTTCTATTTTGTGTACTCAAGTTGTGTGGTTCCTTGTCCTAGAATCCAAGGCTCACCAGAGGACTATGCTACATCAGTTTGCCTAACCCCTCCCTCTGGGCTGCACCGAAACGCTACTAATGGAAAAGTTGCTTCTCTTCTCTCTCCTGCGCCTGCGAGGGAGAGGCCAGTTGAGGCAGGGAGACTGACTGAAGCTGCAGGATGGTGGCCAGAGGAAAACAGCCTGCGCTGTCCAATATGGTAGATGCCAGCCACGTGCAGCTGTCTCCGTTCCCCAGAGTCCCGGGTGGCTAGGAATGCAGTCCTGCGACGCTAGCATACGGCTGCTGGACAGCAGAGATCACACCACCTTCATCACCACGGGGTGATGTGCTCTCCTCCGCCCCCTCCCACACAGCACTCTCCTCGAGGTCCCACTGTGCAGTGAGCCCTGTGCTGGGCGCTCGGGGTACAGAGCGGAAGGTGACAGCTGTCCCGGGGGTCCCAGAGCGTGCAGGGGGCAGCGCTGCAGCAGCAGTGGGTGTGGTGGGAGAGGGGACCATGATTCTTTGGCCTAGGAGGGCTTTCACGGAATGGAGGGAATCCCACCGGATGTCCTCAGACTTGACCAGAACCTTGCCTTGCAAGCATCCTGCCTCTACTTTCTCCTGTTTCGATGCTCAGGCAATCTGCTCAGGGTGAATTTCAAAATGACCTTGAACAGTCTACTCAGGGCCATGGCCATGGTATTTCTAATCTTCTCCCTCCCCCCACCATGCTCTCAGGTCTGGCTGTGCATCTCAGTCTCCACCTGGCACAGAGGTCTCTGCACTGAGGCGCACAAAGGGCAAAGGGCGGGTGCTGACTGCCGAGTTCCTACCCTGCATGGGCCCTTGCTCTGCGGTGCGCTCATGGGAGCCTCGTGGTAACCCTGCCGTTGTGCTTGTAGGGTTCTCGCATCCCTGAGACAGCCTGGGAAGCTTAAATGGTTTGTCCATGCCCTTACATCCAGGAAGAACCAGGAGGAAATCAGGTTGCACCCCCAAACTGTGCACTTTGCACCCGTCCTTCCCGAGCCCAGGTCTGGTGTGGACAAGCTACAGACTGCCACCACCTCTCTCCAGCATGCCCGTTTGTCCCGGTCTTTGAGTAACATCTGTTCTTGCACAGGGCAAGGGGTGGTGTTGGCAGAGCCAAACAGTAGGTGAGGATAAGAGCCCGCTGCCCGGCCACCCTTGTGTTCTGTGTCCCTTAATCCCAAGCTGGACTTCCAGTCCCAGCAGAAGCCAGGAGGGTGGATGGCAGCCAGCCCTACTGTCGGCATGAAGCAGAACTCAGGGTGCTGGGTGGCCTGCAGTGCTTTAATGAGGGATCTGGACCCAGTCCAAATCTGGGGAAGGGACGCCTAGTGGCTGTGGGCAGTGGCTGACCTGACCTGGCCTCTGACGTCTCCAGGCGAGTGGAGCTCCTGTCTAGCCTTGGCCCCAACCCAGGGGTGGAGTTTGGGGACCACCGCCACCAAGCCCCAGGCGGGCTGGTCAGCAGTTCCCTAGCATGGTGTTGGTGGTCCCATTTCACGATTCTGGTTCCTGAGAGCCCTGGGCTGAAGCTGAAGGTAGGCGCGGGGCTTCCTGGGGCCCTTAGTAGGGAAACAGATATTCCAGATCTTCGAGCTTCCGCATGTCCTCCAGCCCAAGGGACACGGTTTTCCTCTGGGGTTCCTTGCGCTGCACGGTGATCTGGATCGGGTTGTTCTCAGGGAAGCTGTTCAAGTCAGTGGCCACGGTTGCAAACTGGAATAAAACAAAACTCCTCAAGATTCCTTCCCAGACCTGACCCTGGCTCAGCTCTTTGTTGGCCCAAATGGGGTCTTGGTGAGCCTTACCACCTGCTCATGGATCCCTACAAGGGTGTGAACCTGTGCCTTCCCTATTATGTGAGGTTTCCAGCCCCAGGGCTGGAAGCCCCCACCCCCACACCCCTGCCCACCTCCCTTCCCTTCTTTGTCCCCCTTTCACCTCTGCCCTATGTTTCCCTCAATGTCCTTCACTCCCTGGCCTGCTCTCAAGTCTTGGTACTGAGTTGAAGAATCCCAAAGCTAACGGTGGAAGCTAAACATTAGAGAGAGGCTGGTGAATAGATTAGTTTGCATTCCCCAGGGGGCCCCAGAGGGGCTTAGTCCTTCCACCTCCTGGAGAAAGCAGCCTGGAATTCACGCTCATTCTTCCAGGCAGAAAGACAGCCAGCAGGAAGATGAGCCGTGGGGTCATCAGGGTGTCCCCAAGCCTCCCAAACCCCTGGCTCAGACCTCTCTCCCCGCCTCCCCCACCCGCCCCGGGCTCTCATCTCCCAGGGCTCACTTTGTAGGGCTTGCACCACTTCCCCACCCCGGCTGTGTTGGCGGCGCGGACGGTGAGGCAGTAAGTCGTGTTAGGCTTCAGCTCCATCAGCTTGACGGTGGTGCCCAAGATCTTGTTGAAGATCCACGGGCGATTCTTTGCCTTGGGTGGCTCATTGTCATGAGTCCTGGCCACCTCCTGCAACAGGACCTGGTAGAAACTGACCTGCTGCTTGCCTAGGGCATAGGTCCAGGAAATCTAGAGGAAGAGAGCCCCCCCCAGGCTTCTCATCAGACCTGCTCCAGGCTGTCCTCCCCTCCCTCCCAACCCCCCTGAGTGCCCCACTCCCATCCCCTGCCCCTCCCAGGGCTGACGCAGGGCTGATGGAAGGTGTAAGGGACACCACGACCCTGCAGCATAGGTGACTCCCTGGGCACCCCCACCCACTTCAGAGAGTATCCCCATCACATATTTCTTCTAGACTAGTTGAGAGGACCCTTAAAGTTCATCTTGTCTACCTTGCTCATTGCAGATGAGGTTACAAGCTCAGAGAGGACAAGTGGCTGGCCTGGGGTCACAGAATGCCAGATCCAAAGTTCAAACGGGTAGCTCCAGAGGCCACATACTTCGGGCTACGATAAGAGCTCAGGGAGTTTCTGTAACACTGCAGATTCCTGGCCCTGCTGCCTCCTGTCTGGTTTCCCATTCCCAGTTTCCCCTCCATCCAGGCCAGCGGGTCTCAAACTTGGGTGTGCATCAGGATATGCTAGAGGACTCAGTGAAACAGATTGCAGGCCCCCACAGTTTCTGATTTGATAGGCCCATCCACGGGGGAGGTGGAGGGGATGAGAATTTAAACTGCTAACATGTTGCGGTGTGGTGCTGATGCTGTTGGTGGTCTGAGAACCACACTTTAAGAGACACTGCTCGTCTGGGACTTCCAGATCTATCTTCCTAAAACACAGCTCATTGGGGCACCTAGGTGGCTCAGTGGGTTAAAGCCTCTGCCTTCGGCTCAGGTCATGATCCCAGGGTTCTGGGATCGAGCCCCGCATTGGGCTCTCTGCTTAGCAGGGAGCCTGCTTCCCCACCACCCCGTCTCTCTCTGCCTGCCTCTCTGCCTACTTGTGATCTCTGTCAAATGAATAAATAAAATCTTTTAAAAATTAAAATTAAAAAATGAAAATAAAATACAGCTCAAATTCCATCCACCGACAGATACAAAGCTTTGCAAAAGCTGTTCTCTACCACTTACAGAAAAGTCTATAGTAGCCTAACAGTGCAGGACCTCTGAAAAAATGACTCTGGACTAATTTTCCCCTCTGTTCGCTGTCCTGGCCTCTAGAACAGTGCTATTCGGCCGGGGGCCCACAGTCCATCGGCCTCATCTGGGAATTTGTTAGTGGTGCAGATTTGCAGGCCCCCAGGCAGACCTACTGAGTCAGAATATCCAGGGATGAGCCCCAAGAACCTCATTTTTAACAAGAAGATTGGATCTGCAGGTACTGAAAATCGTGAGAAGCCCCGGATTGAGACCTGAATGTTTGCTCCCACATTCTCACCCCTGTGAGGCGTTGCTCGTGTCAGCCCGTCCACGGAACACCATTCTCCCATCCCTGAACATTCACACCCTACCTCTCTGTCCCAGCTCAAATGTTACCAAAGCCACCAAGCGTATTCCTGCACCCAGAAATAATGTTTCTTTCCCTCTGAATTCCTGGTGACACTTGATCTGAGCTCTTCCTACAGCACTGTGCCCATTTGTGGCTAGCACTGGAGGTCCTTAAAAACACAGCCTCACTCTGCAGGCAGTGGGTGTCTTCATACACCCTGTGGAGCTCAGCTCAGTGCCTAGCACATGGGGGCGGCTGGGGAGCCTGCGCCAAACGCACCTAGAGGGAAACATACCACGGCTGTGGAATCGCTGACAGTGTGTTCACAGATGAAGGGGGCCTCTGGCACGTCCATGACTATAGAGGACTCTGAGGGGGTCGAGGAGGTGTCCGTGTCCAGCTCAGGGTTGTCAAGATCCAGCAGGCCCCCAGGGGCAATTTGAGATTTTGACTCGTGGGGGCAGAGGGCCAGGTCCCTATTTTCTAACTCCTTGGCCACCGAGGAGAAGCTGAGTTTGTTCAGCTCGCCCTCCAGCATCCCTGCGAAGAAGCTGCTGTTGGGCTGGGTCACAGCCAGTTTGATGGGATTCAGCAAGGTGGATGAGATGGGGGAGATGCTGGTGTCGTCAGAGCTGCATTCAGAGTCCTCCACTGGCATCGACTTCCTGAGTGGGAGAGAGACAGGTGAGCTCGCAGGAGGCTGCCACCGCCCCGGCCCGCAAAGCCGAGAAGCTCCCCGAGGGCCCTCCTTGCGCCCTGCTCACCAAAATCCCCAGCTGCTTCTGAACCACTCAGAACATCCTTAGCACTCTGTAGCAAGGCATCAACCACCCCAGGGCACTTACTGAAAAAATGCAGATTCCCGGTCCCTGCCCCACTTTGGGATGGGACTAGGGAAGCTGCTAACGTATCTTTAATAAGGTCTTCAGACAAATTCTGAGCCCTGTATTCGGAGAACCACAATTTGAGAAATGGTGCTCAACCCTTAAGTCCTCCTTCCAAAGTGGGGTGTACATACCCTCGGGGAAGTCCCAAGCCAGTCTAAGGGGAGTATGGAAAAATATCTGAAAGTATCTAAAAGAAAAATAATTAAACTTTACTTGTATTTACTTCTACTGTTTAAGAGTAATTACTAATTTATTTACTTAGGGGATGCCTGTGTGGCTCAGTCGGTTGAGCGGCTGCCTTCAGCTGGGGTCATGATCCCTGTGTCCTGGGATCAGGTCCCACATCGGGCTCCCTGCACAGTGGGGAGCCTGCTTCTCCCTCTGCCTCTCTTCCTGCCATTCTGCCTGCCTCTGTGCTCTCTCCGACAAATAAATAAAAATAAAATCTTTTATTTATTTACTTAGATTTTCTTTTTTTTATTTTTTTAATTTTTTTTTTTAAAGATTTTATTTATTTGACAGAGATCACAAGTAGGCAGAGAGGCAGGCAGAGGGAGAGAAGCAGGCTCCCTGCTGAGCAGAGAGCCCGATTCAGGGCTCGATCCCAGGACCTGAGCCCAAGGCAGAGGCTTAACCCACTCAGCCACCAAGGCACCCCTACTTAGGTTTTCTGACATTTAACAATATTAATATGTAGCATGTAAAATTAATAATAGTACACGTAAGATTTACAAATATTGGGGTAAACACTCAAAAAACTTTTCCTTCCATCCAAACTTTGTTAAATTATGAAATATTTTACACATATACAAGATAATCAAGAATAATATGTTAAAAGATATAATATACTATACAGTATATATAACTATGCAGTATAATACAGTATAATGACTATATAACATAATAACTATAATACACTATACAGTATAATACAATACAGTATACAGTATAATACACAGCATACAGTATACATATATACCACAGTGTACAGTATAACTATACTATGCAGTATAACAGTGTAATAACTATATAGTATAATATATACAATATAACATACACTATACAGTATAATATACACAGTTTACAGTACATACACTATACAGTATAATAACTATACAGCATAGAGTATAACTATACAGTATAATATAATATACAGTATAATAACTGTATACAGTATAATAACTATACATTATATAGTTTAATAACTATACAGTATAATATACTATACAGTATACAGTATAATATACACTATACAGAATAATAACTATACAGTATACTATACAGTATACACTATACACTATACAGTATAGTATAATATACTATACAGTATAATAACTATAATTAATAATACTATATTGTTGGGTGCCTGGGTGGCTCAGTTGGTTAAGCGTCTGCCTTTGACTCAGGTCATGATCCCAGGGTCCTGGGATCGAGTCCCACATTGGGCTCCCTGCTCAGCGGGGGAGCCTGCTTCTCCCTCTCCCTCTACCTGCCACCCCGCCTGCTTGTGCTTGTTCTCTCTCTTGTCAAACAAATAAATGAAATCTTCAAAAACTAATAACACCTTATTGTGTATTTGAAACTTGCTAAAAGAGCGGATCTTAAAAGTTCTTATCACAAGAGGCAAATCTGTCACCACGAGTGGTGACAGATGGAAATGGAACTTATTGGGGCAATCACTTCACCACACACACACACATCAAATCATGTTATACACCTTCCAAGGATACAACGTTATGTGCCAACTGCATCTCAATAAAACTGGAAAAAATGAATATATGATAAAATGAGAAAATAAAGAATGAGATATTAAGCTTCCACTTAGCAACCATCCAATTTCAGAAGTAGACCTCACCAGCATAGCTAAAGCCCGCAGGACACTTCTGTCCCGCACCTGACCACACCCTCTCACTCCACGGTAACCAGTACAGCACATTTCAGGTTTTGTGTTTATTATTATTATTATTATACACGTGTCTCCATAGGTTTGTGAGCGATGTCTGCTATCCTTCAGCAACATCGACTTATTTTGCATATTTTAAAACCTCATATAAATAAATAGTATCACACATTGACCAGCAGCTTGCTTTTTTTTTTACCCCATTGATTTTTAAAATTTTATGTATTTATTTATTTTTTTTTAAAAGATTTTATTTATTTATTTGACAGACAGAAATCACAAGTAGGCAGAGAGGCAGGCAGGGGAGGAGGAAGCAGGCTCCCTACTGAGCAGAGAGCCCGATGCGGGGCTCGATCCCAGGACCCTGGGATCATGACCTGAGCTGAAGGCAGAGGCTTTAACCCATTGAGCCACCCAGGCGCCCCAAAATTTTATTTATTTTTTTAAAAAGATTTTATTTTTAAGTAATCTCTGCACCCAGCATGGGGCTTGAGCCCACAATCCCGAGACCAAGAGGCGCACACTCCACCGACTGAACCAGCCAGGCACTCCAACGTTGTTTGTACTGACACATGTAGCTTTGGTTCAGTCATTGTAACTGCTGTACATTTTTCATTACATGGATATTTGTATTTTTACCAATTCTTGGCTATTACAATGAAAAACCTTGTATGTGTTTTCTTTTTTTTTTTTTTTTTTTTTATTTACTGATAAAGTACGGAATCCAAAAATTTTGGCTTTCAAATCTTCTTTTTACCTTGACCCAAAGTAAATACATATTACCTACTATACTGAACGTGCACATAAAACTAAACCACGGGGCACATGGGTGGCTCAGTCAGTTAAGCAGCCAACTCAAGCCCTTCTCCCCACCCCTGCCCTCTGGCCTTAGAAAGGATAGGACCAGACTTTTGTCTTACGATAGACTGATGGTATCTTCCTGCAAGAAGTTAACCAAACTGCCCCTTGCGGAAAGTGGGAGGCCTTTGGTAGTGACGGTCCTGTTCATAGACTTGGGGTTTGGAAAGGGCTTCGACAGTTGATCGAGTGCATTCAGAACGTTGAGGGTTTCCTTCTTCAGCATGGCTTCTTCCCCATCTCCCACTCTACATAGTGTCTCTGATGCCATCTTGTTTGTTTGGGACCACAGCCGTCACTACACAGCTGACAGGAAGCAGAGAGAAACCGGGGGCAGTGGACCCACCCTTAGTTAGCGTGGGATGGGGGTGCAATGAGCTGACTTCATAATCATCACTGAGTGTAACAATTAGGGGCCTGCCTCCCCCTTGATCTGAAGCTGCTGCTGCCTAGAGCCAATGGCAGGAGTGGGGTATAAGGTACAGACTACAGCAACCCTTGGGCCCCTTCCAGTTCTGATGCTCTGTGGTTAACAGCAGCCCTGCCTCTCTCTGAAGATCCACTGTGTCCTAGGCAAAGGGAAAGTCCAGATGGCTCATGGGGTTCACAGGTCACATACAGCCAAGTTTTACTGCTAGAACTCAAAATGTGCCACATCCTTACCCCAAGTGTTTTCATGTGTTGAGTGACAACGGTGGGTGCCGCAGAGGAACACAAATATGGGGCAGACATTTTTGTGTGTGCAAGAAAACCACTGTACTGTAAGAAAACCTACATACAACTTCGGGGGCATTCAGATGTGGATTTGCCCACTCTAAGTCCAGCTCTGCACCGACAGGTTGTGTAAGCTCTGGCAAGTGACGTCACCTGGCAGAGCCTCAGTTTCCGCCTCTGTGAAATGGGGACAAACCAGCACCGGCCTCGCTGGATCGTGAGGAGGTAACCCTGCAAAGTTGTGTTATGTCCTACAGAGGACGTGGCAAAGCAAAGGACATCTAACAATGCCAAATCATATTTTTTTATGTTCCAAATCAACAGGGCTTTTGTTGTTGCCAATCATCCAAAAAATAGTTGTTTCTTTCCTTCGAAAATAGAGACGCAGATGCCCTCTCTGGGCTCTGCTGCTTCTTAGCACCTGCCATCCAATCTGTAATTACCCCGTATCTTTGATTCCTCTTCTCTATCCTCGTCCCTAACAGGTAGGTGCCGCAGCGCACCGACGTTTCGTCTGGTCGACCTCTCCCGCCCAGCATTTAGAACAGAAGCGTACGCCGAGAGGCGCGCAACACGGTGTCGGCGCGCGCCCGGGGAGGCAGGGGAAGGCGGCTGCGGGCGCCGGGTGCCGGGCAAGGCCGGCCAGGAGCTGGGCGCTAGGGGACACCGGCTGGAAAAGGCGGGGGGCGTGGCGTGGCTCGTGCCTGCGCGCGGCTCCGCCCCAGCCGCCCTATCGTCACGCGACCAGCAGATGGCGCTGCAGGCCAGTCCTTGGCGCCCGGAAGGCGGAAGCGCGGCGGGGCGGAGGCGCAGAGAATCGGCGGGGGCTGCCCCCTCCTCACCGCCCCCTGCGGCACCTCGGGAAAGAGGCGCCACGGGGCGTGAGGAGAGAGCCTGGCGGATGCCCCCAGGACAAGCATCCCCGAGCGCGGCGCCCCCGGGGCCCCCAGGGAACATGGGCGTGCTCAGGGCCGGGCTGTGCCCGGGCCTCACCCAGGACACGGTCGGGCAACTGAGGACCCGCGGGATCAGGACAGGTGACCGCGTGCGCGCCACCCAGCTGGGCCCCGCGCGGACGGGGCGTGTCCCGCACCGGCTGACTCGGGAGGGGCCGTCCCCTCCGCGCTCTGTCCCGCACTTCGAGGGAGAGGCGGGAAGGCGGGAGGAGGGCCATCCGAGCCCCCCGGGGAGGGCAGAACCCCTACCCAGGTGCTGGGCGCCTCGCCGGACCCCGCGTCTCTGTGCTGTTACCGAGGCCGCCTGGGACGTCCTGTCCCGAGGTAGAACCGTCACTCCGCTGTAGGTAGCCAATAAGCCAAGTGTGGAAAGCGCGGGCCTCCCTTCCTACCAGTCAGCCGCTTGGGTCTTGTTTTCAGTGGTGGACCTGGTTTCCGCAGACCTAGAAGACGTAGCCCAGAAATGTGCCTTGTCTTACAAGGTGAGCTGCCCATCTCCGCGCTCCAAAGCTGGGTGAGTCCAGATGCTCACCCCCCCTCCCCCGGAGCCAAAGGAACCAAGGGTTCCCCTAGGTTGATAAGTAAGGTGGGGGAGCGTATGAGACCCTGGGATGCCCCCTCCTCTGGCCGGCCGTTGCTGAGAAGCATCCCCGACCCAACCCTGAGTTGCCCCTGCCCCTTCCGCAGGCCCTGGTTGCCCTGAGAAGGGTATTGCTGGCCCAATTCTCAGCCTTCCCCTGCAATGGCGCTGATCTGTACGAGGAACTGAAGACTTCCACTGCCATCCTGTCCACTGGCATCCAAAGGTTTGTATGTGTACTTGGACAGGAAGGTGAGAGGCTGGAGGACAGGACTGCCTCCACTGTGGCCGCCTGTGCCTGAATCTAGAGAGAGCAGGGTTTTCAAGCAGTGGTGGGGGCAGCATGGACCAATGGTCAGGACTTCTGAGTTCTCTTACCCTATAACAGCATTTCTCGACTTCACACTCCTCTAATATTTTGGGATTTGTAATTACTTGGTTGGGGTGAGGGTAAGGGGGTCTGTCCTGTGCATTATAGGGTTTATGGCCACATCCCTGGCCCGTGTTGACTATAAGACATCAGTTGTACCTGTCTTCTCCCCATGTTGTGTCAACCAAAAACATCTTCAGGTGTTGCCAGATGAACCCAAGCAAAGTTGCTTTGATGGAGAACCACTATTCTATAACACAAGATGTCAGTATTTCATTATTATTCAAGAGATCAGAACAACTCTGGTCTGGCCCTGCCTCCCACTTCACTTAAGGACAGGGCAGGAGAACGTGGCAGGACTGATAACACACGGAGTGCCTCCTGGGTACCGGCCACAGACATTAAGTTATATAATCTCCTCAGTGACCCTGCGTGTTAGTGATTATTAACCAAACTTGAGTTTAGCCCAAGAGGTTGGAGGGGCGAGGAGTGCGTGGGGGAGCAGCCCTGGGACACTCAGTCAGAACTGGGTGCATTCCCCACACTTGGGAGCAGGAGGGGCCAAGAGAGTTTTCATGGGGGAGGACTTCGATTCTGCTGTGTTGTTGGGAGAGAGAAAGCATTGGAAGACAACAGCCAGTTTCCCGCCAAGGGAGTCTGACCTCTTTCCCAGCCTGTGTGTGCGGAAGTTGATGAGGAACTCTGCCACGAGCAAGGTCCCTGGATTGGTTTGGCCCTTGCTGTTCCCCTGACACGCTCTCCTGGCAAGGTTCACGCAGCATGGGGCTTGCTTCTCCGGGGTGGGGGGCTGGGTCTTACCCCATCAAGCATACCCTATGTCTACTAGGTGCCACATATGTGCACATGATGGGTGTACGAGTCTGGCACAGTTCCTGAGCTTCATGAGCGTGGGGTCTAGCGGGTAGAAAGAAGAGCAGGTGAAGGGCGCCTGGGTGGCTCAGTGGGTTAAGCCTCTGCTTTCGGCTCAGGTCATGGTCTCAGGGTCCTGGGATCAAGCCCCGCATGGGGCTCTTTGTTGGCAGGGAGCCTGCTTCCCCCTCTCTCTTCCTGCCTCTCTGCCTACTTGTGATCTCTCTTTCTGTCATGTAAGTAAATAAAATCTTAAAAAAAAAAAAAAAAAAGAGCAGGTGAGCAGGAGAGGGGTGGAAGCGTGTGTGGTGGCAGCAGAAGGAGGGACTGATAAACCGGAAGCAGACCTGTCCCGGGGGCTTGGCGAGCTTATGAAAACTGACATAGGCAGAGGAAGCACTTAGGGCAGTCCAGGGGTAAATGGACAGCATTGCGGCCACAGTGGGTCAATGCAAGGGAAATCAGAGTGGTTCCAGAAAGCTCTGTGGGGGAGGCAGGCCCTCTCCGAGCGCCTACGAAGAACCTGGCCCTGAGCTCGCGCTTCGCAGCACATGATTTCATTTTTTTTTCCTCCACCGCCACCGATGAGCGAGTTACAGTCAGACTCAGCAATTGGTAAGATGAGGAAACTGAGGCTCAGGTTAAGTGCTTGCTTAATTTCTCTTGGCTAGTAAGTGGGAGGCCAGGCGCTTGGGGTTATATGTGTCATGCTCCCGACTCTGCCTCGCCTGCCCTGTTGCCCCTCTCCTAGTGGGAGGCCGGAATGCGCAGGGAGCTGTCGGCACAGGGCAGAGGTGTGCAGGGCGGACTGGACGGGGGAGGCCTGCGGGGGAGATGGCAGTACTGGGGGCTGAGAGTCCGACCCAGGGCAGGTAACATGCAGGAGAGGTGTGGAAGAGGTGTGGAAGGCCTTACTAGCTGGTGGGACGTAGGTGTGAAGAGTCAGATGAGGCTCTAGGTTTCCAGCCAGGCGCTCAGTGTTCCGTGGACACTGGACAGATGTAACTTTTTTGAAAGTTAGGTAGGGAGTTACATAGACATTTGAGGAATACTTCATTCACTCAAAGTAAACGAGCTTTTTTGTAGTGGGCCATCTCAGAGCCTGGTGTGCACTGTGAGTCTTTACAGGGACCCTAGAGCATGAAGTGTACCTTGCAGGAAGTTGTATCGACGGGTGGAGAGAAGTGGTTCTGTGAGGGCTTGAGCTATGTCTCGTTCATCTCCGTATCTCCCTCATTTTATTTACTTATTTTTTTAAACGCCTGCCTGCCTGCCTGCCTGCCTTCTTCCTTCCTTCCTTCCTTCTTTCCTTCTTCTTTCTTTCTTTTAGATTTTATTTATTTATTTGACACAGAGAGAGAGAGTGAGCACAAGCAGGGAGAGCTGCAGACGGAGAGAAGGGGAGAAGCAGGCTTCCGCACTGAGCAAGGAGCCCGACGTAGGGCTCCATCCCGGGACCCTGGGATCTTGACATGAGGCAAAGGCAGATGCTCAACCAGTTGAGAAACCCAGGCGCTCCTGTATCTCCCTCATTTTAGAGGAAGGCCTTCAGGAAATAGGGAGTATTTAGGCTATGTTGGAATGAATGCCCCCCCCCCCAAAAAACCTAAAAGCCAATTCCAAAGGATCAGTCCCAGAAATCGGTTGTATTCAAAGCAGGTGGTAAGACCCGGGTATGGTTTTGCTGCACAAGGCAGGTGGGGCGGGGGGCAGGAGGGGTTATCTCTCCACTGAGTTAGAGGTGATCGATAGTGGTCCTCTGGGCAGTAGGAGAAGTACACAGGAATACAGGTGAGAAGCCGGCTGAGGGGGATTTGGGAATTCCTTCTGCAGCGTCCTCACAGTCAAGAATGAGGTCGATTTTTGTTTGGAGAGTCAACGCCAGTGGGTTAGGCCAGGCTACACATTAGAATCATCTGGGAGGTTAAGAAATATTTATGCCTGGGTCCCACCCATTCTGACTTTATTGCTCTAGGCCAGTGGTTCCCAAACTTGTCCACACAATGGAATCACTCGGGGAGGGGTGTCTGCCTGGCTCAGTCAGTAGAGTGTGTGACTCTTGATCTTGGGGCTGTGAGTTCAAGCCCCATGCTGGATGTAGAGATTACTTAAAAATAAAATCTTAGGAAAAAAAAAAATCATAGGGGCACTTGGGTGGCTCACTGCCTTGGTTAAGCATCTGCCTTCACCTCAGGTCACGATCCTGGGGTCCTGGGATTGAGTCCTGAGTCAGGCTTCCTCCTCTGAGGGAAGTCTGCTCCTCCTCCCACAAATAAATAAATGAAATCTTAAAATAAAATAAAATCTTAAAAAAAAAAGAATCATTTGGGGAATCTTTTAACATCCTCAAAGGTTATGCCTCCTACAGACCAATTAAATCACATTCTCTGGGGATGGGACACAGGGATCAGTAGTGTTTGAAGTTCCCCGTGATTCCAGTGTGCACACAGGTTTGGGAACCGCTAATACAAGCTTCTTTTTCAAAACTGCTCTTCTGATTTTAATATGCAGGCAGGATCGAGAATCATGAGTCTAGCCTAGTGGTTTTCAAATGTGGAAACGCATCCATACCACCTAGAGGCCTTGTTGAAACTCCTGCATTCTCCAGTTTCTGATGTGGGGGGCATGGGAGGTGGGTGAGAGTTTGCATTTCATGCCAGTTCCTAGTGCTGCTGCTGCTGGTCTGGGGAACCACACCAGGAGAACCCCTGTTGTGCTGGAGCTAGGGATTGTCTGATCCCAAGGGGAGAACCCATAGCCCTCGAGTGGTGACAGGAACGATTTGACTGGCAGGGACCTGTGCTGAGAATCATGGGTCCTCGGAATTGGAATCAATTCCCAAGGTGCTGCTTGGCACAGAAGGGTCTTGGGAGGTCTTCAAGAACCGTTTAGGGTACTAGACCCCATGAAGCTGTTTGCAGGGCTGGAGAAGGGATGCATGAGGCCAGGACGCAGAGCTGTTGGTAATGGGGTGTGGTTTAGGGGAAGCCGCTTCAGCCCACATTTGGGTGGGGAGTGCAATGTGGTTAGTGGCCCGTTTCTTTTGTGATGGTTGGAGGACAGAACATGGATTTGGAATTGGCTGTGTCTTGTCTTTACCCAAAGGCTTCCACGGCCAGAATGTCGACAATATAGGAACCAAATAACTAAATACTACTGTTCTACCACTTGTTTCTCTAGGAACATTTATTGTGTCTCCCCTGTGTTTCTAGCATTGGGCCAATGTCCTTGCCCCTGGGTGCTCTGGGCCAAATGTGTAGAGAGACAAAAACAAGCACATAGAAAATAATCACCAACCTCCAGAACGGAGTGAATTCAGTACGGCCGCAGGATACAAGATCAGCACATAAAAATCAATTGCATTTCTATATACTCAAAACAAACTTGTGGAAATGGAAATTAAAACATAATACCATTTACAGTTGCTCTGAAGAAAATGAAGTACTTAGGTCTAAATCTAACAGAGCAGGTATAGGAGCTGTGTGCTGAAAATTAAAACTTGCTGATGAAAGAAATCAAAGACGACCCAAATAAATGGAGAGACAAACTGTATTCATGGATTGAAAGACTCAGCATAGTAAAGATGTCAGTTCTCCCCAAATTGCCCTATAAATGTAATGTAGTACCTACCAAAGTCCCAGCAGACTTTTTTTTTTTTTTTTTTGGTGAATGTAAGGTTTATCCTAATAATTACATGGAAAAAAGCCAATGACCTTGAATTGCTAAAACATTTTTGAAAAAGAATAAAGTTGGAGGACTCAGTCTGCCAAACGTTCTTACTATAAAGAAGTAATCAAGATAGATATGATATCGGCCAAGTGAAAGAGAAATAAATCAGCAGAGTCACATAAAGAACCTAGCAATAGACCTACAAATACGTCCAACTGAATTTTTTTTTAAGATCTTAAGTAATCTTAAAAAGAAAAATAAAAAGATCTTAATCTTTATACCTAATGTGGGGCTCAAACTCACAACCCTGAGATCAAGTTACATGCTCCTCAAGTAGAGCCAGGCAGGCACCCTAAAACTGTCAAGCTTTTAGAATAAAAGGAAGAAAATCTTTGAGAACTAGGGCTAAGTGAAGGGTTCTTAGACTTGACACCAAAGTGTCATTAATATAGATAAAATTTTTAATCAAAAAATAAAATTAAGGATGAATTCAGAATTAAAACTTTTGCTCTGCAAAAGAGAAAAAGACAAGCTGTAGAGTGGGGAAAATATTTGCAAGCCACAAAGGACTTCCATCTAGAATATAGAATTCTTAAGGGGCACCTGGGTGGCTCAGTTGATTAAGCATCTGCCTTCGGCTCAGGTCATGATCCCAGGGTCCTGGGATTGAGCCCTACGTCAGGCTCCCTGCTCAGTGCAGAACGTGCTTATCCCTCTCGCACTTCCCTTGCTTATGTTCCCTCTCTCCCTATCTCTCTGTCAGATAAATAAGTAAAATCTCATGGGTTGCCTAGGTGGCTCAGTCGTTAAGTGTTGTCCTTCTGCTCAGGTCATGATGGGATGGAGCCCTGCATCAGGCTCCCTGTTCATCGGGAAGCCTGCTGCTGCTTCTCCCACTCCGCCTGCTTGTGTTCCTGCTCTATGTCTCTCTCTGTCAAATAAATAAATCTTTATAAATAAATAAAATCTCAAAAATAAAGTGAATAAATAAAATCTTTTTTTAAAAAGCATGAGATGGGGCACCTGGGTGGCTCAGTGGGTTAAGCCTCTGCCTTTGGCTCAGGTCATGGTCTCAGGGTCATGGGATCTAGTCCCGCATCAGGCTCTCTGCTCATCAGGTGGCCTGCTTGCCTTCCTCTCTCCCTGCCTGCCTCTCTGCCTACTTGTGATCTGTCTCTTTGTCAAATAAATAAAATCTTAAAAAAAAAAAAAAAAAGCATGAGATATATTACTACATACCTACCAGAACAGACACACCAAAAAATGGTGACAAGACTAAATGGTGGTAAGGATGTGGAGAAACTGGATTACTCATTCATTGCTAGTGGGATAGTAACATGGCATAGCCACTCAGGGAAGTAGTTCATAGTTTCTTATAAAATTAACATGTGCTGCAGCCATCAAAAAAAAATGGCATCTTGCCATTTGCAGTGATGTGAATGGAACTGGAGGATGTTATGCTAAGAGAAATAAGTCAATCAGGGAAAGACAATTATATGATCTCACTGATATGTGAAATTTAAGAAACCAGGCAGAGGATCATAGGGGAGGAGAGGAAGAAATAAGACAAGATGAAACCAGACAGGGAGACAAACCATGAGAGACTCTTAGTCATAGGAAACGAACTGAGGGTTGCTGGAGGAGGGTGGGGAAGGGAATGGGGTAACAGGGTGATGGACATCGAGGAGGGTATGTGTTGTAATGAACACTGGGTATTATATACAACTGATGAATCACAGACCTGTACCCCTGAGACAAGTATTACATTACATGTTAATTAATTGAATTTAAATTTAAAAAAAAGAAATGAAAATTAACATGTGCTTACTGTACAACCCAACAGTTGTGTTTTTTGTTTTTTTAGTTTTTAGAGATGGGGAGAGGCGCACAGGGAAAGAATCTTTTTTTGTTGTTTTTAAGATTTTATTTATCCATTTGACACAGAGAAAGACAGCACAAGCCAGGAGACTGGCAGAGGGAGAGGGAGAAGCAGGCTCCCCACAGAGCAGGGAGCCCTATGTGGGGCTAAATACCAGGGCCCCAAGATCATGACCTGAGCTGAAGGCAGATGCTTAACCGACCTAGCCACCCAGGAACCCAGGGAGAGAGAATCTTAAGCAGATTCTGTACCCAACGTGGAGCCCTATGCTGGGCTTAGTCTGACAAACATGAGGTCATGACCTGAGCCAAAATCAAGAGTTGGACACTTAATTGACTGAACCACCCAGACACCCCTTAAATATTTTATTTTTTTTTTCTTTTTTTTTTTTTAAAGATTTTACTTATTTATTTGACAGAGAGAGATCACACGTAGGCAGAGAGAGAGGAGGAAGCAGGCTCCCTGCTGAGCAGAGAGCCCGATGCGGGACTCGATCCCAGGACCCTGAGATCATGACCTGAGCCGAAGGCAGCGGCTTAACCCACTGAGCCACCCAGGCGCCCAAATATTTTATTTTTATGTAATCTCTACACCCAACATGGGGTTCAGACTTCCAACCCTGAGATCGAGAGACCCAGGCCCCAGTGACTGAGCCAGCCAGGTGCCCCCTGGCAGTTGTATTCTTAGACATTTATTTATTTATTTAAAAGATTTTTTTTTTTTTTAAAGATTTTATTTATTTATTTGACAGACAGAGATCACAAGTAGGCAGAGAGGCAGGCAGAGGAAGAGGAAGGGAAGCATGCTCCCTGCTGAGCAGAGAGCCCGATTTAGGGCTCGATCCCAGGACCCTGAGACCATGACCTGAGCCGAAGTCAGAGGCTTAACCCACTCAGCCACTCAGGCGCCCCTTAGGCATTTATTCCAGAGAAATAAAAAGAAGTTTACACAAAAACCTGTACACAAATGATCATAGCCATTTGATTCACAATTGCCCCAACCTGGAAGCAGCCTAAACAGACTTCTGTGAGTGAATGGTTAAATAAACTTGGTGTGTCTGTACCATGGGCTGCTTCTCAGCAATAAAAAACAACAGCTAGGGATACAGCAACTTGGACAGATCTCAAGATGCTGAGCGAAAGAAGCCAGCCACAACGGCTACATGCAGTGTGGTTCTATGCACGTAACATTCTTGAAATAACATCATGACAGAGGTAGAGAACAGATGGGTGGTTGCCAGGGACTCAGGGTGGGATGGGGGGGTGGCTATAGCAGGGTGGGCAGGGGAGACATGTAGTGATGGAAATACTCTGTTTGCATGAACATACATGTGTGATAAGATTGCATAGAACTGGGGTGCCTGCGTGGCTCAGTTGGTTAAGCCTCTGCCTTTGGCTTAGGTCATGATCTCAGGGTCCTGGGATCGAGCCCCGGTTCCCCCGCCTCTCTGCCTACTTGTGATCTCTCTGTGTCAAATAAATAAATAAAATCTTAAAAAAAGAAAAAGATTGCTTAGAACCGTACACATACACACATACATGGAACACGGGAAGTCTGGATAAGCTCTGTTGATTGCACTGTGGTTGGCTTGCGATGTTGTGCAGTACAAGAGGTCACCATTAAGGAAAGGGAGGGGAAGGGTACATGAGACCTCCCTGTACAATCTTTTTTTTTTTTTTGGCGACTTCCTATGAATGTATAATTATTTCAAAATTTAAAAAATGACAGGGGCACCTGGGTGGCTCAGTAGGTTAAGTGTCTGCCTTTGCCTTGGGTCATGATTCCACGGTCCTGGGATTGAGCCCCCACAGTGGGCTCCCGGCTCTTTGGGTGTCTGCTTCTGTCCACACTCCACCCCCCAACTCCATCTCTCGCTATCTCTTTTTCTCTTTCAAATAAGTAAAGATCTTTAATAAGTAAATATCATAACAAATAAATAATGACAAATTATGAGAAATGCTATCAAGGAAACCTGTAAGGGATTAAGATCCAGAATGGAAAGAGGACCCTTTGCTGGGATGGCAGAGACCTCTGTGGAGAGCAGAGTGATCTTCGGGCTGAGAGCGAATGCATGAGGAGGGGCCCAAGGCAGAGCTTGTACCTGTGCCCTCTTTCCCTAGGGATGTTCAGACCATCTCTGGACAGAACCCAGGCTTGGGAAGCAACATCTTGCTTTTCCTTCTTGCTTCCTATTCCCCTCTGTTCCCTCCAGTCTGCTGGGTTGATTCTATTCCTTCTCTTTCACCAGCCTGGACAAACTGCTTGATGCTGGTCTCTACACTGGAGAAGTGACTGAGATTGTAGGAGGCCCAGGTAGTGGCAAAACCCAGGTACGTGGGCAGCCAGCAGCCGGGAGGACGTGGGGACGGGGGAGGTGGGAAGGTGGGTGCATGGCTCCGGACCCCTGGGGGAGCTTCTGCCAATGTACTTGTGATTCAGAGAGAAGATAGGTGGTGAGGAGTGGGGCTTGAACTTGAGCTTGGCCCATTCACGTCAGTGGGATCTGGACAGGATTTGGTGGGGGGAAATCCCATTCTGGGCCCTCTTTGGGGACTCACGTTCTCCCAATGCCTCATCTCTTCAGGTGTGTCTTCGTGTGGCTGCAAATGTGGCCTACAGTCTGCAGCAGAATGTTCTGTACGTTGATTCCAACGGAGGACTGACAGCCTCCCGACTCCTCCAGCTACTTCAGGCTAGAACCCCAGACGAGGAGGAGCAGGTGAGGGCAAGAGGTTTGAGTTTCTTCAAGGTTCCGATACAGAAAGACCTCATTATCCCTTATGTTGCCTGAATTTTGGGCATTTGGACGAACAGTCATTTCTGGCTTTGAAACCGTGCTGTTCTATTCATTCTTCCTGTATTCTTCAAGTGTCCTGTTAGGACATTATCCCAGCATTGATGGTCCCCACACCGATCTTCCAAGTGACCCAGCTCCTTGCACACCCTAATTCAGGGCTGGCAAGCACATAGCATCTGTGTTTCCTTCCCATTTCTTGCATGGCAGACATTCCTAACCAGACCTGCCATACCTTGAGCCTGAACTCTGACTTGGCTTTACAGTGCGGCACCCAGGCAACCACCACCATGAGAACCGGCCCAGGAGACAAAGCCCATTTGCTAGCTTGGACTGGAGTCCTTATGTCTAGGTTTCTTGTTCAGCTTTAAAATCCCTCTTTATCGGGGTGCCTAGGTGGCTCAGTGGGTTAAGCCACTGCCTTCGACTCAGATCATGATCTCAGGGTCCTGGGATCGAGTCCCGTATTGGGCTCTCTGCTCAGCAGGGAGCCTGCTTCCTCCTCTCTCTCTGCCTGCCTCTCTGCCTGCTTGTCATCTCTCTCTGTCAAATAAATAAAATCTCTTAAAAAAAATTTTATATAAAAAAAATCCCTCTTTATCTTGCTTGAGCCCCTGCTTCCTCTTATTCAAAGCCCCTTCTTCACCTTGCCACACCCTTAGGCAGGAGCCCTCCAGAAGATCCAGGTGGTGCGTGCGTTTGACGTCTTCCAGATGTTGGCTGTGCTGCAGGACTTCCGAGGCACCGTGTCCCAGCAGGTGAGCCTGTTGTTCTGCCCCTCCCTGCTTCACCTAGCTTGCGGGAGGCTGTCTGCCAGGGGCAGGTGGCCTAGGACAGACTGGCAAAGCAGATTGTGCCATCTGGTGACTCCAGCTGTGCCTGCCACTGCCAGGGTGGGATTCCCGTGTGCTTAATCCATTCCTGAGTGCCTCACTGTTTTCCTGCCCATCCCCACTGAACAGTAAGACCCTTGATGCCAGGATCAAGTCATATTCATTTCCGCATTCATCCTCCCTGGATCAGCAAGGATTACTTTCAGCTGCAAGTAAGAGAGGCTGTGTGACAGGCACTTGAACCTTGAGGACATTTAATTACCTGATACCACGGAACTGGAGTGGGCAAGTCCGTGGATTCAGGGCTCTAGGCTGGTATGTCTGATTCTCTTGCTCTTCCCCCTCATAACTGCTAAATGGCTGCTATAGCTGGAGGCATCATGTCTTCCCACATCAACACCCATATTCGGGGCAGTAATAGATGCCCTCTTTTTCTGCCTTCTTCTGTTTTATCAGGAAAGAAAAATTTTTCTCCAGAACCCACTAGTAGACTTAGCCTTACGTCTTGTTGGCCAAAATGAAGTTTTGTGTGTATCTTAGACTAGGGGTTGGGCCCACCTTCTATGATGTCAGATTTTTTTTTTTTTTAAGATTTTATTTATTTGGGTGGGAGGTTGGGGTACCAGGTGGTGGGTATTATAGAGGGCACGGATTGCATGGAGCACGGGGTGTGGTGCAAAAATAATGAATACTGTTATGCTGGAAATAAAAAAAAAAAAAAATTCATCATGAAAAAAAAAAAAAAAAAGATTTTATTTATTTATTTGACAGAGAGAGATCACAGTAGGAGAGAGGAAGGGAAGAGCCACCCAGGCGCCCTATGATGTCAGATTTCTGCCCTCTACCTGAACACATCCAGAATCCTGTTAACAAGGAAGAGGGGCTTAGAGTAGCATTTGGGTTGGTACCACCTTATACCTGCTGGTTGCCTAGACAGGATTTGGTGCACTGATTTATAGGCTGTTAGATTTAGAAAGACATCTTGGAGGGGCGCCTAGGTGGCTCAGTGGGTTAGAGCCTCTCTGCCTTCAGCTCGGGTCGTGATCTCAGGGTCCTGGGATTGAGCCCTGCATCGGGCTCTCTGCTCAGCGGGGAGCCTGCTTCCCTTCCCCTCTCTCTGCCTGCCTCTCTGCCTACTTTTGTGATCTCTGTCTTTCAAATAAATAAATAAAAATTTAAAAAAAAAGGAAAGAAAAGAAAAGAAAGACGTTTTAGAATAGTTCAATTCATGTTAAACTTTCTCTGACCCCAAAGGGTCACATGTTCTATGGGCATACCTGGGATGGTATGTAAAGTAATGATTTTTACAAACTTTGGAACACTTAATAGTTGAACAGAAACTTGCCGTAGGAGCAGTAGCTTATTATGACCCATGTGTGTTGAGACATGAAGTCAAGTAGCCCTGATCTAATCCAACTCTCTCATTTCTGGGGATGAGGAGAATGAGGACCAGAGAAGTTTAGTAAGTTGCTCAAAGTCACTGCAAAATTAGGATAAGAACCAAATCTCTCAACTCCCAGGTCAAATGACTTGTGTTTTTTTTTTTTTTTTTACTGGAAGACCATTAGGATAGTATATATTCTATTATTGCGTAACAAGTTATCACAAACATAATGACTTAACACACTTATTACCTCATAGTTTCCATGGGTCATGAGTCTGGGCATGGCTTAGCTGGGGCTTCTGCTTAGGATCTCAATAGTCTGTAATCAAGATGGCAACCAGGCTATGTTCTTTTAAAAAAAAAAAAATTTTTTTTTTAAGATTTTATTTAGTTATTTAACAGAGAGCCACAGCGAGAAAGGGAACAGAAATGGGAGAGGGAGAAGCAGACTTCCCGCCAAGCAGGGAGCCCAATGGCGGGGCTCGATCCCAGGACCCTGGGATTATGACCTGAGCCAAAGGCAGATGCTCAATGGGTGAGGAACCCAGGTGCCCCTTCTTAAAAGATTTTTAAAAATATTTTATTTATTTATTTGAGAGAGAGCAAGAGTGTGAGCAGAGGGGTGGGGTAGAGAGAGAGGGAGAAGCAGACTCCCTGCTAAGCAGGGATCCCAATGCAGGACTTGATTCTAGGACCCCAGGATCATGACCTGAGCTGAAGGGACATGCTTAACTGACTGAGCCACATTGGTACCCTGGACTGTGCTCTTATCTGAAGACACAACTGGGGAAGAATCCGCATACCAGTTCACTGGAGTTGTCACTAGGACTCATTTCTAGTGGGTTCAGTGTCTTGCTGGCAGTTGTCCAGGCTCCCACTGTTCTCTGCCCTGTGGCCCTTTCCATAGGCAGTTCACAGCATGCCCACTTGCTTCACCAAAACAGCACAAGAATGAGAGCAAGGGGCGCGTGGGTGACCCAGTCGGTTAAGTCTCTGACTTCAGCTCAGGTCGTGATCTCAGGGTCCTGGGATCGAGCCCCTCATTGGGCTCTGTGCTCCTTGGGGAGTCTGTTTCTCCCACTCCCTTTGCTCCTCCCCTCACTTATGCTCCCACTCTCTTTCCTTCTCCCTCAAATAACTTAGATTAAAAAATAAGTGAGAGCAAAATGGAACATGTAGTTTCATGTTACATAATGTAATCTTGGGAGCAATATCCTTTGCCATGATGCATAGACTCATCAAGACAGTCCAGCACCTCTGACACTGTATTAGTCAGAAGCCAACCACAGGACTCGCCCGCAGGTGGAGGAGGGGATTACACAAGGGCTCAAACACCTGGAGGTGGAGGTCAAGGGGCCACTTTAGGGTCTGTCCTCCACGGATGACCTGATAGCTCCATAGTTACCAGCAGTGAAAGGCTAGCTGTCCGCATTTTAGCCAGAGATTTTAACCTGCTCTCCCAGACTGAGGAAGAGCTAAGCTGATTTCAGTTTTCGCTTCTCTTCCTTTCGGCCGTCCTCTCCTAGACGAACGGGTGGTTGAGAGTCAGTAACTGGACGATGAAGGAAAACGTGCAAAAGACCAGATAATGCTGAATATCCAAGATCTGGCCAGTATGAAGTGAAAAGAAAGTTGTGGAAACAGAAACAGCAAATTACTTGGGTAATAAAAGAGTAAGGGAGATTAGGTACAAGAAACTAGGACGATGCTTATGCGTGTGTGGAGAAAAAGATGGTGGATTTAACAGCTGGCTGTCTATATAATCTGTATTTGGAACTGCTTGAAATGCAGAAGATGAGGCCCTAGAGGCATGATCTAGAAGGAGACTGAAGTAAAGAGAAGACTAACCCCTTCAGCACAGAAAGTTGGAAATTTAGGGAAATAAGCAGAAGAGGGAGAGGAGGAGCCTGGCAAGATGATGGTGGGGGAGGCTGGCCATGAGAGAGATGGCTGCTAAGCAAATTCAGGACTGAGGGTGCCTGGGTGGCTCAGTTGGTTAAGTATCCCACTCCTTTTTGTTGTTGTTGTTGTTTTAAGATTTATTTATTTGTGAGAGAGAGTGTGCAAGAGAGAACAATTGGGGGGAGCGGTGGGGGAGAGAGAGAGAGACAGAGGATCCCAGAGCATCTCCACTGAGCAGGGAGTCCAATGTGGGGCTAGATCCCAGGACCCCCAGATCATGACCTGAGCTGAAATCAAGAGCCGGCTGTTTAACAACTGAGTTACCAAGCACCCCAAATGTCCCACTCTTGATCTCACCTCAGGTCTTGATCTCAGGGTCCTGAGTTCAAGCCCCGCATTTGGCTCCACTCTAGGTGTAGAGCCTGCTTTTAAAAAAATTCTTGGGGCACCTAAGTGACTCAGTTGGTTGAACATCCAACTCTTGATTTCAGCTCAGGTTGTGATCTCAGGGTTGTGGGACAGGGCCCCGCGTTGGGCTCTGCATTCAGTATGGAGTCTGCTTGTCCTTCTCCCTCTCTCTTTCTCCTTCCCCTATGCATGGGCTCACTCTCTCTCTCTAATAAATAAATAAGTAAGTAAATAGATAAATAAAATCTTTCAGGGAAAAAAAAATCTTAAAAAAATAATTCAGGGCTGGGAGCCTGGCTGTCTCCATGGGTATATTGCATGCAACTCTTGATCTTGAGGCTGTGAGTTCAAGCCCCATGTTGGGTGTAGAGATTACTTTAAAAATACCTTAAACAAAGAAAAGAAAGAAAGAAAATTCATGACTGGGGCCAGAGAACTTGGATTAGGGATTTTTCAAATTTAATTATTTTGGTGTATCTGCGATATCCTGTGATTTAAACCACCTCTGTCCAACCAAGTCTTCAGTAAAATCCATTATACCTACAAACGGAGGAGGAAAAGACCTTACTGAAATTCCATGAGGCCTGCACAGTTCTATTTGGGGTTGGAGAACTTATTTCTTGCCCGTGTCTGATAGAGGAGCAAGCTTGCTCTATAACGGACGCTCTCTAGAGGCCAACTAGTTTATGGCATCTGCTCCTCCCCAGGTGAGCAGCGCCTCAGGGACTGTGAAGGTGGTGGTTGTGGACTCAGTCACTGCGGTGGTGTCCCCACTTCTGGGAGGTCAGCAGAGGGAAGGTAAGAGGTGCGGCAGAGCCCAGGGTCCGGGACGTCATCTAGCCTCCCACCTTTGGAATCCAGTCCCCGATCAGCCCAATCCCAGGTGCCCTGCTGCCCTCGCCCTCTGCTTCTCCTTCTCCAGGTTTGGCCTTGATGATGCAGCTGGCTCGAGAGCTGAAGACCCTGGCCCGGGACCTTGGCGTGGCAGTGATGGTGAGGAAGTGCACTTGGCAGCTTGCTGGTCTTATCTCTGCTCCCTGGGCTTTGCTGAGGGGAGGGGGGACATGAATTTGATTTCTAGTTCCAGCTGTTTACTTTCCTTAAATGCCAGCTTAACCCCCAACATGGTCCTTTAGGACAGGATCTTAGCCCAACTTCCCTGGGCCATCTAGAGCCCTAGACTGTGATGAGATCAGACATAAATAGCCAAGGGGTCAGGGACAGTCTTTGTTTTCTTCTTACTCTAAGACAGGTTTATTGAGGAATAATTCACACACAGTGACTTTTTCCTCATATGAAGTTTGGCTAATGGATACTAAGGTATGCATGTTGTTACAAGGCACAATCAAGATCTAGAATATTTGGTCATCCAAAAAGGTCCCCAAGCCCCAGACAACCACTAATCCTTTTCTGTCCCAATACTTTTGCCTTTTCCAGTGCTTCATAGAAAGGAATGTTTTTGCTTTTAAGGTAAACTTTTCTGCTTACTGGACACTTTAAAAAGTCTGTATGCTTCTCATAGGGTAAAAAATAGTTAAATATAGGAGTCAAATTTGTAGTAAGTCTCCACATCCACAGAAAACATATTAATATTTTTATAAATCTCCATAGGACCTTTTTTCTGCCATATATACATATACTTTTAACCAGCTTTCCAATTAAACTGTAAGCTTGTTTAAAAAAAAAAAAAAACCTCATCTCATTCCATTTCCCTGTCTTTAAATAGATACTTTAAGAATGCCATTTTTAGCAGTGACGTATTTTATTTAATACCTGTGTTACAGGGGTCAGCAAACTTTTCTGTAAAGGGCCGGAGAGTAAACAATCAAGGCTTTGTGGCCATATGGTTTCCGTCACAGCTACTCTGCTCCACCAAGGTTGTGTGAGAACAGCCACAGACAGTCCCTAAACAGAGGGCATGGCTATGTTCCAGCCAAACTTGACTTTCAGAAATAATTTTGGGGCCACAGTTGGTGTGTCGGGAGTAGTTTGCCAACCCCTGGTGTCCCATAATGGTCTGTTTCCTGATTGTGAGCCTGTAGTTTGTTACCAGTTTTCCTCTTTTATTTTCTTAATTTTAATTTTTAAAAAGTATTTATTTGTTTATTTGATAGAGAGAGAGCGCAAGGAGCAGCAGGCAGAGGGAGAGGGAGAGGCAGGATCCTCACTGAGCTGGGTGCCTAATGTGGGACTTGAACTCTGGACCCTGGGATCATGACCTGAGCTGAAGGCAGATGCTTAACCAACTGAGTATCCAGGCACTCCTGGTTTTTCTCTATTTTAAGTAAAATTCTGGGGTGCCTGGCAGCTCAGTCGATTAAGCATTAGACTCTTGATTTCGGCTCAGGTCATGATCTTGGGGTCATGAGATTGAGCCCCACATTGGGCTCTATGCTCAGCAGGGAGTCAGCTTTAGATTCTCCCTCTACCCCTCACCCCTGCTCACACACTCGCTCTCTCTCTAAAATAAATAAATAAATGTTTAAGTAAAACTCCAGTGAACACCCTGATACCCAAATTTCTTTGCACATTTCATATTATTTTCTCAGACTCCTAAAAGTATAATTGCAGAGTCAGGGATAAACACATTTTTTAACTAATTTAATTTTTAAAAATATTTTATTTATTTGAGAGAAAGAGAACCAGATCGAGAGAGAGAGAGAGTGCACGAGGTGGGGGGTTGGGGGTGGGCAGAGGAAGAGGAAGAAGCAGACTCCTCGCTGAGCAGAGAGCCTGATGCAGGACTCAATCCCAGGACCCTCAGATCACATCCTGAGCTGAAAACAGATGCTTAACCACCTGAGCCCCTCAGGCACCCCCCAAATACATATATTTTTAAGTGTGTAGATATGATAACGCCAAATTTCCAGGAAGGTTATACTAATTTGTACACCCATAAGCAGTGTTCTTTTAGTTGTTTTTTTTTTTTTTTTTTGAAGATTTTATTTGACAGAGATCACAAGTAGGCAGAGAGGAAGGCAGAGAGAGAGGGGGAAGCAGGCTCCCCGCTGAGCAGAGAGCCCGATGCAGGGCTTGATCCTGGGACCCGGAGATCATGACCCGAGCTGAAGGCAGAGGCTTTAACCCACTGAGCCACCCAGGTGCCCCTCTTTTAGTTCTTAAGTTGAGTCCCAGGGCCTCCCTCTCCTGACTTCAGGCTGTGTAGGATCACCTGCTTTTGGCCCTAGCTTAGGCAGTGGGGACTCAGTGATGAACAAGCTGCAGCCCCCTGTCCCCGGTTGGGGGGGCCGGTGGGGAGACTGTCATCAAGAGGATGCCGTGAGGCTCCGGTTGCCCACCTATGGCTATGCTGGGCAGAGGAGAACTGACTGACCAGATTACGACCTCCCTTTCAAAGCTCCCACGACCCCCTACATACAGATGCCACAAGGGCTGGGTGGATGTAGTCTCAGAATGCCTGTCCACTGGGTTAGGGGTGTAGGAGGTGCGAGCCCACCCCTCCCTTCCTTCCAGTGAAGTGCAGACAGTGCTGCTTATTCCCAAACCCATGGCCCATGACTTTCTGCTGGAGTCAAGCCTGATGCATGGTAATTTCATAGAAAGAGTAGAGCACTAGTGAGGACCCGGGGTTCTAGTTCCAGATCCGCTGTCAGGGAACCCAGGGAAAGTCCTTTCTCTGTGCTGGGCCTCAGTTTTCCCACTTGTAGAATGAAGCAGCAGGAACAGATAACCTCTATACCAGCATGATCGATCTGGAAGTCTTTGCTGCTTTTTGCCTTAGGTAACCAACCACATGACCCGAGACAGGGACAGTGGGGATCTCAAACCTGCCCTTGGACGCTCCTGGAGCTTTGTACCCAGCACCCGGATTCTCCTGGACATTGAGGAAGGAGCAGGAGCATCGGGCAGTTGGCGCAGGGCACGTCTGACCAAATCTCCCCGTTTGGTGAGCTGGCTGCAGGGGAAAGCCAGGAATCTGGGCCCTTGAGGGTGTTTGTGTGCCCAGATGTCTCACAGAGGGATTCTTGGATGCTGAGACCCAGCAACCAAAGAGGCTGCCTGCTCCAGTTGCTTAACTCAAAAACCTACCCTTCCCTCCTGTTTTTTTCCAGCCAACAGGTTTCCAGGAGGTGGTAGACATTGGGACCTGGGGGCCTCCAGAGCAGAGCCCAGCGTCCCAGGGAGATCAGATATGACTGCTGTTGATTGGGAAAAGCCGGAGACATCAAGCGCCCCACCTCTGTGCACGCTAGCAGCTGCTGTTCACTGTCACCCAGCACTTGGGACTGTAGGAGAAGCTCTCGGGCTGGGCAGAGGAGACATCTCTATTTCCTCAGCCTCTCTTTCTGTGGCAAGAGAGGACGCTGTGTTGGAAGGACCCAGAAACTCATGCCGGTCCCAGGTTTTCTTCCTTGTTTCTATCATGTATGTTTCCATGGGAGCTGAGTTCACCCTGGCCTCTTGCCTCTGTGAAGAGACCTGCTAGAGACCAGACAAAACCCTTTGTGTCTCCATGGTGCCCGCGTTCCATTCTCATACAATGACTGAGCCCAGAAGCCTCTGCTGCTCTCTCTCTCTCTTTTTTTTTGTCTCTGTTTTTCCACCTGTAAGATGGACATCCCTTTCCCCTAGCGTTGTCTTTGAGTTATGGGTAGAAGTGACCTTGCAAAAGCAAAGCCCTTCTTTATCTATGTCCTGCCCTTAAAAATACAAACAGGAAATTCCCTGAGCCCCAGAGCCACCTGATTTCCCCCCAGAAGGGTGTTTTTCAGTTTCCCCAGTGAGGTGGCAAAGAATGGTTCTTCCTTTTTTCCCTCTTGCTGATTTGGTTTCATGCACCTGCGTACATCACCGTGACTAGGTGAGACTGGGAACTCGCGGCAGTCCCAGGGATCTAATTTAACAGGAAGGGAGAATGTGGCCCTGGTGAACCCAGCTACTTGTTTATTATGCATGGTGCCCTGTAGGGCCCCTCCACAGAATAGAGTAGCCAGAGGTGCTGAACCATGGCCTTGCCCATAAACAGACAGGAGAGAATTTGCACAGTAAATAGAGCCAGCTGGGAAAATTGATGCTGGCGTAAATAATACATGGCAAATCTAGTCCTTTATGCAGAAATTCATTGCCGGTGGCTCCAAGATGCACTATAATTACCCTTCTCTTCCTGCCAGCTGTACCACAGCCTGGTGCCCTAGTCTGTGAAATAACCCCCCTGTCTGTTAGCGGCACTGTGGCCATCCATCTGAGAGCTGCAAGCCCTGGCTGGGGTGTGGGGGAAGAGGAGGACACCAGGGAAAGAATAATAAAAGGCAAAGTAGAGAAATGATCAGAATTGTTTACTGACCACATTTTTTAGAGGAAGGTTGCCTTTCTCGGTGAGAGAGCCTGTCCTGATTAATTAGTTGTGTCTTGGCTGCGGGAAGGGGGGGTGGGTCAGAGTTCCAGGAGGAAGATAGGACATGAAGACAATGAACATAGCAGAGACAGAGGCCGGAAGCAGGGAGGATCTGAGCGAGCAGCAGACGGGCTCCAGGGTATCCGCCTGCGGGAGGACAGGGGAGGGGAGCCTACGACTGGGGTGAGGCTGGCCCTGCTGACTGCAGAAAGGACCCCAGGAGAAACAAGTCTTCATCTCTTCATTCCGTGAGGGGTTGGCGGATTTCCGCAACCACCATAGGAAACAGTAAAAGTAAGGGATAGCAGATCCCTGCCACGCCCGCCTTTTGGGCATTTTGAGCGTGGGGTGGGGGGAGGGTCTGCCCAGTCTCCCCAGCAGTCTTTTTCTGTGGAAGTTGGAGTGTTTTGCGGTTTTTCTCCACATGGCACTCAAGGAACATGTGCTCGAGGTGGAGCCCAGTTGCCGTCTCTGGCCTGGGCAGATCTACTGTGTTCCGTGTATGCAGGGAGTCAGGACCCTGCAATAATGGGGTTTCAGAGGCCTGTAAAGATCATGTGGCCATGATCACTTAGCAGAAAGGGAAACTGAGGCCCAAAGAGTTGAAGTGACAGTCCCCGTGGTGGTGTAACAGCAGCCAGCACCCAGGACTCCTGATCCTCAAGCCAGGACACTTTGGGTCTCTGGGCTGCCTTTAGTTTCCATTTGCGCAGCTCTCTTCCCACAGGGTGCTAACTCCAGCTCAGGGGGCCACGGCCATCACCCAGATGGCCTTGCTGACCATGGGAAGTTGCCCCATTCACTGCTGCTCCGGACCACCTGTGACATTCCTGCAGGACCTTGTCCCTCACAGCTTGCTTCCTCCTCGGACCTTTTTCTCAGACCAGAGCTTTCTCTTGCACTGCCTGCTGCCTCTGCACATGCCATTTGGGGTACCCTGCCCTGAGCAGTTCCCCTCAAAGGCCTCGGGCCAGGCTGGCTCTCCTTCCCAAGTGCCTCTTGCTCCCTTTGCTTATGTGTCTGCCTCAGTGTCTGGTGCACACTCATCCTGCCATCCTCCCTTCTTATGCATCAGATATGGTCTAGATAGACGTCATAACCCCTCACTACCACTCGTCTTCCTGTGCACTTACTTGTGGGCCTATGAGCTCAAGATCCATTTTTTTTTTTAAGATTTTATTTATTTATTTGACAGAGAGATCACAAGTAGGCAGAGAGGCAGGCAGAGAGAGGAGGAAGCAGGCTCCCTGCTGAGCAGAGAGCCTGATGTGGGGCTCGATCCCAGGACTCTGGGATCATGACCCGAGCCGAAGGCAGAGGCTTTAACCCACTGAGCCACCCAGGCGTCCCAAGATCCATTTTTTAAAAAAAAGATTTTATTTATTTTTTTGACAGACAGAGATCACAAGTAGGCAGAGAGGCAGGCAGAGAGAGAGGGGAAAGCCGGCTCCCTGCTGAGCAAAGAGCTGATGTAGGGCTCAATCCCAGGACCCTGAGATCATGACCTGAGCCGAAGGCAGAGGTTTAACCCACTGAGCCACCCAGGAGCCCCTCAAGATCCATTTTTTAAAGGATTTTATTTATTTATTTATTTGAGAGAGAGCACAAGTTGGAGGGAGGAGCAGAAGGAGAGGGAGAAGCAACTCCCCACCAAACAGGGAGCCCCACGTGGGGCTCCATCCCAAGACACTGGGATCATGATCTGAGCTAAAGGCAGATGCTTAACCCACTGAGCCTCCCAGGCACCCAAGCTCAAGATCCATTTTAAGGGCGCCTGGGTGGCTCAGTGGGTTAAGCCGCTGCCTTCGGCTCAGGTCATGATCTCAGGGTCCTGGGATCGAGTCCCACATCAGGCTCTCTGCTCAGCAGGGAGCCTGCTTCCTCCTCTCTCTCTGTCAAATAAATAAATAAAATCTTTAAAAAAAAAAAAAAGATCCATTTTAAGAACCTCCCATTTCAATTTTTCTTCTGTTCTTTCCATAGTCTGGGAGCTCAGTAGTGGTTAACTATATGAGTGGGTGGGGCTTTTGTGCATTTTAAAGACGGCAAAGGAGGAATGCAGGAATGTTTTTCTCCTGGTCTAGATAGTCATGAAGTCCCCAAAGTCTCTTTTTATGTATCTTTCTTGAGAGGACGCTTGTATGTCCCAGGTCTGATATTAGACAAAATTAACGTTAGGTCCCTACTACGGACTAGCACTTGAGGACTAGGTCAGACACCTGAACTCCCACAGACTCTCAGGCAGAAGGTCCATGTGTCATTGAGGCTGCTGTCTGCTGCAAATAACAAAACCTGACTTAGAGGCTTCAACAATAAGGACATTGTCTCCAGTTACCTGAAGTCCAAGGTTGGCTCATTCAGTGGCTCAGTGTGAAGGGGGTTTAAAGCCCCCTTTCTTTTTCTGCTGTGCTCTCCTTTTGTGTTGGTTTTGTCTTCAAGCTCATTCTCATCAAAGCCTGGCTGTAGCCATACTGAGCATCAATCCAGACATGACAATGACTACAGGCAGGAACGTGGTTCTTGTGTCCTTTTAAGTTAAAACTCAACTTCCAATCAAAGCAGACTTACCTCAAGAATTGCTTCTTGAACCCACTTCTAAATCCTGGCAAGGGAAATTGCTCTGTGATTGGCTCAGATCAACTAGAAAATAGCCCTTCAGCTGGGGCTGGGGACAGGCTTTCCTTAAGCATGTGCTATGGCCATTGGAAGGAAATGGGGTGCTACCAGAAAGGAGGGAGGTGCATGGAGGAATTGGACATCAAGTGGGCAACCACTAGTGTCTGCCATAGACTAGAGGGCAAGTTTATCAAGGCTTTCATGTGCATAGGCCCTTTGTACGCGTCTCATTTAGATCTTAGGACAGCCTTGTGGCATGGGTAATCATTCCATTTTAGAGACTTTGGGAGTCTAGTAAGGCTGAGGACACAAGGCTAATAAGTGGCAGCACCAGAATCCAAACTCAGGTTGTCTCATTCAAAACCCTACTTCTTTCCATCCTCATGCTGTCTTCAGCTGTGAATATGTAACTGTCTCGATAAAATTCTTTTTTATGTTTTGCCCAGCTAGTAGCCAAGGCTACACATCTTGACCTTTTCTCAGCTTAGCTCACCAATAAAAGCTGGATCAGGGATCTACTTTATCAGCTCTTTCCAATTTCTCCTAGGAAGTTTATGAGGGAGTGATATAACATGGAGAAGGGAGATATCGTTGGTATTAAAATGAATTGGAGGGTACCTGGCTGGCTCAGTTGGGAGAGCATATGCATCTTAATCTCAGTGTCATAGGTTGGAGTCCCATGCTGGGTGTAGAGATCACTTGAATAAGTAAACAAACAAACAAACAAACAAACAAACTTTAAAAGAAAGAAAGTGAACTGGAGGTTTAGGGGAAATAAATCTGAATAAAAAATAATGGTTGGGGCATCTTGATGGGTCAGTCAGTTAAGCGTATGCCTTCGGCTCAGGGCGTGATCTCAGAGTCATTGGGCTCCCTGCTCAGCTGGGAGTCTGCTTCTCCCATTCCCTCTCCTCTTCCTCCCTACTCAAATAAATAAAATCTTTTTTAAAAAAATGGTCAAAACAACAACAAAAACAATGGTCTATAGGTTCCTGAGATGTGAGCCAGAAGGAGCTAAGGGATTTAGAAATGTGCATATCCTACTAGTTTTTTGCTGTGTTCTGGCATGGAATAGTACTGGATAGTTAATACTGTTCAATGTGGTATTTTGGGAAAGGGCGTTGGAGAAGGGTCTATGATGCGTGGAGTTCAAAGTAGAGCTAGTTATATCATTCATCAAAGCTTACCCTCAGGGGGTGCCTGAGTGGCTCAGTTGGTTGGGCATCTACCTTCAGCTCAGGTCATGATCCCAGGGTGCTGGGATTAATCCTTGAGTCAAGCTCCCTGCTCAGAGGGGGTCTGCTTCTTCCTATCCCTCTGCCCCTCCCCTGCCTCATGCTCCCTCTTTCTCTCTCTCTCCAATAAATAAATAAAATCTTTAAAAAAGGTTACCCTCGGGGCGCCTGGGTGGCTCAGTGGGTTAAGCCGCTGCCTTCGGCTCAGGTCATGATCTCAGGGGCCTGGGATCGAGTCCCGCATCGGGCTCTCTGCTCAGCAGGGAGCCTGCTTCCTCTTCTCTCTCTCTGCCTGCCTCTCTTCCTACCTGTGATCTCTCTCTGTCAAATAAATAAATAAAATCTTTAAAAAAAAAAAAAAAAAAAAAAAAAAAGGTTACCCTCAAAAATGTGTTTTTCTCATTTTTTTTCTTGTTTTATTGCACTGGCTAGACTAACTTAAGATACTAAGTCAAATAGAAGCACTCATGGCCATTGTTCTGGTGTTGTTCCTGACTTCAGTGTGCTGTTTCCAATATTTTATCATTAAGGTTCTGCAGGTTCCCAGGTAGTTACCTTTTATCAAGGTAGAGACTGCATTGTGTCTCCTGCTTATCTTATAGAGGGAGGCCAGGTACTGGCCATGACTTTGGCCACACACAGAGCTCTCTCTCTCAGTCGATGGAAGGTGGAAGGTCCGTGTGTCCTGGAGCTCTACAGCTACACTTCAGCGGCTGCACTAGTTTGAAGTCTTGATAACTTTTGAAACTTAGCCCTTCTCTGCACCCACCGCAGTTTCTGGGTGTAACAGCCTTAACCAAAGCCTGGGTTTTGCCAGAAGACAATGGGCCCATGTGGAAAATAATACAAAATCAAGGAACAAGATTTCTTAATTTTTTAAAAGATTTTATTTATTTGAGAGCAGGAGAGCGCAAGAGAGTGAGAGAACACAAGCAGGGGGAGCAGCAGAGCGAGAGGGAGATCAGCGGGGAGCCCCAGGAAAGCTTCAATCCCAGGCCCCTGGGATTGTGACCTGAGCCAAAGGCAGATGCTTAGCTGACTGAACCACTCAGACGCCCCAAGGAATACATTTTTTTTTATATTTCAACTAACTCAGTCTTAGCTCTGACACTTGCTTGGTGTCATTGGATGAATCATTTAGACTCTTTAAGCCTGTTTCAACTACCGTGAAATGGGTAAGATAATGCTCACTGCATAGGGCCTCCTGGGTGGCTCAGTAGTGAAGTGGCTGACTCTGGATTTCGGCTCAGGTATATAATCTCAGGGTTGTGGGATCAAGTCCTGCATTGGGCACTGTGCTCAGCGGAAAGACTGCTTGAAGATTCTCTTTCTCCCTCTCCCCCTGCCCTTCCCCTGTTTCTTTCTCTCTAGGATAAATAAATCTTTAAAAAATAATAATGCCTGATGGATAGAATTGCTTTAGAGTCATATAGCTTATGTAAAGCAGCAAATACTTTTCCAGTCCTATGACAACTTAATCTCATATCATTGTGAAGTTTCGATGCCCAGAAAGTACTAGTGACAGCTTCCTTCTGTCCAGGTAAGGCTAGCTTCATGGCAGTGTGACCAGTGCATTCGCACAGAGTCCCGTGCTTGCTTTAGTTCTCTACTGTTGCCATCCTGAAATTTTTTTTTTTTACTTTATAAATTTGACAGACAGAGATCACAAGTAGGCAAAGAGGCAGGCAGAGAGAGAGGAAGGGAAGCAGGCTCCCTGTTGAGCAGAGAGCCCGATGCAGAGCTCGATCCTAGGACCCTGGGATCATGACCCAAGCCGAAGGCAGAGGCTTCAACCCACTGAGCCACTCAGGCGCCCCCATCCTGAAATTCTTTTTTTTTTTTTTGAGATTTTATTTATTTATTTATTTATTTATTTATTTGGCAGACAGAGATCACAAGTAGACAGAGAGGCAGGCAGAGAGAGAGAGGAGGAAGCAGGCTCCCCGCTGAGCAGAGAGCCCGACGTGGGGCTCGATCCCAGGACCCCGGGATCATGACCCGAGCCGAAGGCAGAGGCTTAACCCACTGAGCCACCCAGGCGCCCCGAGATTTTATTTATTTATTGGACAGACAGAGTTCACAAGTAGGCAGAGAGGCAGGCAGAGAGGAGGAAACAGGTTCCCTGCTGAGCAGAGAGCCCGATGTGGGGCTCGATCCCAGGACCCTGGGATCATGACCTGAGCCGAAGGCAGAGGCTTTAACCCACTGAGCCACCCAGGCGCCCCCATCCTGAAATTCTTAATACTTTTTGAACAAGGGTCCCATATTTTGCACGGTGCCCTGCAAACTCTGTAACCAGTCCTGTCTCCAGGAATGAGTAGAAATCTTGTATTGGCCCTTCTATTTGGAAAATACCCTACCACTGATTTCTTAGGGAATAATTCCCTTAGAGAGTTACCTCTTGTAGAAAAATTGGGATTAGCATCTTGTGTCTGTTTATCTCTGTTCCATTCTAGGGGAATCTACACAGCCTCTTTAAGAAAGGAATTCTTTATATTTTACATAATAGGTCCAGAGAAGTTAAGAGGGGGCTGGTGAAATGAAATGATGATTTGGGGTTTGGGATAAGGAAAAGAACGAGGTTCAAAATGCTTTCTGGCCAAATTACTTGGACCAGGTAATGTCTCTGTCTCATTTAAAATCTATGCTACAGTGGAATTATATTTTCCTAACTGGTAAAATTATATGTCTCAGGGGAACTTAACAGGTAATTTATGTAAAGTGCCTCTCACAGAAAGTCTGGCACATAGTAGGTGCTCAATCACCATTAATTCTTTCAGCTCGTGCCAGAAGTAACAAAGTCTGGGCACTAGCACTGACAAGCCATGCTGCTACTAATAAAAGAAATAATATGATTTATTTTTTTACTAGTGTTTGGGGAAAGGCATGTGCTTCATAAATATGTATTGGAAAGTACTTAGCAAATGGGTAGAAATAATAAAAATATGTCAAAGTAAACAGCTCCTATAAATATGTCAGTTGGTGGACAAATTAGTGTTTTATTACTACTAAATACTATTGCTTGCCGAAAAGGATTTTAGATTACTTGCACAATGGGTACATTATTGAGTGCCTCTGCAGAAGGGCACGCTAAAGATGAAAAATAGTGGTGGTGTTAATGTTAAAGGCGGAGAAAGGAGGAGTGTGGATAAATGCCGCTCTGAGATCTCCTTGCTTCAGTGATAGGTACATTATTTAGCAGCATTCCCATGATTTAGCTGTAATATGGACCAGAGGACTCAGGAAAAAAAAAAAAGGCCCCCAGAGGATGTCATGAATCTAGACTCCAGTCATTGGGTCCGGCCAGTGGATTGAGCGTACTTCCCTTTGAAACCGAGCCCTCAGCTTGTAAAGTGAGCTTACGAAAACACCTCTGGTCTCACCCCATTCTTGTTCTGGACCTATTAACTTTCTGTGACTATAATTAACACCGAGAGAAAGACAGATCAGGTGGAGAATGCTGTGCCTTAATCACAGGTCACAAATCCATTTCAGCAATGAGAGGATGAACAATGTCCTGACATCTCAAGCGGGGTGGGGGAGAACGGGAGACAATAAATGCCTTCATTGGGGGAGTAAAGCCCTGGAGAAGCAGAGAAGACAGAATTCCATCAAGGAAAGTTACCAAAATAACTAGGTAGGAAAAAGATGAGGGGCAGGAGGCCTCTAGAAGGCCAGTCTTTCCATGAATTAATGGGGATGGAAAGACCTGGTTTCAAATTTCAGCTTGGCCTTTTTCAGACTGTGTGGCTTTGGGTAAATTAACCTTCAGATCTTTGTTAATAACACAGGAATAATAGCACTCAGTTTGCTTAGTTGTGAAGATTAGAAATACTTGTAGAGTGACAGGCCACATGTATAAATGATAGTATTTTTATGTCATTTTTTTCTCATGATAGTCCTTATTTTAAAATACAAATTGAAGGGGCGCCTGGGTGGTTCAGTGGGTTAAGCCTCTGCCTCCGGCTCAGGTCATGATCTCAGGGTCCTGGGATCGAGCTCCTCCGTGGAGCCCCGCATCAGGCCCTCTGCTCAGCAAGGAGCCTTCTTCCCCTCACCCCTGCCTGCCTCTCCACCTCCTTGTGATCTCTTTCTCTCTCTGTCAAATAAATAAAATCTTTTTTTAAAAGAAAAAAACAAAAACAAATTGCTCAGAACAACTGTGGGAAGTTTCGACAGGAACCTAAAAGCAAAAGAAAATTGTCACTAGACATGGTCAGAATAATGATTAGAATTTATATTATTTTCATGGCTAGGTATTTTCGTCGTCCACACTGGCTAATGATCCCCCATGCAACCCCGAGGCTTTACAGTTTACTAAGCACTTCTATGTGCATTAGCTCATTTAATTCTCTTACTACCCTGCCCCCTAACAAACATTCCAATTGTTTAGGAGATGAGGAAGCTAGCTAGAGCTCAGAGGGATTAAGTATCTGCTGAAAGGTACACAACTGATGAATGTCCAGAGTGGGCTCCTAAGCACAGAAGGCCTTCCTCTGAGCAGTTTCCTCACCCTCCTAAGGTAAAATTAGCTAACCCTGGGGGTTTAGACCCCCAGGAAATGCTAGATGATGGAGGTGCCAGCGAGTGAGAGGGACAAGCATGAGTCTTACATATCTGGCTTCTATCACCTCCCAGCTAAGGGACCTTGAATAAGCTAGTGAACCCTAATGGGCGTGGGTTCCTTCCATTGTAATCTGGGGAACCCTCACCTGCTTATAGCATTGTTGGGAGGAACAATGAGATATCCAAGTGAGGCAACTCGCAAATTCTTACAACGAAACGAGTCCAGGATGTTAAGGGACTCGCTCAAGGCCACCAAGTTGGACCACCACCTAGCTGAGCCACGGACCTGGACTCCTGGTCCTCTTGCAGTGTCCGGTGACCAAGACAACGAGGCGCGCGGGAACCCTGACACTAGGGAACCGACGCCTCCGCCGCGGGGCTCAAGTTCGGAGGAGGCATGCCCCGCCTCCGGTAGCCTCAGCTCCGCCAGGGGGCGCGCGCGGAGGCCACGCTCTAGCCCGCCGCGCGCCTTGCCCTTCTCTATGGTGGGTCGGGCACGGCGGGAGCGGAGGCGCGCTCCCGGGAGGGGCGGGGCCGCTCTGGGGGCGGAGCCGCGCGAGGGGCGGGAGCGGCCGGGCCGGGCGCCTGGCGATGGGTGGGGGGGCCAACTTCCTGGGGCCGCCCGTGAGGATGTCGCGACCGCCCCCGGGTGCCCCTCAGCCCCGGAGACGCTGCCGCTGCGGAGCCTGGAGCCCCCCTGCCTGAGGCGGCCCGGATTCGGCCCCTCCCCTCCCAGGTGAGGACCGCCGGGCGGGCGGGCGGCCGCGGCAGGTGAGGAGGCGGCGGCGGCGGCCCTGGGATACGCGAGGTGCCCGGCCTGGGTGGGGTCCTGGGGGAGGTCGGGGTGGGAGGGCTACTCGGCTTCGGGTCTCGCCGGGCTGTGTTCCGGAGGCGCCTTCTGTATGCGGGGCGCGGCCTGGCGCTCTCCCTGCCTCGCTGGAAGTCTCCGCATCCGGGGCCGCTAGCACCTGTCCCATTACAAGTACCTTCAAAGAAAGCATTTCACCTGTGGGGGCAGTAACCCGAGACAGGTGTCTTCAAGTAGCTCCGGAGGCCTTAAAGACCGGCAGGTTCAGCTGGCTTGTGGGGGAAAGATGCCTCTCTATGGCAGAGGAAACTGAGTCAGGTACGCGGCGGCCTGGTGCCCTCTCTAAAGGACCTCGTTTGTCCCTGCTTCCTAGTGGAGGAGCCCTTGAGGCTCGTTGGAAGGAGGCGGCTGGAGTTCGGAGGCTTGGTGAAGAAGTTTGGGAATGTGCTTCCCCCCCACCCCTCCGCCCACTCTTCCCTCTAGGGATTTGCCCTCCGTTTATTTGGGTTGATGGGTGAGGTCGCCGCTGGCCGGGACGGAGAAGGGAAGTGGGGCCTCTGCCGCGGGCTGCCTCTGAGACATTTGACCAGGCGTAGGGAAGTATATGGCTAGACCAGAGGAGTCGGAGCATGGCAGACATCTGTCTGCTCAGAGCTTGGTTTTGAGCTGGCAGAAGATTATCAACAACGGCGTATTTTCTCCTTTTTGTTGGCCTGTCGTCTGTTCTGGTGGGAGAAAACTGCTTGTGTAATCAAGGAAGATTCTATCAAGCTCCTCCCAGTCTACCTCAGGGAAGAATTACTGTTAGCTTGGAAATAGGGCTTTACCCACAACTGTCACTTTGTACCTTGGCTAAAGGCCACAGTGACCAAATGAATAATCATTCGCAGGTGCATGTGGCCTTCTAAGAAAGCAGGGAGTTCCTTATTCATTCCTTTACAGCTGGTGTGGAGCATAGGGAAGACTTCCCGTCACTCCTGTTGCTACAGCCGTCTGAAACTTGTGATTTTCCCAGTGACAGTCCAGGTTACTGAAATGCGGCCAAAGCTGTCTATTTATTGAGCCGTTTTTCTAGGACTGGGGATAGGCAGGGGGCACGGTGCTTTGCTGTGTCAGAGTTCCAGGGTTGGGAGTTGCAGTGTTATTTCTTTCCTGATCAGGCGATTTCAGGTTTGACAACTTTCTTTATCCTTTTTTCCTGATTGCATTCTCTTTCACTTTCAAGGAAACAGGTGATGGCAGGTATTTCTAAAATGTTATGGCATATTTCTTAATAAGTACAATTCATAAACCACAGTTTAGTTAGAGGTGTCATTTTCTAAAGTTTGGAAATTGTGTATAAGAATTGCAGATTGATGTGTCAGGGCTGTTTAATAACTTAATAACTTGATTTAAAAAAAAAAAAAGATTTTATTTACTTACTCATCAGAGAGAGAGTGAGAACAAGCAGGGAGTGGCAGGCAGAGGGAGAAGCAAGGAGCCCGAAGCAGGACTTGAGTCCAGGACCCTGGGATCAAAACTTGGACCAAAGGCAGCCACTTAACTGACTGAGCCACCCAGGCGCCCCGAATAACTTAATTGTGCTCGAAGAAAATTTCCATGTAATCTAGGACACAAACGCATGTGCATGCGTGCACGTGTGCACATACACACACACACAAACACACACACACACACACACACTCTTTAATGTCTATATCTAGTTACAAAGATCAGCCCACTAAAAACTATCAAATTGGTCAGGTAGACAGCTGTTATTCTGACTTTACACTGGGATCAAGGGCTTTAAATCCTCTAAATTGACTTAACCAACTGCTAAAATAATATGCATAGAAAAAGAGCTGTTCGCCGATTAGAAATTAATTTGTTTTTAATCTTTCTTTCCCATGACCAAGCTGGGTGACATAACTAACTGCTTAGCACCATCTAATAGGAATGCATCTTTAAGGCCTTTTAAGATAGTATTGGAAAAAGCATTTTCAGTTTTCAGAATTTAAAAAGCCGAAACAGCAAAAATAACAAAAAAGGCACAATTTCTTCCCTCCTTACTTGTTTACTGTGATGTTTAATATAGCCACACCCACCTATACGCGTATTGTGCCTTTCCAGGACTTCTTGGAAACACAGACAGAAACCTAAGGAACATTAGGGGGACTGATTTCCACCTTGCTTTTTATTCTTATGACAGAACCTTAGTACTGCTATTGTTTTAATGGTAGATTAGAGACTTTTATATCAAACTTTACTGGCCATAGTGTTTATGTTTTGGGATGAAAGTTTTAACTTCTGCACCACGGAATCTCATCACCCCTGCGATACAGAACTAAGTCATAACTTAGAGTTTAATGAGAATACATAGTTTAAATTGCTGTTGGTGAAGTCTCAAGGGACCAGCTGCTTCATCGTTCTTATTGTTTGGTAATGATTAGTGGTTATTATTTTTGTTCGGTTATTGGTTATTGGTCGTGGTTACTTGTGTTTATGTAAGAAAGAGTTTGGCAATTATAAGGACAATCTGCTTTTTTATTACCTCTTTTTTTTTTTTGTCTATTTTTTTAACTGAAGTGTAGTTGACACACAAGGACAGTCTTTTTATATACAAACACGTGAACTGTTCCTTCAGTAGGAAAATTGGTCATTTTCTTGTACTGTGACTTTATATTAACAACAGAGTTTTAAATAGGACTTTTACCAGGACGTGAAAGCCATCACAGGTAGGGAGGAATCATAGGCCTCAGCTCTCCCAGTTTCCGGGATTTATCGGTTGCCATGGTTAGGACAGTGGTTTTATCTAATCCTATAATGCCACTCTTAGTTTAAACCCATTATCTTCCGTTCTCTTGATTAAGATGGTCATGATGTTTCTTTGCTCTCTCTTCTACTACAGGTTGAGTGCTCCACATTTTTGATGCATCTGGCCTGTTAACATTCTGAATTGTATCTAAACAGTTGGCTGAGAGAACCCGATTGCGTGGTTTCAAACATTTTGCGTGGTTTCAAACATTTTCCTTTTTTCTTTTTTTTTTTTTAAAGATTTTATTTATTTATGTGACAGAGAGAGATCACAAGTAGGCAGAGAGGCAGGCAGAGAGAGAGAGAGGAGGAAGCAGGCTCCCCGCTGAGCAGAGAGCCCAATGTGGGACTTGATCCCAGGACCCTGAGATCATGACCCAAGCCGAAGGCAGCGGCTTAACCCACTGAGCCACCCAGGCGCCCCTCAAACATTTTCCTTTTTTCAAAGCAAGCCTAAAACCTTATGTTTCCTCTGGGGGAAAAGCAGCTTTTTGAATCTGATAGAAAAACCAAAGCTGGTTTTTCCAGCTTTGTACCAGCTCACAAAATCTTAACCTTTCCCTTCTGGTTGTGCCAGTATAGTGGCTGGTCACCAGTAGTGAATGATCCACCACAGATTTTGGGAGTTTCTGAGGTCTTCTTTATTCCGCGCAGCTTTTGGCCTTTTTAGTGTGTTTTATTGCAAGGAGTTCCCAAAAGCCAGCTTTTACTTGAAAGCTGCAGTTCACAGCTGAGTCACTACCGGGTTTTTTAAAAGTACAGATTTCCCAGCCCCACCTCCTGGAGATTTGATTGAGGAGATAAATGATGACCAAGAATCTACATTTTGAAAACTACTCTGCCATCTATTTCCAAAAAGCTCCCCAAGTGATTCTGCTCTGCAGCCAGGTTTGAGAGCCACTGTTGCATTGCTTTGAAATTCTTTATAAACGGTTGTCCCTTTAAAAGCATCATTATGTTATCCAGGATGTTTGATTTGCTAGAATAGCCCATTTCCTAGTCATGACAGATAACAAAGAGCTTTTATAACTTTTATGTAAATTACTTTACAGAGAGCACACCCCCCCCCCCCCAACTGTATTATCTGTCAGGAGTCATGAGGGAGGGTTGGTGAAAGTAGCTTCCTTTATTTCCTGAGTGGACAAATGAATGATAATGTGGAAACAACTGGAGGTTGGAATTGGTAGTCGAATCTAGTTATGATCAGTGTTGGGTAGGAGGGGTGCCTGCCTGGGAATTCTCTGCCTGTAGGATTTAAAAATAAAGCCAACTTGCCAGATGTTTCACTGCTTCATAGCCAAAGCGCTTATGGAGGAAAACATTGGAGGCTTAATCGTCAGTCACCTTAGAGGTCCTTTGCTGAGTTCATGGAAGGAACAAAAAGTGCTGAAGTACAGAACCATCCGAGTTCAAACAGAATGGGGCACTCGTTACATTAGGGCATTAAACTTGGGACAAGCCTAACAGTTTAGAAATCGACAAACCCAGTTTTGGATCCCAGCTTTCCTGCTTCCTGGCCATGCTACCTCAGGCCCCATTCCTTAATCTCTGTCCGCTTCATTTTCTTCATCGCCCAGATGAAAATAATACCTAGCAGGATTGTTAGGTGGATTAAAAGAGAGAAAAATACATTCTTTATACATTGCAGGCGACTCCATGAATGTTTGGTGCTACTTTGTGCTAGGATTTTTATTCCAAAGGCTGAAGACGTCTTTCTAAATCTGACTTTCTCTGTAGGTCTTTCAAGGAATATCTACTCCATCAGCTCTTTCAGAGTCTATCAAAGAGTGAGGGCTGAAGTTGGGAGCTGCAGAATAGGGGATGAGAGAGCACTAGGACCCTCGAAAATGTTTTTAGAGGGGCGTCTGGGTGGCTCAATTGGTTAAAGCCTCTGCCTTTGGCTCAGGTCATGGTCTCAGGGTCCTGGGATCGAGCCCCTCATTGGGCTCTCTGCTCCTCGGGGAGCCTGCTTCCTCCTCTCTGCCTGCCTCTCTGACTACCTGTGATCTCTGTCTATCAAATAAATAAAATCTTTTAAAAAATGTTTTTAGAATGAGTGGCGTGTAGGTATCTATCCAGAGTTACTGTCTGCAGGAATGAATTAATAACCTCCGAATTCAGCCCTGTGTCTCTTGTTTCTCTTTCCCTCTCTCCTCCCTTCCAGTTTTTCAAAGTGCCCTTCCTTTTTCGACTTGCCAGTCATGTCACAATAATCACAGGCCAGGCCCCTGAAACTGCAGGCTAAAAGAGGTTGCTGGTTGCTAACACCTGTCTCCCAGCTAAATGAATAGGCCCTTTTGTGGGCAGGGTGTTTAAAAAGCTGATTAGTACAATGCTGGCTTAAAGGACCTATTAATGATACAGCATATGTAAATCAGAGAGTGATTTAAAGCCATTTGAGAGATTTATTTCTTAGACTAGATATTTATTTTTTATATTGAATTATGATGTTGGTTGAAATTTTATATCTAAGGCATGAATCTGTTTATTGCCCAAACAGACTAATTTTTGTCATTAGATTGGGGATCATTTATATTCTAAAGAAGTTCCTACCCTTAAGGGCCTTTGTATTTTTCAGCAAATGTCTAACTAGTGTGTAATACAATTAAAGTTTTGTTCACTGCGCTGCTGACATAATTAGTTTAATTTCTGCTCCTTATATATTTCTCTTGGCAGCTGGGAAATTAAAATACTAGATGCTACATAAAACTGCTTTTTTGAGGGGGTGATTTTACTGTCAGTTGAATGGACTTAGGCCCCAGGGTACATTTTTTTTAAGATGTCTTATTCAACCTTCCTTTAATAGTCTTCTTTCTCTCCATAGAATTAATGTATTAAGACACATAATTGGCTACTTAAGCATTCAGAAGAGACAATGTTTGGCCTTTACCCCGTGATGATATTTTTTCCCTCCATCTCTTTTGAGGCAATGTGTGTAATTTTTGAAACCCGTAAGTATATTACACTTACATGAGGATGTGAACTTTTGCAAAGACTGGAGAACAGAGTGCTTTTCTCTGATAAGGTGTATTATGTAATTCCTTCTCCAAATCACTGCCCTGTTCTTTTTAGATCATAGCGTTTGCAGACCTGATGTGAGCGTGGAAAGCTGTGATGCTTAGCAAATCCTCTGCACAATTTCTCTGTGATACATTTCACAGAAATGGCTCTAAGTCTTCAGGAACAAGAAATTGCTCTCAAGGATACTTTACATTTAATTACTCTAATCCGCACTTCATATCCTGCAGGATTCTTGGAGAGATTCTCACCAGGCTGCCGATTTCACAGAGTCATAGCTTATGCAGGTTTTTATCTCTTAAGGCTTCCAGTCTTTTTTTTTTTTTTTTTTTTTAATGGAAAGTGACCTTGGTCTGGTAATTTCTCCATTGTCCTCCCCTATAAAAAGATAAGCAAAACCGTCTTGCTCCCTCAGCAGCCTTTTTCAGCAGCCGCCCCTCGTGCTGCTCATGAACTCCTAAAAAAATTTTGTTGAGCAAGTGTTACTTGACTTTTAAAAGTTGGCCTTCTCCGGTGCTGCTGGTCAGGCCTCCATCTCCCAGTTTAACGTGCTCAGACTTTTTCTGGAATTGCATATCAAGCAAAGATTTCATTGTCTCTAGGTTGTGCAGTGGTCAGGGCTCCCTGGGACAGCCATTTGTTTCCATCAGGCCAGTTCTAAAAGTAGGGGAAGCACACCCCCACTTGAACTACCAGAAGCCAGTCTGATTGCTGAAGACATTTTAACTGCCTTGATCCTCTTTAAAGAAATGCTGCCTAGTCATCCTGAAACTTAGAGGAAGGTGGGCCAACTGGAGGCTCTGCAGGGCTCTGAGTGGTTAAATGTAATTGGTTAGTAATCAGCACCATTGTTTGTTTGCAACTGCTGGATTATGTTAAAAGACTTGCAAGAAAAAAAAAAGCTTTTCTTAAGTAAATGTAGAGTAGTCCTCTCCCTCCTCGTCCTCTTACGTTTTACTCTTCATTTGCTTTGGAAAATCTTTCCAGTTTCAGTCCAGAGCACATGCATACAGACTTAAGGCACACGAATCAATATATTTGATCCTCAAATACATAGGAAAGTGTGTTTGTTGTCCCTCCAGGATTAGGATTTTCTGTGAATCTTTCCCTTCTTCTGCTGCTGCTGCTTTTTTTTTTTTTTTTTTAAAGGATTAAGACATCTGCTTGAGAACCAACCCTCATCCTGTTCTGCTTCCAGCCTTTCCCTAGGTCTTGAGTCAGTGGGGCCACAATGAATTAATTATACTTCCTCTGGACCATGCTAAATTATTATTTTACATGGTGTGGAATAAGATAAACCAGAGCATACGCCTTTATTCGAAAATGCTGGACAAAAGGAGCATTCTAGTTTGGAGAAAGAGAGCAGAGTGTTTTCTAGGGCTGGCTTTAGCAGGAGTGGGTCAGCTGAAGTTCAGCTGGTTGGAGCAATCTGCAGTCAGAGATGGTTCTAGGAAGAGGGAATTGTTTTGGAACTGTTTTTGCAAATTAGCAGCCGTTGTTTGGGCATTTTGGATTTTTCAGAGGGGCGAAAAGGGAGAGTTAAGGGCAAAGGCTAATAACATTTTGTACAGTGGGCAGGAGGTGGGGAGGAATAATGCAGATGCTTGGACTTGCCCAGTCCACAGTGGAAAATTCTTAGTTTTTCAGTTTCTCTCACATCTGTCTACCTCTGTTTCTACCTTTTGGGCACTACTTGATTCAGGTACCATTCTTGGTCATTTTATTTACTGATGGAAGAGTTTGCTTAGTTATTCTGAGTGAGAGCTGAAATTTACCTTCACTAGTGTTTGCTATGGAACAGGTAGGTAGAGGGGTGCCAGAATATTCCCAGAGAGTTGGACAGAGGCCACTCCACCTTCCTTACTGCCCTCACCATTTAGTTGGACCCAGTACTCCTGGTGACTCTGAATCATCCATCCCCACGCCCACTGGTAGGGTTCAGTGTTCCTAACGCTGGATTGTTGACATAGTTGCAGACCGGCAGCTTGATGAATAGCAACAGTGAACTAACCAGTTTATGGAGGACATAAAAACGGTAGTAATTCTGCTTCACCTCTAGATGATCTTCATCAGATTCCTAAATTTTATTTATTTGATAAAATTTTTTATATAAGAAATGAACATGTCTTTTTTTTTTTTTTTAAGATTTTATTTGTTTATTTGACAGACAGTTATCACAATTAGGCAGAGAGCCAGGCAGAGAGAGAGGGGTGGGAAGCAGGCTCCCCGTGAAACAGAAAGCCCTATGCTGAGCTCAATCCCAGGACCCTGGCATCATGACCTGAGCCGAAGGCAGAGGCTTTAACCTATGAGCCACCCAGTTGCCCCTGAACATGTCTCTTGTACTACGAAAACTAATACTAAAAAGGAAGATACATTTGCAATTGTATCTCAGTTGGTTTTTATTTGAGATGCATGCTGTCCACACCTGCACTGTTACTTGTGGAAAAGCTCACAAACCACATCCTGAGATCTTTCTCCAAACATAAAAAGAAGCCACTGGTTTTATTCGGAAGGGATTGATACAGAACTCAAGAGTTCTGAATATCATGTCAAGAAAGCAGTTTTTGATGCCACAGAATGCAAATACTTAGCTGTATTTTGATTTACATTTGGTCTTCAACCAAACTTTTTTTTTTTTAACCTTTTTGCCCAATGTGGGGCTTGAATTCACAACCTTGAAAGCAAGAGCTGCACACCACTGACTGAGCCAACCAGACACCCTTGCCAAATGCCATTTTTTTTTTAAATGGGGAAAATTTGGGTCACCTGACTGACTTGATCTCTTAATCTTGGGTTCATGAGTTCGAGCCCTACCTTGGGTGTAGAGATTACAAAAAAAAATAATAATAAATAGGGGCCCCTGGGTTGCTCAGTCAGCTGAGCGACCCACTTTTGATTTTGGCTCCGGTAATGATCTCAGGGTCCTGAGACCCCTCTGGGGCTCTATGCTGAGCAGGGAGTCTGAGATTCTCAGTCTTCTGCATGCATGCGCTCTCTCTAAAATAAAAAAAACCTTTAAAAATTAATAAACTGAATAAGATGGGGGAAAGTTGAAATTTGCTGTTACATATCACAGATACTATAAAAGCATGTTAAAATATCCTTCTCTAAGTTTTAATACCCTGCTTTAAAAATATTCTTTACCTAAGATAATTTTTTAAATCAGGGATTACATACAATTTATGACCTTTTTTTATTCCTAGAAAGCATTGGTAACATGATCTATTGTGGATCTCAAATTTTAGCATGCGCCAGAATCTCCTGAACACTTGTTTCCTGATTCCTGTCCTACGCCTAAAGAATCAAGAGCATTTGGGATGGAAATTTGGGGTTCTGATGGCAACAATCACGATGATGGTGGTGATAATGTTGAGAAACCCCAAAATTCAGAAATTTGGGGCCTGCCTTTATTTTGCAGAGGAGGGATTTAAGGCACTTTGAACAGCATTGTTCTGGGTGGTTCTGAGGACACTGAGATCATTTTCTTCCTTATGCTACCTGTAAATGAAGCAACCAGTTGAGGACTCCCATTCCTACTTGGGGAGAGAATTTCCATCGCCTGGTGATTTACTAGATCACAACCATAATTTTTACTACTTGGAGATTAGGTGAGGGATGTTTACCTTTAATATGCTTAAGAATAAGTCAATAGAACTTACCTTTGGTGCCTGTATCAGGAGTATTTTAGTATTTGACTAAATACTAAAAAGGATTTTTCAACTTCTTGGCCTTTACTCACTGCTAATAAAGCCGCTTAAAGGTAGAAGACAAATAAAATTTGGGGACATACAGTTTTGTTTTTTCTTTTGAGACACTGAAGTTTGTGTTTGCTTTATAGAAGCCTTTTATAAGTAGTCTAGAAACAAGTATTAGTAGTTTGTGTTGCTGTAATGTCAAAACGAATGTTGAAACAGAGCAAAGAGGGGAATATCTGCAGGCTTTGCATCCTGGTTTAATTGCTTAGTTGGATAAAATGTCAAACTTGATAGATTATTGGAGCTGTTATTTTGGTGGTTAAACAAAAATGAAACTGTTGTGGGTTTTCGCAAAGAACACTGCTCCCAGTGTCTTGGCTTTGCGCTGGAGAAAGTTTCAATTGTTCGGAAGCAATACTCCTTAAAAAATGCAGCTTCTGTGGTTCCTAGCACAGCTGTCTAAATTACCAGCTCTACGGGGGCCTTTGGACAAGCATTGTTGAACACTTTTGGAAACAATTTATGTTTCTGGTTCCAAAATGTCTGTGGTTGTTCCCTGAATATTTGGGAAGCCTTGAAGTGGAGAAAGGTATGGCATTGTGTATAGATTATTGAAGTCAAAACTTTTTTTTTAAGTGTCTCTAGAACAAACTCCCATCTTTGTGCCTGCCGCGGGGTGTGGGTGTGGGCTGTTTAGAGGATATTGACTCCCTGGGACTGCCTTCCCCAGTTAGTGCCTGTTCTGGAGGATGGCATGCTGTCAGGCTGTGGACCAGCCTACAGAGATCGTCGGTTAGTATGACCTTGATGAGGAAAGAAGGATGGGGAACATGAGTGAGGGTACAGATGTTTCTGAAAGTCTGTGCCTGCTGTGTGACGCCTTGAATTTTCACTTTGAACATTTCATTTGGTAAAGGATATTATAAAACTGCCTTTACAAAACAGTCCCTATTGAAATCATATGTTGCCCATGAGAGTTTGGGAAGCCTTAGGCGTGCTCCGCAGGGTTTATTTTACTCTTTCCATTGTGTAAAATGATACTTTTTTCTGAATGGGATTGTATGCATTCTTTGGTGCAAGTGAGGCGAAAGCTTCTTTGTGTCTAAAAGTAGGAGAGAGTTTTGTGTAGGACTGACAATTCTTTTGCTGTGTGATACTTGTCTTTGCGCCATATTTTATCTGTATAAAAGTTACCAACAGTCATGTACTGGCCAGGTGCAGGGACTTGCCTGTAAGAACTTATTTCATCCTCCTAACAGTTTTATGAAGTGTAGGTACTAGTATTTGTGTTCCACAGATGTGAAAACACTGCACAGAGAAGTTAAGTGATAGGCCTAAGGCCACACAGTGTTGGAACCTTCTGGCCTTTAAAGCCAAACTCTCAACCACCAAGGCTCCAATGGCTTTACACTCTACTGGCTCGCCTATGATGATGACTTTTCAGAGTAGGTCTTCAGAAGTAGATCCCAGTTCGTACAAGGGTGGGCTTTGAAATTTTTTATACATGGTCCTCTTGTATGGAATGTGATTAGAAAGTGATATTAGTGGAATGCCTGGGGGGTTCAGTTGGTTAAGTGTCTGCCTTTGGCTCAGGTCATGATCCCAGGGTTCTGGGATCAAGCCCTGCATCAGGCTGTCTGCTCAGCGAGGAACCTGCTTCTCCCTCTGTCTGCCGCTCCCCCTGCTTGTGCTCTTGCTCTCGCTCTCTCTCTTTTTCTCTGGAAATTTAAAAAAAAAAAAAAAAAAAGGTATTAGTACTACTTGTTACATATTCTATTAGTTTTAGTTCTGTTCACACTGAAGGATGGCTTTATAGTTTATTCCTAATTCTAACATTATAATTGTATTTGATGTATAAACCAGTCACCCTTAAAAGCACATTTGGCTAAACAGCTAAAACATTGGCTTAGAGGAGAATGTATTGGTGGCAGTTCATTTTTTAGTTATTTTTTTCCTTGTGGGGGGTGTGTCTTCCTGTTAGTTGGTAGGCCTTCCCAGTCAAGTGGCTTCTACATGAGATGTATAGAAGTTCTGGCCTCCTCTTGTAAGCGATAGTGGCATAAATGGTGACAGACCACTTTCAGGAGGAAGTCCTGATCAGTACAGAAAGTAAAACTTTGTTCTCTGGGCTTGAAACCTGGGTCCTGCTTCCCCTGCTCAGAGGCCCCATGAGGACTGGCCTAAAGAAATCACAGAGGAAGCATCCTTGGAAGTTTTTCTGCTAACCTCTCCCTCACATTTGGAGACTGCTCTTGAGACTTCTGTAAGAAAAGCTAGTTGTGGTCAGAAGCTGTCAAATGTGAGCTGCCCTGCCTGGTAACCCCGTCTTTCACAATTTCTTTGTCCAATTGCTGCAGTGTTCTGATGCTGCTGATTTCAAGCAGGATGCTTTCCACTGAATGCTGAGCTGGAACCACAGCAGGGTTCACTCTGCGCTTGGTTACTTCGCCTTTTGGCTCCTGACTCGAGGTTCAGATGCAAATCAAAATAGTAAGAAATGTGCTTTGCTTTACACACTTCTCACCTTTCTGGGTTCCCCCAGGTGATTGGACAGTGAAATGAGTAATTGCACCATTAGAGCCGTATCATCCCTAATCCTTGGCAACCAGTGATCTCTTCTCTCTCTCTCTCTCTTCCTCTCTCATTTCGTCATTTCTGAAGTGTTATGGAAATGGGTCATAACAATATGTGGCCTTCTGAGATCGGCATTTTTCACTCAGGCCTCTCTATCCAAGTTGTGTGTAGCAATAGTCTGCTCCTTTTTATGGCTGAATGGTATTCTGTGGTGTGAATGGAACAGTTTCTTTAACCGTTCACCTGTTGAAGAGCATTTTGGTGGTTTCCAGTTTGGGGCATTATCAATAAAGCCGTCGTGAACATTTGGGTACAGGTGTTTTGTGGACACAGTTTTTAATTTTTCTGGATTAAGTGCCCAGGAATGCAATTGCTGAGTCCGATGGTAAGTATATGTTTAGTTTTTTAAAGAAACTGCCAAACTGTTTTCCAGAGTGGCTGTGCCATCTTACAGTCCCACCTGCAAAGTAGAAGATTCAGTTTCTCCGCATCCTTGCTAGCTTTTGGTATTGTCACCATTTTTGATTTTAGCTTTTCCCCTAGGTAGCATATCTGGTTTTTAAGTTCATCAGATAACTTGGTAAAACTGACCTGATGAAGAGCAAAGATTTTTGAGTCGCATATTGTTAGCGTGCTGCAAGACTGCCTCTGTACACAGCATTCAGTGGTCTGTTGACGTGCTCTTTTGTCCCCCGGCTGTGAGAGAGGAAAGAGGGGGAGGCAAGAACTGTGAGCATGAGACTCTCTCCCTTTCTTTACCCGGCAGGACCTGGCACACTGCTGCCAGTGATGATGAACAAATAATACTATCCTCAAACTATGAATTTCTGGTAACTTCTTTAGAAATTTGCCTCAGTGAATATAGCTTTAAATACGCTAAAAATTTGGCTTAGAATGGCCCTACCAACTTGTTCAAATTGTTTCATTTTGTCAAGTGATCCCTATTTCTCGTAATATTAATTAGCTTATACCGCTCATTTAAAAAAACTAAAATAGCACAGAAGTGTACATATAAAGCAGAAGGTAAACATCTCCCTTACCAGAAGTATCTACTATTAAATGGTTGTAGACTTTTTTTTTTTTTTAAAGATTTTTATTTATTTATTTGACAGACAGAGATCACACGTAGGCAGAGAGCCGGCAGAGAGAGAGAGGAGGAAGCAGGCTTTCCGGTGAGCAGAGAGCCTGATGCAGGGCTCGGTCCCAGGACCCTGAGGTCATGACCTGAGCCAAAGGCAGAGGCTCCAACCCACTGAGCCACCCAGGTGGCCCTAGACTTTTTTTTTTTTTTTAAGATTTTATTCATTTATTAGACAGCATGAAAGGAGAGAGGTCAGTGGGAGAAGCGGACTCCCGCCGAGCAGGGAGCCCAATGTGGGACTCGATCCCAGGACTCTAGGATCATGGCCTGAGCCAAAAGCAGTTGCTCAACCAACTGAGCCACACAGGCGTCCCTCTAGACTTTTTTTTAAAAAGACTTTATTTATTTGAGAGAGAGAGAGCCAGGGGGTGGGAGGCAGGGGCATAGGGAAAGAATCCTAAACAGACTGCACGCTGAACACAGAGCCTGTTGGGGCCTGGATGTCACAATCCTGAGATCATGACCGGAGCAGAAACCAAGAGTGAGGGGCTTAACCGACTGAGCCACCAAGTCACCCCAATGGTTCTAGACATTTAAGCTATATGTTTTGTATCTTTTTTCACTCTCTGTGTATATGTGTATGTGTGTGTTTATGTAGTCCCCAACTGCTGTTCTGTTAATGCTTTTTTGTTTTCAGTGGAGAATGTATTATGGGCATTTTCCCTGTGATGGTTTTTTGTTTTGTTTTGTTTTTAAGTGCTTCAGCCTGGGACAGAGTTGTATTCCTTTCTCTAACCCTTTTTTTTTTTGTTGTTCTCTTACAAAAGGGTTGAGAGATACCTTTGAAAGACCTAAACAAAATGTATTTTCTTCCTTGTTACATGGGTTTGGTCGAAATAAAGTTGTAGTTTTATTTGCAAGAAAATCAGTAAAATTCTGGCTGTTAGGATCTACCTATCTGTTCTATTATGAATAATGCAAGTCTGATTTTATGAACCTTGAGGAAAGCAAGAACTGTGAGCACGATAATCTTTGGAGAATGTACAGTCCTTTGGGTATTTGTTCACTCAATCAGGTGCTTAGTCAGATGGAGTGTTTTCTTAAGTGCTACTGAAATGCACAGTTCATTCTTCATTTTGAAATCTCTCCTGTCTTTTCTTTCTCTTCCATTATTTTGATTACATTGATGGGACATTCAAGCTGTGCAGTCTTACCTTTTATTTCCCTAGCCTACCTAAGCCAGTTTGAAGATTAACTGTAGGTGAACAGGTAACCTTATCTACTTGGCTAGGAGTAACCCTGCCGCATGAAACACATGTCAACAAAGGCCCCCTAGGCTTGGGAACGTGTGAGAAGGTCACTTAATCTTGTGGCATTTCTAATGGAAACCAACGTGAAAAGTCAGGAAGTCTTGACTTATTGGAGGCAGGGCATGAGTATGGGAGGTGGCGGGGAGTCGAGAGAAAGAAGAGAGTGTGTATAGATGTATTTGAGGAGAAGAATCCAGAGGTAAAACAGTAAAGAACTGTGCATTCAGGAAATCTTCAGAGTTGAATGCTGGAATCTTTTGTTCTGAGAGGGTGGTTCGTTACTGGGGAATAGGACCTGAGCTTACTAATCACTTCATTATGAGGCTTTGGGAGTTGTTTAGGTGAGGGACTTGGATGACAAGGGCCTTTCCCTGCCCTTCTGTATTAGCAGCTCAGGGGAAAAAAGGGAAGAAATAGCTTTGTATAGAAAGTTACGCGCCCAGCGGTTCCAAGATTTCTGTTGCCATGTTTCTAAAGTGCGCTCCCCAGGATGGCAGTTGGGTCATGTTGCTGACTTCCTTTCCCCCGGTCTTAGGGCCTCAGCCTGTGTCCTCTCACCTTTGGACTCTCCCTTTTCCTGCAGGCTCGATGCTTTTTCAATTCCCTGACATTTAGGGATCTAGTATTTCATGGTGCCTGAGGTAAGCAGTTGCTGTACCCTTGATACTGGATACCTTTCTGAACTATTACACCATAACGGATAATCGGGTGCCCACAGTTAGGTTATAGGACGGGTTCTGGTACCTGTACCAGCCGGGACAGACTCCCTTCGCCTGCCCTCACACAGCTGTGGGGAGAGTGGGGGTTGCAGCAAAGTGCTGTGAGGCCGGTTGAGCTTTATGCAGTGCCAGTTCCTACCCTACATCTGAACATGAAAGTGGCTCGTTAAAGATTAAAGGCACTGCCTGGTCCTTCTGGCCCCAGGATGGAATGATCCCCGCCATGGCGACAGCCTCTGTCTCCCAGGAGAGGCCATTTTATACAGGAGGTTTGTGCTTCCAAATGTTACAGTGAGCCTGCCTTGGCTGATACAGTGGCGATAAGTTGGCATTTGGGTACTCTGAAGACATATGAGCTATATAGCATCCCATGGTTTGAATTTCTGGGCAAAACTGCCTCATCAGGAAGTCAAAAGCCTCTACTTTCAACCTGCGCCTTTGGGGAGGTTTTATTCCTTCTTTTATTTGAGTATTCTCTTGAGTCAAGTGAACTTTAATTTTCACAGCCATAAAAATTCCATTAAGCCCCTTGTACTGCATCCCAGGTGTGAAAATGTCTCCGTGTAATGACTGTGGGTGACAGCTAAAATCCTTAAGAGTAGTTAGGATAATTGTCTCTGGAGGCTTGAAGAAAATAATGATCCAGTTGACAAAATAAATACAGTTCAATTGTTATGTTCTTGGCTGTTCTTGTGGGTAAGGGGACTAGTGTCCAAGAGCTTCTCAGACTACTGCTCATTTTGGTGGTCTTTGAAATGAAACTTTTCATTTTGTAAACAGTGCTCAGGGAACATAGCTGTATGACCAATCTCTCAAAATATCCAAGGCCACCTGCATCAGAATCATGTGGGAGAGGGAGTTCTTTATTTAAAATTCTGATTCTGGGGCCCTTCTCTGCATTTGTGCTAATTCAGAATGTCTGAGGGACTGGGATGGGAAATAATCGTTTTTAATAAGCACTTCTGTTGATTGTTAAGTACCCCTAGAGTGGATTGTCGAGTATCCTAAAATTTACTTTATTTCTCATATTTAATTTCTGTGATTTATTAGATGATAGATGTTTGGTTGGTGCTCATTTGTCTTTTTCGAAGAGGAGGTACTCTAGTTTTTTGAAAAAAATGTAAGATCCTACAACTCCAAGGATTAGAATTCGGCAATGTCCCTAAGTCTCCACAAGGAGAGATAGCCAGCCACTGGTTCCTGAAAACTTGGATTCATCAAGTCAGCTCCTTCTCAGTAAGAAAAAGGATATGGACATAAATAGGATTAATTTGTTGAACAGAATAAATGTGCAGTATCATTTAGGATGTTGGGGAGGGAAAAGAAGGTAAAAAGGAGCTGTTAAGAAGAAAGAATGAGGGATGCCTGGGTGGCTCAGTTGGCTAAGCAGCTGCCTTCGGCTCAGGTCATGATTCCGGCGTTCTGGGATTGAGTCCCACATCGGGCTCCTTGCTCCGCGGGGAGCCTGCTTCTCCCTCTGCCTCTGCCTGCCATTCTGTCTGCCTGTGCCCGCTCTCTCCCCCCCCCTCTGATAAATAAATAAAATCTTAAAAAAAAAAAAAAAAGAAGAAAGAATGAGAAAGGGGAAAGATTAGTTCATAAATGGTAAAAATTTTTAAATTAACCCAATTTTAAATTACTAATATTTGAATATGTGTTTCTTGCAAAAATAAAAAATTCAAATACTCATAAAGCTAAGAATAACTCCTTGATCTGTTCCCACCACAACTCCCTCCCTGGTATGTGTATCGTCCCATTATCTTTTTGTATGTATTTGGTAATTTTCCACGGATTTGGAAGACTACAGAATCATGAGATGTGAATATTTTTATTTCTCTTTTGACACCTGCTTACTGTTTATAATGTTAAGATCTCTTGCAGGAAAAAAAAAAAAGTGGCCTATAAATGGCATTACATATTCCTCTTCAAGAAAAACAGTGAGTATGAGTGTGTGCAAGTTTTATACACACACTTTAGTGATATTTATATCTTTTATGACCACCCATAAAATGTACCTTTAGGTGGTGACTTGTCTGAGTTTTAAGATAATGCATTGAGAGAAATTACTAAGCACAAAGCCAAATTAGTTTTCTTATTTTCATATAGTTTCATAGTCTCATAGTTTTCATGTAACCTCACAAAACTTCAAGTACTTGAAGTCATTTGCTCAGATTTAGCCTCTTTTTAAAGCCCTAAATCAGTGTAATCCTCAGCCTTTCCAGCCTAAAAGAAGGAACTGGGATGGGGTATGATTATATTTTGGAGAAAAAGATGGGAACTGTACAGAATCCAAAACAGGGAAATGATAATCTGCAACAGTTCTTCTCACCTGCTAAATGGTGTTTATTTTAGCAGAATTAGGAAATTCTGATGCTTCTGGCTCCTGTATTTTTCTTTATATAATTCACATTTACTTCCCAGCCACAGTACTATCTGAATTTTCTCTTCCTTATTTAAAGTTAACCAATATATAGAACGTGCCAGAAGCTTCTAACAATAATGGGTTTTTTCAAAAGAGGTTTCCTATTTGTCCGTTCTGTATGTGTCTTGAGGGTTGCTTCATATTAGAATGTTTGTGACTTATCAGCAACTACAGAAATTTTTTTTTAAAGTGTGGTCAGTGAGATAACAGTTGCCAACTGCTCTAAAGATGTCTTTATCATTTGCAAAGAACTAATTAACACATACTGTAGGAAAACTTTACAGCCATTTCCTGAAAAGGAAAACACTGAAAGGGAGGAATAAAAGCGGAAACATTTTATGAAACCTTATAAAAGCTCAGTGTGGCTATCCTACTGGAATAATGTAATTAAGGGGAATTAAGCCAATTGGATAAATAACTTTTTTTAAACTAGCCCCTTGAAAAGGAATAGAATTAAGTAGCATGGTTTTTAAACCCAAATTCTGACAGTCTGCATGTACATTTTAACCTAATAACATTTATTGAGTGACAAGCTGAGTTGGCAGCTACATCCAGAGTTCACGCTGCAGGGGACCTACCTTGAAGAATGGACAGGGCTAGGTGTGGTGGCCTTGCATGCCCATGCTGAGGAAAAGCTGATGGCCTTGGGAAGTTTTGAGCAGGGAGCAGAAGGATCTGATGTGAACTTTAATGTTTCTTTCTTGTCTAATGAAAAACAACAAAAAGAACAACCCCACATAAAGCAAAGGCTTAATCTTTTGTTTTCTTTGTATAGCACCATTCTAGCTGGTCAGGGCAAATTCAATAATAATTAATAGCTGTTGATGAGCCAGTCATTCTAGAATAGATTTTTTTAATAAGCTGGCCAATAAAGGAGAATCGACACAGATTTAGGGATTTTTCTTTTAAAAGCAAGTGTTAATACAGTTTTCAGAGACTCCTGGATTCCTTAAGCATCCAGTAGGTATGCTGGTGGATAATGTGGCTTTAACTGTGTGTGGCAGCTGATTAAAGCCTTCAGTTACTTCTGTCTTAATTAGAAATTCTGCATTGTCTAGGGAAGTAGAGAGGTCAGGGATGGCCTAATGGGGAAACAGAAAGGGGAGCCTGGTTAAAGCTGACAAAAATTTACTTGGGTGATTTGACCAACTAGCAATGACCGGGCAAGTTCCTCATTTCCTCTGACCCAGATGTTCTAATTTATAAATGCAAAGTGACTTCTTTATCAGCCTCTCAGGGGAGAACTTCAAGGCCGTGAACCTGCTACCTTCATTAATCTTGCTGTCCTGAGCCCCAGCCTGTTCTCAAATGAAATTTCAGAATGTGACCACTGGAGCCTTCCAGGTAAGGGCTCCAGGGGCTGCTGAGCAACCAGCAAGAGGGGAGTGAGGGACCAGCCCTCAGTAGTCAGCACTCCATTTAAAAAAATCAGTGGGGCACCTCTTCTTTTCTGAGTTGCGGTTGATTGCGTTGGCTCCGGCTGGGTTGTTTGGGAAGCAGGAGTTTGCCTCGCATGAGTCAGCACTGCCCTGGGTAAACTGCCTGCTCTGTTGCAATCTTGCTTACTTACCAAAGACACGTCCCCAGGCGGCACCATTCACTTTGCCTGAAAGCTGCTGCTGTTGGTTCCTGAGATGAGCTCATCTGAAATGGCTCCAAGGACCTCAGCGGCAGGAACTGGAGGCTGCTTGCTCTCTGCTGTGGTAATGTTTTGAAACAGGCAAAATCAGGTAACCCTAGACTGTTTTCTCTTCGTTTTATTAGCTAGACTGAGCTGCAGGAGGAACGGGAAATCCTTTGTCTTCAGAATTGCCTCAGCAGTACGGGTATCTTAAAGTCAGTCCCTTAGGCCTTTAGAAGAGGTCTTGAGGGGGAAAAGTTTCATTTCATTTGGGATCTGGATGTGGTTTTAGTCCTAAGTAGACCATTTATCATAGAAACCTTAGAGAAGACAAACATGTCAGGTTTACAGCTTTTATCCATCTTTTCCTCTTGTATTTTCTGTCCTTTTTTGTGTCCTGTGAGAAATAGTTTAGTCAAACTAAACAATTATTAAAGAAAGAGAGAGAAGCAAATATATTTTATTATCTATCTAATCACTGGAATATTGTATTGTAGGGAAACACTCTTACCAGCGAGTTTCCATATTTTTCTCTGAGGTACCATGAAGAACCTCCCCTCATCCCTAATTCTGTTCAGACTATTGCTCTATCTCCCTCCTGCTCTTCATTTCGAAACTTTTTAACACTTAAGCCTCACTGCTAGGCAGTTGCCCCTCTCAGAGTTTGCTTCTGCTCCTTACAGTTCCCCTCAGATGGCCCATGTGTTCTTTTACCCCAGGCCTTTAAACCAGCCAGCTATCTCAAACACCCTGCCCCAACTTCACCTGGCTGGCTTCAGAGCCAAAGTCATTTCTTCCATGGAGTCTCTTCTTACTCACCAAGATTGGATAAGTACACAGGACAGCACTCTTTACTCTGATCATAGCGTACGTCAAGAATCAGTGTCTGTTTTGTTAGAATGATATCCATGTTCCTTGGGACATGGTTGGTTCTCAGTAAGGGTAGAATGAGGAGGAACCTATATTGTATACTTCCTCAACTCTGATTTTCTTATCAATCCTTTGTTATTTTGGCTTCTGCCCACATTACCTTACTCATGTTTTCCTAAAGATCGTAAGTAAACTCCAGATTACCAAACCCAATGTTGTGGTTTCAGCCTCCAATTTACTTAATCTTGGCCTGGCATGTGGCACTGTGGGGCCATTCTTCTTTCCCCCAGTGACCCTCTTCATCTGGCTTTGAGGTTACCTTGTCTCTTCTGAGTTTCCAGAGTATCCTTCTATTATTTCTTTGCATTCTCTTTTGGCTATCCCATAAACGTTGAGAGGCTCCAAGACTTCACCTTGGGCATCTTTCCACTTCCATACCCCTTACTCCAAGGATCTCAAATAGGCCCGTAAATTCAGCTATCCTCCGTATGTTTAGTAGCCCAGCTGTCTCTCCCAAGCTTCAGATCTTTATTTCCAACTTGATAAACTTTACCCAATTTGAAAAACCTACCAGAGTGTTCAAAAGGGATCTAAAATGGCATACGTTATCTTCCCACTGAGGACCAGTCAGCTGCTTCTGTTGCTGTAGGTTTCAACTCTGTTAATGATGTCCATCAGGTCTTCCTCTTCATTGTTTATGCCTCACATCACCTAAATATGCTAAGTCCATGGTTGCTAAGTGCTTTTTTTTTTTTTTTTTTTAGATTTTACTTATTTTTTTGACAGAATCACAGGGGGAGTGGGAGAGGGAGAATAGTCTTCCCTTGGAGCAGGGAGCCTGATGCGGGACTCGGTCCCTGGACCTGGGATCATGACCTGAGCCAAAGGCAGATACTTAACGACTGAGCCACCCAGGCACCCCTCTGCTAAGAGCTTTTGAAGATGTTATTGGGGTACCGTTTGATCGATGTGTGGCTTTCCTTCATTCCCACTGTATTGCCTTAATTTACTAGACATTTTGTTTAACCAGCCCAATGTCTTCGAATTTTGTGTGTGAATACTTAGAGATGGGGCCTGCACTCTCAAAGATTACAGGTAACCATTCTCCCAGATGTTAAAGACTAAAGATGTCACATTTTACCCACTTTGCCTCCAGGAATTTGAGTTTGTAACTTCTGGTTGAGAGCCTTATCAAATCTTCTTTTTAAAAACTATTTATTTATTTATTTGTTTGTTTATTTATTTTTACATAACCTCTACCCTGCAGTGTGGGGCTTGAACTACTGGACAAGAACAAGAGTTGCATGCTCTGCTGACTGAGCCAGCCAGGTGCCCCCTCCATCCAGTCTTGACCGGGTTTTACCACCCCACCTTAGGTCTTTCTCTGCTTTTGTCCCCTCCACATTGTTGCCAAAGTTATCTTCCTAAAAGGCCTAAATCAAATGTTCTCATTCTAAGGTTTTCAGAGTGCCATTGGATTCCTGTTTTCTACTTAGCTTGACAGGTAAAGCCCTTCACAATGTGACCCTGTCCTACCTGTTAATGTTACCTGGCTTACTTCTCTCCTTTTCCTAGTCATTTCTCTCCTCTCCATCCTCACCGAATTTCTCCCATCTTCCCAGTCTCTGGTTATAGCATGTTGTTCTAGGCGAAGTTGTCTCATCCTGCTGACTCGCAAAGTACTCATCCCCCAGGAGACTTATTAGTTCATATGTGAAACCTTCCCTACCTTCGTCAAGTAGAGTTAGAGTTGTTCCTCCTTATTTGGACTTCCACAGCACTGTCTATTTCTTCTAGTAGACTGTTCCTTCTACACACCTGCTCCCTGGCCTAGAGCCCAACACTATCAGACAGTGGCTGAAGTGGGTCCCCAGTGTCAAATCATTAGTCCAAACATCTTTATTAGTCTTGGCAGTATTATAAAATTCGTAAGCTGTCTTGTTAGGTGGCATGTTTTTAGTTCCTGTTTGATGAACTTGAGCCCGTGGTGCTATTCCATATAGGTCACCTGAAATCATCAGGTAACCATTCGAAGTTAATTTGAAGATTTATTGGGCTTGCTGAAACTTAAACTTAGTTCCACATTATCACCTAACATTTTTATAATACTTTACAAAATTATTTCCCTTGTATCATTTTATTTGACACCTACAATATTCTGTGTTGGGTAGGCTTTATTATCCCTATTTTACTGGTGATTATAAAGCTACTTTTGACATTGAAGTATACATGCAGGTAAGACTTCAGAGAGAGAGCGTGTTTTTACATTGCGTTAAGCAACTGGTTTGTCTCTTTGTAGTTAAATACACCCTATTGGCTTCTACAAAAAAGGTGCCTTTGCTCAGTAGGCAAGTGCTAAAGATCTTGCCTTTTATAAGGCCACTTTACCGTCGAAGTAGAAGGAGGTACTCAGAGCCTTCTGACCTACAGAAAGGCCTTGAATGTGCTTAGAGACCTTGATTGAAATTAATGGGTTGCCTTCCAACCTCAAGCTTTTCTATTGTGCTTCAAATACCTAGAATTTATTGAAAACCTATTTCAATAATGGAGTGTCAGACTAGGTTGATGAGTGAAGGGAGTCAGCACAAGATAGAGTAAGTGGAGTGTTAAGAACCCAAAAGGTTTCATGGTAATTTCAGCAAATGGTTACATTTGTAGGGTAATAAACTTTTGTGGAATTGGATTATGGAAAGATGAACCATAAGGGCTAGGAAATAATCTCTGTTAAGTACTGGCATGTGGCATCTAGTTTCTGTCGTTCCCTCCCCACCCCCGCCACCCCAATACTTGAGAGGATAAAAATGATTAAAAAGTTTAAAAATAAGTCCTATCATTATAAATTTTTTTTAAAAAGGAATGATTTTAGCCTACAGAAGGAAAAGCTAAGGGATGGCTCGATTACCATCTTCAAGTATAAGAATAGTTTTTGCTGGGGGGATTTTAACTAATTGTTCTTCCCGTACTTCAAAGATTTAAGAGGACATGGGCTTAAATTGAAGGGGGAGTAATTGTAATGAATATGAAGAAGAGTTTCTTGGTCAGCAAAGCTGGGAAACAGTTGTATGATTGCTGAAAGTGAGTTGGATTTCTGACTATTTCAGTTATCTACCAGTGTGTTGCAAATCATCCTAATACATTTAGTAGCTTCAAATGACAGCCATTTTATGGCTAATGATTCTGTGAATTGTAATCCAGGGAAGAAGGACATACCACCTTGCCCAGGTGATTTCATTGGACTGGGAGCTTTAACATGGCTTCACTCAAAATATGTGGGTTTCTGTGCTAGCTGTTGGCCGAGACATCTTGGTTCTCCTCCTTGAGGTTGGACTCCCTCTTGGTCTCTCATCAGTCATTAATCAATATGGGGCTCCTTTTACATGGTGGTTGGCTTCCAGGGCAGCCAGAATGAAAGAGTCCTTCATTATCACTTTCCTTCATTCTTTTGGTTAAAAAAATCACAAATGTAGCCCACGTCGAAGGGGAGAGGACACTTCGGGAAGGGTAAAGTATCAGTGTCACACTGCTAAAGGCCATACAGTATGGTTGAGATTATTGTGACCAATTTGGAAAGAGTTTATCATGTTAACCTTAGGGATATTTAATTAGAGACTAATTGATACATGTTTATTGAGTAGATAGTTTAGGCATTTGATTTATAAACTTGGCTGCATATTAGAGTTGTCTGGGAGATTTTTATAAGCACGGTTTCCATAGGTACCAGACATGTTCATTAATCCAGGTCTCCTGGGGGGGCGGTGGCGGCACCTGAGACACTGTATGTACTTTTTCTCAGGTGACAGTAAAATGAGGATAGAGGTTGGGGAAGGGGACAAGACTGATTCTGATAGGTATAATATATAAGGCAGAATGGTAGGTACCTTAAGATAGGCCTGCTGATCTCCTTTTGCTTCCAGGACCTGGCTGAACCCTCTGCCTGGCAGGTTCTACCCTCTAGTCTGCCTAGTTAAATTCTGTCTCCTTCAATCAGCACATCATTAAAGGAATGTTTTTTGATGCCTCACATTTTTTCTTCTAGTTTCTAGCACTTTTTCCTTTGTAGCATTTTGTAGGTTATAATTTATATAATTTACAACATTTGTGTGATTATTTGATAGAGAGTAGACAAAAATATGTCTGCTTTGCTTTCTGGTATCTAACATAGTACCTGCCTCATAAAAGGCATTCAGTAAGTGTTTGATGAATGAATAACTGGTTGATTGAATGCATGAATGAATGAAGTGACTTAAATTCAGTTTTAAAGAGGGGTTAGAATTGTGGACAGGTGGAGCAAATGAATAGGAAATTCATGGTTTAGAAGTGGAGGTGTGGATTAAACTGCTTGTGTAATTTCAGAAGGTGGGAGGAACTGGTTTGGGAAGAGATGAAGGGTTTGGTCTTGAGTGTACTTGCTATGCTAAATTCAAGGTACAGATACCCATCTAGCAAGCATTTAGAAACGAGGTGCTGAAACTGAAGGGTGAGACTGATTCTGGGTATTTCGATTGGGAGTTCTCTGACGAAAGGCTATGGAGTCTATTCATTCAACAATACTCATTGAGCTCCAACTGTGTGCCAGACAACTGTGTTATAGGGCAGGGGAGCAGAGTTCTGGCTGATAAGGAGCCAGCTTGGTGAAAAGAGCTGTGGAGAATGTTCCAGGCAGGAAAGGAACCACAAGTGTGCAGACCTTGGGAGCAAGGAGTAGTCTTTTTATTTTTGAGAAACTGAAAGGAGGACTGCCAAGGGATTAGAGTGAGGTGAATGGAGGTGGGGTTGGGGGCAGCATGAGGTAAAGCAGGAGAGGAAGTCGGGGCCCACATCACATGGGGCCTTTGTGGGCTATATGGGGAGTCTTAAGCTTTACCAGAAAAGCATGATGGGAAGCCACTGAAGGTTTTAAAGCAGGAGAGTAACAAGCGGTCAAAGATTATTCTGACTACTGTATGGAGAAAAGAGAACGGCGAAGAGGAGGCCAGTCAGGAGGTGTGTGTTCTAGTTCTTGAGAAAGATAACAGCACACAGAGCAGGGTATGGCACTGTATATGATGAGAATAGGGTATTTGTGGGATAGATTTAGTTTTTTGAGAGGGAGCACATGCGCATGTGCAGGAAAGGTGGGCAAAAGAAGAGGGAGATTGACAATCTGAGGGGTTTGAAGTGGCAGGGGGGCAGTGGGAGATTGGGGTACCAGGTGGTGGGTATTATAGAGGGCACGGATTGCATGGAGCACTGGGTGTGGTGAAAAAATAATGCATACTGTTATGCTGAAAATAAATTAATTAATTAAAAAAAAAAAAAAGGGAGATGGAGAATCCCAAGCAGGCTCCATGTCCAGTGCAGAGCCCACCGAGGAGCTTAATCCTGCGACTTTGAAATCATGACAAGCTGAAATCAAGAGTCGGACACTTAACCGACTGAGCTAGCCAGGTGCCCGGGACTGCAGGGAGGTCAGGAAGGTGGAGGACTTGGGAAAAAGCCATGCATTTAGCTGTCAGAAGATCTCTGAGGATGTTGGAGAGGGCTTTTGTGAAGCGGAGTGGAGTGAGCTAACACGTGTGTGACCTGTGGGTGAAGGAGGGTACCATTGCTTTGTGGGGGAAGCAGGGAACCGAAGAGAAGGGGAGAGGCTGAGAGCCCGCTTGCACAGACCTGCACAGAGAAGCAGGTGTGCGGAGGCTGACGTCTGCTGAGCCCCGACCTTGTGTCCGTCCCCGTGCCAGGGACCGCCCCGAGTCTACTTTCTCTCTTTGTGTCTAAACAGGGTGCCTAATATTACAGTGACTCCCAGAATGAATTTCCAGATTTGAAGGGTATGTAAGACCTTACTCAGGGGTATGGGAAGGAAATACTAGAACTAAGTTTTTCCTCTATTTTTATCTTTCTCTTTGAAATTTCTTTTTAGTACTGGGTTTTAGATAGTACAGTAGCACCATTTGAACAGTAGCACTTGCCTAATTTGCTGTTACATGTAGAGATGTTGGAGATGTGCTACTTTTTTTTTTTAACTGATGGTCAGAAATGGTGCTCTACTGGTTTAGTGAATAAAGGGGAATGTTTGAGATGAAAGGGAAAGATGAGGCAGAAAGGAGGAGGGGAAACCAGTGTGCCAAGTAGCTGTACATTCTTTTAAACCTTTTCAAAACCCTGTGGTGCTGTTGCCCCCACTTTGCACACAAAAAACTCGCCCACGGTCACACAGCTAGGTAAGTGCTAGAACTGGAATTTGAAGCCAGGTTTGTTTTACTTGAAGGTCTTATTATCTCACTTATTTCCCCTTTACTCCCCTCCTCTGCTTGATGCTCTCATATTTTCCCATTTCACTCTCACATATTAAAACACTCATTTGCAGTGGAGGAACCGGAGGCAAAGGTGAAACGAACGGTTCATGGTCCCACATCTCATGTAGGGCACCAGCTGGACTCCTGATCCATGATTCCCACGGCACCACCACTGCCTCAAAATAAGTAGTTGAACCCCAGCCGAACTGCTTTGGTAAAGCAGGTGAGGAGGTTTCTAGTTAGGAGGGGAGAGGGGCTGAGCTTACACATAGTAGAAAAGAGTCATGACTCAGATCCTACTTTTTGAGCACTTTGTGTTGTTAAGGGCTTGCATTAATTACCTCATTTAGGTTCTCCATTTTATGGAAGCAGAAGCCAAGATCAGGGAAGTGAAGCACCTTGACTGAGGTCACAGAGGAAGACTGTAAGTTCTGTCTAACTCTAGGCCCCATGTCCTCAACCCCGCGCAATGCTGCTCTTTGGAAAGTTGCTGTGGAGTCATCAACTAGAGATGAATAAAAGACTTCGGAGCCCAGTGGTGGCTTGGTCCCAGTTGTATGAATTTGCTGGGCACCCAGTCCATAGTCTTCCAACGTTTCTGTAATACTTGGTAGCTCAGGTGTGGAAAGGCTGGGGAGTTAGAGGAGAAGAAAAACGTAGAATAAGAGTTCAATAAATCAAAAGAGTTCAATAAATCCTGCCTCAGGGTGTAGAGCTGGTGGAGTTCAATGGATTGTGTTGTTCAAGGAAGCTGTGTTTGAAATTAATTTTTATAATAAATGTCGTAGTTCTGTTTGATGCAAGGTATACTGGAATATGGAGGGAAGAATGCCAAGCTGATAAGATGGGATCTTTGACCTCCAGAAGGTCAGAGAGGCAGATCAAGTGTTTTGCCGTTGTGCATGATTGAAGGGCATGGAGAGGTGAAGGGTGGAGAAGTACAGGAAAGTCACATTATACAGACTGGCTTGTTGCAGATTGAGGGTGGCAGTAGGAAGGGCTAGCCTGGTGGGTGCCATCTCTTTTCTCAGGAAGACCCCTCAGGGCTTTGGTCACTGTATTTTAGGTCTGGTTCTCAGGCCACAAAATTTGTTTTGCTTTGTACCTGGAAATGATCAGTCAGTCTTTGGGGACAGCACTATATTCAGACTTGGGTGACTGTGCTCAGAAAGGAATGATAGTTTGTTACTCCAGAGTGAAGGAGCCCTTTCCTATTGACAGGATTCTGGATTTTGCTAGGGTACTGCTTTTCTGTATCAAGAGATCTGAGAAATGAAATTTAATAATACTGAGCTTGCTTGGTGAGCATGGAATAATATGATAGAATACTTGTGGGGGAAGTTAGAAAAAAGCTAAGGTTATTGATTTGCCTTCTATCTGCTCAGTATTCTACTAAGTGCTTTTGCATACAGTAGGACATTTAATTCTCCCAGTGGGCCCGTTGTACTCAATTTACAAATGAGGAAACCAAGGCTCTGTCCAAGCTGGTAAGAGGATGAACTCAGATTGGAAGGAATCGAGTCCCTCAGATTCTAGGAGCCCACACCCCTAAGTGCTACTGTATGCAGTTCCCACTTAAACTTCATGAAAGAAACTTGTCCCACAGCAGAGAAGATGGCGTGTCACTTAGTTGCAGTATTGCTCAGTCTTGGGTGATTATGGAGTCAAAATAGCCTCCTCTACTTTTTCTAGATTTTTTAAACTTTGTAGATCACACTTTGATGTCATCACTGTTAAGATTTTTTAAAAAGATTTTTAAAAATTTATTTGACAGAGAGATTGAGATCACAAGTAGGCAGAGAGGCAGGCAGAGGGAGGGGGGAGGAGCAGGCTCCCCGTTGAGCAGAGAGCTCGATGCGGGACTCCATCCCAGGACCCTGAGATCATGACCTGAGCCGAAGGCAGAGGCTTAACCCACTGAGCCACCCGAGTGCCCCAGGATTTTCTTTTTAAATAGTCTCTACCCCCAATGTGGGACTCCCAACTCACAACTCTGAGATCACGAGCCACATGCTCTATTGAGCCTGCCAGGAGCCCAGATGTGGTCATGTTCTTTGTTTAAATATGTTAATAATACCTTCACCTGAGCCCTTTTGTCCTCCCGTCTTCTTGCTTTTAGTTTGGAAGACATTGGAGGGACTTTCAATATCTGCACACACTGGTTTTGCGTTTATTTTATTATCTTAATTTTATGGGTTCTGAGAGTCCTGCAAGCTCCTAACTTGTCACCCTCCCTCCCTCCTTCCTTCTCCACTAGATTTAAACTCAAATTCTGAGTCTGACTTTGGAATACTTCTCTGGCTCCAACAGAGTTACAATTTAGCCGTGGCTCTGTGGATTGCTAGCTATTGTTATTAACATCCCTCCCTTCATGCCCACTTGTATCTCAAATCAAATCCAGTTACTCACTGTACCTATGTGTCCTTGATTTCCTGCTTGGGTGTCCTTGTTCCTGTTGTGTTTTTGGCTTGGAATGTCATTCTTCCTATGAAGCCGCCTTGTCTGATCCCTCACTGGGAGTAATCACTTCTTCCTCTGGGTCTCATAGTAGAGAATTCTCTTTTATGTCTCCTTTATGGCACAATATCCTTTCTACTGTATATTTCAGTAGTTTGTGTGCATGCCTTTATCTCTCCTACTAGACCATAACCTCATGAGCAGATCTATCTGGTTGACCTTTGTGTCTCCTCTAGTGTCCAGTTCAGTTCTCTGCACATAATGTAAATAGATAGATAATAAATAAATAGGTGAATGAATAAGCAGAATTTAAGTTTCTGCTCATTGGTTTGGATTCCCCCGCCCCGCTTCTTTGCCCTTCTTTTTTCCTCATTTCTTCTTCTCTTCTGGGTTTTCCCTTACACTGACTCAACCAGCTTGTCTTCAACACTCCCTTTTCTTACCCAGATTTTGCCTCATTCTTTCGCTATTAGCAGTCACTGTGTGGGAGGGCCACAAGCTGCTGGTCAGATTTTCTCCATCCTTTTGTGGCTTTATCCTGTCCAGGAATCATATGACCAGCATGAGAACTGAGTGGTGATTACATTAAGATCTTAATAAAAAGACCATATGTCAAGAGAACAAACCTTAAGGTTTGTTATTTTGCCTTCAGTAAGAAACTTTCTGATCCACATTTCAAGGGAGAGGGAAAAGAGTCCTTGGGTACATGAGAGGTCTAGATCAAGGCATATATTCATACCGTGAATTGTGAGGTATGAGAGATATCTTACAGGACCAAAGAAATAACGTCAGGAGCGGCAGAAGCTTCCTCTAACTGTTAGTGTTGAATCCTGGAACTTTTTCGACGGCTGGAAGGAACATTAGAGATTTGCGTCGTCTTACCTTCCTATTTTCCAGATGAGAATACAGACCTGAGGAGGCCAACCGATGGGCCCATAAAAACTGGGATATTTGTTGTCTAGCATTTACTCCCAATACTGAATGTAGCTTGTGGGGGGAACTACTAGCTCTTTGAAAACAGTGGAAATTTCCCTTCAAGTGGGGGCTTCAGGTCTCTTGCTGACATGTGGACTCCGGTTGGTAGCTGGCTGGATTGGGGGCAGTGTTCACCAGAAGGGCCCTTTATGAACTGTGGTGACCACTCCCGGTGGTTCCCGTCTGGGGGTCTGCTCAGTGGGGCTTTCGGCTGATAGAAATCTGTCCTTCTACTTTTGAAAAGGGGCCCACGTTTAATAATAAAAACATTTCCAGTCTTCCTTGCTCTTTTTCTCATCCCCCATATTCCAAATTTTGTTTCGGGCTTAATTTTTTTATCTCAGCCTATTTGTATTAATTTTTTATCAGGTAGGTCAGACGTCAGTAGGAAGCATAGGAGAGACAGAGTGGCTTAGAGGCTCAATATTGGTTTTTGGTGCTCTTTAGGTGAATCTTTTCTACCCGACTCGTAGAATAATGTATTTTACTGTCCGTGAAATAGTGCTCAGTGAACCGGTTGTTGGCAGATATGAAGGGTTACTGTTTTGTGGCTAGGCAGTAGCAGTGTAAATAGATCAGCTGGCCCAGAACAGGAAGTCAAGTGCAAACAGGATGTGCTTGTCTTTACTGTAATTTTGTGTGTCTGTGTTTTGAAACTTGGTGTAGTTAAAAAGTCAAGACTTCTAGTATTTGAGCTTGACAGAAGACGTCTCTCTTTCTGGTTTGAAAAGAAGCTAAGGCAACTAGTCCTTCACTGCCCTTGCCTTTATACAGGGACACATCTTTCTTCTAGGGATCAGGCCATTCTTCCTGGTGCATGACAGGTTTTCCTCACCTACACCATGTTGCATCCATGTGCTTTATAAAGTGAAACCCCTGAGTGCCTGCTGGTCTGTTACTTTTGGTAGATAAGGGATCCAAGCTGTGCTTCGCTATTTATTTCTTAATAACAATAAGAAATCTTAGCCTGTAATTCACCAGCATTTTAAATTACAGGTTCCTTTTTTTGAATTCCAGGATTTTTAGCACACCTTTTGAGTGTTTCCTGAGTATGGTAGTTTACAAATTATCCCAGGGCCTTGTTAGACTTTGAATTGAAAATTTCCTTGAGTGTTGGAGGCTGGATCTAATGCTAACTGTTGAACTGTTTTACCCTATAGGCAAGTTTCTGGAGAGGACATTAAATAAGCAATTCTCTTGGGGTGGGGGGATGTGTCACTCAGCTGGTAAGCAGTTTTAGGAACCCCTGTTTTCTGAATCCCCTTCTCATTCCTCATTGCTTCTCACTGCTGAATCCTGCTTTATTAGGTTCGTCCGCAGGCTGGATTTGAATAACTCCTGTGGGGAATAATCTTGCGATCTGTGGATTATCATAGCCACTATGAGCTATTCCAGAACAGGTCCATTCTGATGGTCTCCAACCATAAACTAATGAATATGGGGCAGGTGAAAGACTGGGTAAGGTTTTTTATGCAATCTGTATCCCTGCACATTGCAGACTGTCCTTCCACTTCGTAATTCCAGGAGCAAATAGGTCACGTGGCACATCTTAGCATCGGTGAGGCCAGCATTACCATGTGAGCACTATGGCAGCCTTGAGTCTGTCAAGGAGTGGTGAATGTGAGCCAGTCTGCACTTTATATGTGGCAAAGAATAAAACCCGAAGACCAGGTTAAGTCCAGGTGTTCTTTCCAAGGAGAGAATATGAGGAGGATGTGAAGGTTTTCTTTGTGGTATAAGGCAAATTCGAAATCTCCATTTCTGCTCCTTGGGATAGATAGTAGGCATATCACATCCTGGCAGGCGCAGAAAACATTTCAGAAAGTCAGCATAATTTTCAGATTGAGATCAGACATCAAACTAAGCCAAAGGTCTGTGGGAGGAAGGGGGTGGTTGGTCTGGATTTATCCTGGATTCATCGCAAAACATTAGACCCCATCTGACTTCAGTGCAGCAGGGTGGTTATGGAGCACCAGGTGGGCGGGTGGGGTGAAATGGAGGGGAGGCAGAGATGTTCGGTTCTCTGGCTCTGATGGCCAAGAGGGTTGAGGAGCTAAGGCAGAAAGTCTAAACTGGCTGCGCTGTGGGGAAAGTGACAGACTTGTGGGCAATGTGGTAGAACTGGGAAGAAGTGTCACACCTCAGACCCCCTATGAGAGAAGTTCTCCCAGGATTCCATAAGTTCTTCAAGGATAATGAGAAGACTACATTGAGGGGCGCCTGAATGACTCAGTGGGTTAAGCCTCTGCCTTTGGCTCAGGTCATGATCTCAGGTACCTGGGATCGAGTCCCAACTGGGCTTCCTGCTCAGAGAGCCTGCTTCTCCCTCTCCCCCAGCTCGTGCTCTCTTTCTCTTACTCTCTCAAATAAATAAAATCTGGGGGTGGGGGGTGGGGGGTGGGGATAAAGCTACATTGAGCCTGATGTAAAGGTATCATCAGGTCTTAAAAACAGTAGATAGGGGGGGCGCCTGGGTGGCTCAGTGGGTTAAGCCGCTGCCTTCGGCTCAGGTCATGATCTCGGGGTCCTGGGATCGAGTCCCGCATCGGGCTCTCTGCTCGGCAGGGAGCCTGCCTCCTCCTCTCTCTCTCTCTCTCTCTGCCTGCCTCTCTGCCTACTTGTGATTTCTCTCTGTCAAATAAATAAATAAAATCTTAAAAAAAAAAAAAAAAAAAAAAACAGTAGATAGGGGATAGAGCAGATAAATTTTATCACTTTAAAGAACCTTGAAAAAGATTTTATTTGTGGCCAGCTTTTTGTGAGCGCCTATTAGGTGCTAGGCTCTGGAGTAAATGCATGACATGCATTATTTTAATCCTTTCTGGTGCCCTTTAAATGAAGCTGGTTCTGTGTTTTTGAGGAAAATTAGGTGTAAAGGGACTAAATAACACCAGGGCTCAGAGTCCTTGTTGAGTCTCCACTATACCATACATTTGGCTGCAGTAACTTGTGCGGTCCACTTTGAAAAGGCAAACTGCATAATTTTTTTTTTAAATTTTTTAAAGATTTTATTTATTTATTTGACAGAGATCACAAGTAGGCAGAGAGGCAGGCATAGAGAGAGAGGGAAGCAGGCTCCCTGCCGAGCAGAGCCTGATGTGGGGCTCGATCCCAGGACCCTGAGATCATGACCTGAGCTGAAGGCAGAAGCCTAACCCACTGAGCCACCCAGGCGCCCCCAAACTGCATAATTTTGACCCTAGAAAGAACTCATGTTCCAAGCGCTGCCTTTCCCCAGGGCACGGGCTGTGCCAGAAACCTGCTCATTGAATCCCTGGCTTTGTTAATGGTTTTGTTTGTTTGTTTGTTTGTTTGTTTTTTCAAATATTTTTAAGTAATCACCACACCCAATGTAGGGCTCAAACTCACAACCCACTGAGCTTGCCAGGCACCCCTTTGTTAAGGTTTCCATCCCGGTTGCCCAGAAGTCAGTCCCTGTGATAGTAGCTGGTGAAAGCAGCAGCTTCTTTAGTCTAGAAAGAGCTTGTCTGGTAAATCCTGTTTTCTGCACAGGAGTACAGGGGTATCAAGCTCTTTATCCTTGATGAGCTTTGTCATCAGTTTTGATGGAAGAAGGATCCTGTGGTAATTAAACTGCAGGTCCGCTTATTCTGTTTTCAGCTTGTTTGAAGACTGTACTCGGAACTGCTTTCTTTCCTGATTGACTCGCCCTTTGGGCCAAAATGCCTGGGCTGAAATTAAATGTGTAGGCTTCTCCGCTGCAGTGTTCAATCTGTCATCTCTCCTGAACGCCACACTAAGAAGCAGCCATTTAATTGGTCAGACCCCGAGGGTGAGATTTTGGCACAAGTCCATTGGTTAGAATTACTTTTCCCTGAACTTCATAGCAGATGCTGAGGTCCCTCTGCAGATATCTGTCATAGGCCAGTTGAAACCAGGGAGTTTTCAAGAACATTTATAACTTGTGATTATTGTGTATGGTTTTCACTTGTTTACAACAGTTATCACTTCAGGAAAAGAGCTCATTTATTACCAGCGGAAAGTGAGACCTCTCTCCTTTCTCCTTCTTCACATTGTCAGTTTAACCCTTTGTGCTCCAAAACCCTCGGCTCTGGTTTCTTGTCTCCTCTTGCCGTGCTTTTCCTCCCCCCTTGCTTGGGCTGTGCCTGTCGGTAGCTACCGGCCAAGCTCTGCTTAGACCCTGGCTGTATCTGGTGCAGCCTCTTCGATTTCTGCCATTTCTGTTCTCTGTTATTCTACTTCTCCTTGTGTTGTTTTTATTTTAATTTGTATTCTTTACAGTTCTTATCGCAGTGCTGTGTGTTCTGGAACCAGAGCTCTGGGAGGTCACTAAAGCCTTCTGTGCCTTTTCACGCAGGGAGAGGATGGACATGCCAGATCTTTTTTTTTTTTTTTTTTTAAGATTTTATTTATTTATTTGACAGAGAGAGATCACAAGTAGGCAGAGAGGCAGGCAGAGAGAGAGAGATGAGGAAGCAGACTCCCTGCTGAGCAGAGAGCCCGATGCGGGACTCGATCCCAGGACCCTGAGATCATGACCTGAGCCAAAGGCAGCGGCTTAACCCACTGAGCCACCCAGGCACCCGGACATGCCAGATCTTGTTCGTCCTAGAGACTGTCCCTTTCTGGCTTTCTAATGCTGTCATAACGGATAATTTTAACATTTTTCTGCTACTTGTAGAAACTCACTGTTGTTTTTTAAGTCATCTTAGCAGACACCAAAAACTTAACTTCACCAAGTGTGAGGTAGGCATGTTCCTATTAGACCTTTCCCTCAAGGGACTGCTCTGGTTATTTGGGTTTAAAACCCTTAATTTGCTCATCACCCTGGAATCATGAGTGTGGCATTTTCAAGCATGAATTTGTCTTTTTTTTTTTTTAAAAGCCCTATTGCTGTTATCATTACTAAGACTTCAGCAAACACCTGTGGTCACACTTACCTGACACTCAGGCTCACAGTTAAGCTGTAGACTTCTGTTTCCACTCCCTTACTGTGGGAGAATACTTGAATTATACAGATTTTAGCTCACCGATTAAATGCGTGATGCTAGCATGCTCACCCCCTTGGCAAGTAATCATGCGGTGGGGGACCTTGCCTGGTTCTGTTGCTCTCAGAGTCTGTGTGTCTGGAAGAGGGCTTGGCCAAGAGTAGCGCTAACCAGACGGGCAGAAGAATGAATTAAAGTTATTGGGAGATGTCCCGAGATGTTGGGAGAGCACAGGCAGGGTCAGAGGAGTTTTTCCTGAGGAAATAAGTGCTGCACGAGGAGGTCAGGGCCAAGGGAATAGCTCACAGGAGGTTCCTGAAAATCAGAATAAGCTTGGCATTTGAGGGGCCAGAAGAACAGCAGCAGAGCTGGAGCTAAGAGCTCGGAGGGTAAGGCCCTGAGCACTGAGGATTTGCTCTTGTCATGCTCTTGTCATGGGTACCAGTGAAAACACTTATTAAAAGGAGAGCAATAGAATATTAGGTAGTTGAGACAGTTAAGTCAAAAACCCCTCCTCTAGCTGGAACAGAGGTGGGCAAGAATAGAAACTGAAACCTCTTAAATATGGATTAATATTTCTCTTTAGAAAGTTGGGGGTCTGTTTATAGCATTAGTACCCTGAAGTGGTAGTAGGTTGGAAATGGGGTTGACTTCCTGGATGTATAAAATAGAATTCTGGATTCCTCGGGATGGCTTTTTAGTCTGCTGCACCTCTTACGAGGTCCTCGTGTGTTGAAAGGGCAGCTTGGCTCACCGGTGATGTCCACGGTCTCTCCCGCAGGCAGCTCACTGACCTGCTCTTCCAACACACAGCCTCTGAGTGACTAGTGCCATGGGGAGGTTGTTGTGGAGGGTGAAAGCATCCCTCTCTTTCCATAGGACCGCAGATTAATAACCCTCTAGCTGTGTGACCCTGGTCTAGTTAGCCAACACTTAGGGTCCAGCGTCTGGGTTTATAAAAGGAACATTTTAATTTGGATGTTTGCAGGATAATTGTATAGATGCAGACAAAACTACTCACTTGTGCACATGTTAGGTGTTCTGGAGAGTTTTTACTTTTCCTTTAAAAATGGTATTTTCTAGGATCATCTGAGAAGGGACTTCTGAACTCCGGAGTTTGAATACCTTCTATTTCTCCCTTCCCTACCCCTGAAATAACAGCACAGGAAATTCTTTCACCTAAAGCTTTGATCTTTTATACTGAAGTCTACCCTGGGAACTGGAGGACACAGGAGTCCTAGTATCTTTGAAGTCTGACATCTCAGTGTGAGTGGAGGCTCTGGGAGCTGGTTTGGAGGGAGGCAAACATTTAATCCTTAGCCCCATGCCTTATTATAATGCCTACCCTTTGCTGAATCTAGTCTAGTACCATCTTGTGCTCTTGGTATGATATTAGAAAGCTGGTAAAGGTTGGCTCCCTCTTTCTTCTGAGCACCTGCTCTGTGTCCAGCCTGTGAGGTGTAGGTAAGCTTGTTCCTGTTCCACCGAAGCTCAGGGAGGCCACTTTCTCAAGCTCAATCAGTTATTCATTATTAGAGCCAGGATTCAAGGTCATGTTGAACTGATTCTAAAACCAAAGTAAAACATAGTTGGGCTTTTTTTTTTTTTTTTTTTTTTATCTCGTCCATTTTCTAAAAATTTAAGTCCCAAATGAAATTCCTCTCTAGGAATTAGGCATTATCTACTACCCACATCCTAAGGACTACTGCGGAGGCTGGGAAATGTCTATTAGGATCTAAAGCCTTTGGAAATGTTTTCCTCCACTGTCCTCCAGCCTGGTGAATGATCCCTTGTCAGCCCAGACACTGCCTCCGCGGAGCCACTCATCTGATTCAGGCCCGAGGTTCTCTAGTCCCACAGTATACCGGTCTCCTCTGGGACTTAGAGGTTCGGAATTCTTTATTCTAAAAGGAACTTCTCAGAAATGATCTCAGTGTCACAGAGAACATGCCTCACTGTCACCGCCCAGCAACTGAGGGCAGTGTGTACTCTGCGACTCACTTCCTCGCCGATGAAACAGTGGTCCTAGCTCATGCTCATTGTGTCGTCACCGCCACTTTAAATCTTCCCTGGTCAGGGCGGGCACCGTAGTAGGCAGGTTTACTGGAAAATTTCAGGTGTGACTCGGAGATTCCGTTTTAAATTAAACAGTTCTGAGGGATTTCAAGTTTCTTTTCAAACTTATTTTTTAAAAGTAAAGAGCCTTCCAAGTTGAGACATGATTTTAAATTTCAGGTGAGTTTTCAAGGGTTGATTCTTGATTGTGTGGGTGTTGTGATCAGCTGTGTCAGAGCCCCTCCCAACTCAGTCCCTTAGGTAGTAGCAAACTCAAGCATGGGGTAACCAGAGAGAGAAAGAGTGAGAGACATGTTGGGCTTTCCAGCCAGTAATCACTACTGAACATCTAGGCAGTCTCCATTTTATAGTTTGATGATGACTTCTTTTAACATGTTATTTATTAATCACTTATTATAGGTTAGGCACTTTATGAATATTATTTTTCATCCCTACTTATACAAGTGAGGAAACAGACTCAGAAAGCTTGGCTCCTTTATACTGAAGTCTACCTTGGGCACTGGAGGACACAGGAGTCCTAGTATCTTTGAAGTCTGACATCTCAGTGTGAGTGGAGGCTCTGGGAGCTGGTTTGGAGGGAGGCAAACTTTTAATCCTTAGCCCCATGCCTTATTATAATGCCTACGCTTTGCTGAATCTAGTCTAGTACCATCTTGTGCTCTTGGTATGATATTAGAAAGCTGGTAAAGGTTGGCTCCCTTTCGTTTTCGATAAAGGACTTTTTTCAGAGTCCCTTTATGTCACTGTAAATGTTGACAGAATGCTTTGGGCCCTAAGGAGAGATAACTAGTACTTGCCTCATTGGCTGTATTGATAAAATACTTGAATGTTCCTCTGACCTCTGTTTGCTCATTCCACCAATCTGGGTGCCCGCTGCGAGTGGCACTTCCTAGATGCAGATAAAACAGTGAAGACAGATGGGGTCCTTGCCCTCGGAGGTTCCAGTCTGCAGGTAGATAGGCTATAAGCAAACATTTATAATGACAGATTATAGCAGTGCCCAGGAGGGCAGCAGAAAGGGCAAGGAGAGAGCGTATGACTGAGGGGGACTCCTCTACATGGCTGGCGTGGGAGTCGTGACCTGAATGATGAGGAGGAGAAATCCAGGAAGGAAGGAGCTCAGAGTGTGAGACTGTGGAAAGGCCACCACGGCTTGAAGCTTAGTGAGCCGGGAGAGAAGCAGCATGGCACAAATCAGGGAAGCGGGCAGGGACTGGTGGGATAGGCAGGGTCTTTTAACCATGCCAGGAGTTGAGTTTTCTTTCTAAAATGCAGTGGTGGTGGTGGCGGGGGGGCGCACCTGCACAGCTCAATAGGTTAAGTGTATGACTCTTGGTTTCAGCTCAGGTCATGATCGCTGGGTCGTGAGATTGAGCCCGGGTTCAGGCTCTCCACTCAGCGGGGAGTCTGCTTGAGATTCTCTCCCCTTCTCCCTCTTTCTAAAAAATAAATAAATCTTAAAAAAAAAAAATGCAGTGGGACTCCATTAAAGACCTTTAACTGTGTGTGCATTGGGGAGAAAAGGCTGGAGAGAGGCAAGAACGAAGCTGGGAAACTAGTTAGGAGCAGTTCTTTCATCCAAGATGCCATTTTAAACTCTGGAATTACAGTAGATTCCTGCCCTCATGTGTTAATTCTAGTTAAGACAGTTCACAAGTAAGCCAGTCATATCAGTTAGTGCTAACTCTTCTGTGTGAGATTAGAGAGTGATATTTCAACTGAGGAGTGAATGGCAAGAGGGAGCCAAGTGTGTGGGATCGTGGCAAGAAGAGTCCAGGTGGGACTTCAAGGAGCAAACAGCAAATTCTAAGGGTCTAAGGAGGGAAATGTGTGTGATAGATCAGAGATGGCGATTGAGATCACTGCTGGGGCAGATAGGGTAGGGAGAGGAATTTACGACATCTTCAAGCTTAAAAATAGTATCCACGGCCACCCGACAGGGCTCTGCTTGGGAGACAAGAGTGTGTTCAGAGAGGATGCCAGAGACAGCCTGGGAGCTCCCTACCTCATTGAAGGAGAGAGGGGATGACCAGCAAGGAGGCCTTTGAGGTAGGCAAACGAAAGGCACAACGCTGTGGAGAGTGTTTCAAGGAGGAGGGAAGGGTCACTCATGTCTGGCACTGCTGGGACGTTGACTCAGAGGAAGATAGAGAAGTGTCACTTGGATCTGGCCACTTGATTCCTTGGTGACCCTGCAAAGAAGAAATTGGGTAGAGTGGTTCAGGAGAGACTGCAGAGGGTAAAGAGTGAATTTGAGATTGAGGAAGTAGAGTCAAGTATTTGGAGACATATCAGTGTAGCAGAGAGCCAAGAAAAAGACCTTTACTGAGGAGTCAGGGGTATGGGGTCAAAATATTTTGTTACTGTTTTTTTTTTTTTTTTTTTTTTAAAGATTTTATTTATTTATTTGACAGAGAGAAATCACAAGTAGACGGAGAGGCAGGCAGAGAGAGAGAGAGGGAAGCAGGCTCCCCGCTGAGCAGAGAGCCCGATGCGGGACTCGATCCCAGGACCCTGAGATCATGACCTGAGCCGAAGGCAGCGGCTTAACCCACTGAGCCACCCAGGCGCCCCTTTGTTACTGTTTTTTATGAATATTCTACTAGATGCTTTAAAATAAAACTTTTAATTGTAATATGAGTAGAGTATACAAATTTAAATTTTAAAATTTAAATTTTAAATGTATGATTTAAATTTACACAAAGTGAACATCTGTGTATATAAACAGCACTCAGACTAAGAAACCAAATGTTCCCAGAAGCCCTCTTGTTTCCCCTTCCATTTATTATCCTACCCCAAGGATGACCACTGTCCTGTTTAACACCGTAGATTAGTTTGCCTGTGTTTGCATTTTGTATAGATGGAACTGTTTAGTATGTGTTCATTTGTGCCTGTCTCCCTTCCCTTATTGCTAATCTGTATTGTCACTTAATCACTAATTTGTTTATTCTCAGTGCCACATTTAAATAGCACAATTTGTTTTTCCGTTCTGTTGACGGACGCTTGGATTGGTTTCCACCTTGGGGCTGACAGTCGTACCGCTATGAACCTTGCGGACTCCTCTTGATGAATGTGTTTCTGTTAGGAATGTACCTGGAAGTGGAATTGCCAAGCGATATATGTGTGTGTGTGTGTGTGTGTGTGTGTGTGTGTGTGTGTGTGTGTGTGTGTGTGTGTGTGTGTTTTATGTTGTACCAGTTTACACTGTGTGTGCGTATGTACGTGTGCATGCATTGTACCTGTTGACACTTCTGCCAGGTAAAGTTAGAGTTCCAGTTGCTTTAAACCCTTGTCTACACTGGCTAGTATCCCATTTTCCCATTTTAGCCATTCCAGTGGGCAACTGGTGTAACATGTTCAGTTCTACTCTGTACTTCCCTCGTGACCAGGGTGAGTTTTTAAATCTGGGAGATCCTGGAGCATGCCTCTGTGCTGATGGGAAAGCTATGGTAGAGATGGAAAGCTTCAAAAATTGTACACTCTCCAGCCCATTCCCCTCAGACTGCTTTTGTTATTATTTGACTGATTGTAGAATCAGGAGGACTTCTTGTAGCCTGCAGAGCACTGGCTTCACAGTGGAAGCGATTCAGGTTCACATCTTGGCTTTACTACCCTCTAGCTATGACCTTTGACAAGTTATTTCACTTCTCAGAACCTTGGTTTTCTCACCCAAAAATGGGATGAACATTTCCAACGTGCCTTGCCAGAATTGTGAGGCTCACAGGATAAAGGGCTGGGGAGTCCATCCATAGCTCAGTGCCTGGCAGATGAGAAGCATTCTTCCAGTGGAGAATGATGACTTTCTTCTTTACTTCTCAAAACATGTAATTACTTCTCGGTTATTTCAAAGAGGCAGAGCTAAGCCATATTGATAGAATTTCATAGCATTTCCTTTCAGAGTCATTGCAATTGTACTTTAATTGCTTTTTAAGGATAATATACAAGATGAAGCAAAGCCCATTCTGTATTAACGATCCACAACGTGGACCATTTCTCCAGGTGCACTTACAGGCTGGCTGCTTTGAACAATCCCCGGAATATGGTAGTGACCGCAGGCGGGCTTGCCACGGAGCCGGTTTCTGGTTTGCTGTGTCGGAAACATACTTCTTCGAGGAGTGTGGGCATGGTGATTAGGTTTTTTAAAAAAAGGATTTTTGTAAAGTCTTACACAGTGGGTTCACCCTATGTCCATTAATTCTGAGATCTTGGGTCTGTGGAAAGTCCGTTGCTGCAGAAGTACCTTGGCACACAGCAGTTAATTAAAGTCTGAACAGATTGAAGGAGAACATTGGGGACAGGACTTTACTGTCTTAGATTTGGGTGGTTAGCAAGGTGGCTTGGAGCTGCATCACACAGTAGCCCTTATTTCCCTGGGGTCCTCACATTCTGAGCCTTCTCCTCCATGGGTCCACTCTGACCCTTCTCTCCTCTCTGACCCTTTCCTCCTCGGGAAAGCCTGTGACAACCACTGATCCCCTTAAAATGACTTGCCTAGGGCAAATGAACAAGTGGAGAAGTAACTGTCTTAAAATTACTTAGGATTCTAGGACTTTAATAGGGAGAAATCACATCATATCCCTTCTTGCCTCCAACTATGGTTGTACTCAGCCTACCTGGGCTAGGTCATTTATCTTACCCTGTTATTAAAACTGTAATTTTCCTGTTCAGCAGAGCTTAGTGTCCCAAGAAATGCCAGTATCCTTGTCAAGCTGACAGACTCCCAGGTGCTGACTAGCCATCCTGGCCCCCTCCCCACAGGGTTCCTCAGCAGGGAGGAGCAGGTTTTCTCGTTCCCCTCAGCCCTGCACCTCCCGTCTTTCTCCCTGTGGAAGAGGAGGGCCTGGCAAGTTTCAAACAAGTTCCGTAGGACAGCCGTTGCGGAGACTGTGTTTGAGGCTGAAATCACCAAGTACACATCTTTTCTGAAGAGGAGGGGGAGGGGATCGGTGGAGGGATTTTTAAGCTCTCTGAGAAGATTTGGTCATTTTCTTTCAAGATCAGGAGGCTTGCAGATCAGAGAGCGGAGCGTCTCATGGTGTTGCCATAGGCAGAGCTCACTACACACCCCACCCACAGTGTGTTCTGTGGGGTTCCATTTCCAGCCCTTCGGCAACATCATTAGATGCCAAGGGGCTATCTGTCCAGGGTCAAAGGATGAGAAAATACCGCCAAGAAAAAAGTGTTTGGCTTGTATGGCAATGTTAAAGTGACCACTCTTTCATTGCAACTCCCCGAAATAACCTCGAATGTAGTTGTTATTTAGGCGTATCATTTTCCAATCTGGCAAGAGAGGACTTTTAACTGATAGCTTTAGGAAATGGTATTTAAATATAAGTCAAAAAGAGTAAAAGCGTAGTCTTCTGACGTTGGTGCCCCTGTCTGGCTGGGCTCCGCCAGTCCGTAGACATTTTAGCACCAGAGACTTCCCACTGAACCCCTTTCCGTGCCAGTCCCTTCCCCGCATATACACGTGCCCAGGATAAGGCTCTGTCCTCCACCTGCCTGAGGGGCCTAGGCAGTAACCCAGAGGCACATTTCAAGTCTTCTCCCAGAACCAAGTCCTTCTGAGCCTAGTAGCCAAAGACTTGCTTAGGCCGACAGCTCTGCTTTCTGTGCTCATCACGGAAAAGATTAGAAGCAAAGTTGGGGCGCCTGGGTGGTTTAGTTGTTAAGCGTCTGCCTTCAGCTCAGGTCACAATTCCAGGATCCTGGGATCCAGCCCCATGTCAGGCTGCCTGCTTGGCAGGGAGCCTGCTTCTCCCTCTGCCTGTGTTTCTCCTGCTTTCTCGGTCTCTCTCTCTGACAAATAAATAAAATCTTAAAAAGAAAAAAAGAAGATGATTAGAAGCAAAGCTGAGAGAAAATAGTGCTGAAAGGAAATATGTTGTCTTGGTTCTCAGCTTGAGGAAGAGCTTTCTTCACTCTCCTGTCCAGATGGCGGAGTTGAGCTGGGCAGCAGTGCTTCATTGGCCCGGAGGCCCCTGGGGGCCAGGACCTGGTGGGCAACCTAGTGCCCAGCCCGCTGCCGGTGCCCCCTGCATGCTTGGAAGAGCATGGGACTCTAAACAACATACAGCAGTCCGGCTGCCAGTTTTTTCCTATCGATCATGCCTTACCAAGCAGGCCTAGTGCTCCTGTGGCAAAGGCCTCACTCTCAGAAAATGCCACATGCAGATTCCTTGTGCAGAGGGAAAGTTTGTTTCCTTCTTGTGGTTCACTGCATCCCACCCCCTCAACCCCTTGCCTTTTTACTTCATTCGTTCACCTTTGTCTGTGGATGCTCCAAGCTTATCTTGGGTGACCTCTGTCTTCTCTCTGGGCCAATCTCTGGTGAAAGAGGTGACCTTTCTTCTGCCCCCAAATCCAGTCGGCAGGTCAGCTTTCCTCCCTCCCTCCTCTCCCTTCCTTTCTTCCTTCCTAGATTTTATTCATTTATTTGTCAGAGAGAGAGAGCACAGGCAGGGGGAGTGTCAGAGGGAGAAGCAGACTCCCTACTGAGCAAGGAGCCCAAGGTGGGGCTCCATCCCAAGACCCTGGGATGGTGACGTGAGCAGAGGGCAGACGCTTAACTGACTGAGTCACCCAGGTGTCCCAGCAGGTCACCTTTCTTTCTGCTCCTGGCTCTTACTCCTACCATTTGTTGCCAGCGTCCCTTCCTCTGCAAGCGCTTCATCTTTGGTGGTCTCCTCAGCAGTCCATGCCTGCGTCTGCATCTCTCTGTCTTAGTGACCTGAATCCTCTTCAACTCCGCCCTTGTGTCTTCCCAGAAGTTTCTTCAGAGAATAGTTTATCTTAGTGTCTGTGCACATCCTTACTTCTCCGTCACTTTCCAACCTACGGCTGTCAGTCAGCTTCTGTCTTCCTTACCTGCTCACGTGAAGAACATGCTCACATTTTCCTAAAATGTCCATTAGGGATTTTGTATTCCAGTATTCTACTCTCTGGTCATTTGACAGCATCGATCATTTCTTCTTGAAACTCAAAACCCTCTTCCAGGTCGCCCACCTCTGAGCAGTCTTCCTGCTGCCGTTGTGCTGGTTTCCCCTGGTAGCCCTTTAGGTCGGGTTCCCCCAGGGGTTCTCCCAGGCCATCCTCTGAGACCGTCATCCATCTTCTGCCCTGTTCTGGCTTTTAGTGCTGCCGGTGGTCTGAGGATTCTGACTTTCTCCTCAACCAGGACTGTCCCTTTGGTGTGGTGTGTATCCATCAGCAAGCCCCCGGGGTACAAAATGCAACCCGTCATTGTAATTGCCCCCTTCCTTCACACACAGACATATGCCTTGTCCTGAGGGCTTTGTCCCTTACTCCAGCTAACAATTCCACTCTGTGTCCTGTTGCATAATTCAGAGACCCTGGGATTCGTCCAAGACTTTTCTCTCCCTCTTCCTCCACCACTTCAAACCACTGACACATCCCACGAGTTCTGTCAGAGATCTGTCTGTCCCTTTCTCCTCCTGTCTTGCCTCTGCTACACCAGCTGCCTGCTCCCAGGCTGCTTACTGTCAAGAGTGCCCACTATAAAATGCAAATAAGATCACAAAACTTGATTACTTGAACCCCTCATTGTGTTTCACTGCCCATAGGATAAAGTCCAGTTTCCTTCCCCTGTGGTTTTTCGTGGCTGCTTGTCTACCTGCCCTACCCTCATCCACCCCGCTCCAACACTCTATAGTTTCCCTAATGCCATGTTGCCTGCTATTTGCTTTTTCTTGAAAATCCCTTTTACTCTGGGCTTCCTGATGAATCCCCAGCTGCTCCAACAGCAGGCTACGTGTGGCACGGCATTTGAGAAGTCTTCTCTGGTCACCCCTCCTCTCCGGAAGAGCCGCTTGTGTCTCTGTCTTCCAGCCCCCGGTACGCCGCACGAACCTCTGTTAAGGCACCGATCACCCTGAAATTTCTGGTTTGGGTTTTACATTTCTTGTTCCTCTCCTCAACCATGAACTCCTCAAGGGCAGGGTCTCGGCCTTACTCACCTAGCACTGGAAAGAGCAAGGCATTGGCTTCACTAAAGCCTGCATGCCTGGGCGAGTGAAGATCCTGACAGAGGCTGGCAAGTCACTTCCACCTTGTCCCAAGGCCACTCTGCTTCTTGCCTTGCCCCCAGCTCCTTCAGGTACTTGACCCATTCTGCTGATTCTGTGACAGATCTCCCTGTCCCTTTTTGGAACGAGTCAAATGGTAATTGTGGCGAAACCTCTAGGTTTCCTTTTTATCTGCGCCTTGCCAGAGAAACAAGTTGAAACATCGTTACAATGCTCCACTGATCCTGTTTAGTGCCTCATAGGCTGGAGAATGTCCCCTGAGAAAAGGAAGCCCAGAATGGTAGAACTTGTTGTAAAGGTGGATATAGTCAAGTAGGGCTTGGGCCTGGGTCTTCTGAGTCTAGATCCTGTAATCCCTTGTTTTACTCTATACGCGGTCTCAGATGCTTTTGTCAGCAGGTGATTTCAAGAACTGCAAAATCCCTCTTTCCGAGAGGGGCCACACTGCTGTCACCCTTATCTTGCTAACAGAGAACTCATCCGGTTAACTGCTCTTTCCTTTGTTATTCCATGTGAACTATTCATTGCAATTGTCTTCCAGGAAGTTGGAGGCTTTAGACAACTAAGAGTGAGTCAGAGAGAAACGTTGATGTGTAGGAAATGGACCGAACACAGTTATTTAAAATTCAAATATCGTGTGAATTCATTCAGTAGTCTTTGTGGAGCCACCTGTCTGCTGGGCGCTGACACACAGGGGCCACAGGCAAGTGGGGGAGACAGGTGTGGGTCGCACATGCTTACAAAGTGAACGAATTCTAGACCAGGAGTGTGGAGAAGTGCTGCAAACTAAAAAGGCCTGAGAGTAGTCAAGAGACCTAAGGTTACAGCTGTGGGAGCCAGGCGGTTAGTTCCCCCTGCTGGGTTTCAGGCTTCTTCTGTGAGATGGCTAGGGTTGAATAGGCCATCTTCTTGTTGTCAGTGCTTTCTAGCTTAGCATGTCTCTGAACTACAATTTAACAAAGGTGCTTTCCATGAGTCAGGAGACAAAGCTGGTACCGTTCTTTTGTGTGAACTGATGATTGAGCAGTAACACTCACAAATGTTTCATTTATTATCTCTGTAAGCAGAGAGGTCAGGCTCAGAATGTCCGTATTGACTGCCTTGGTCTACTGAGAAAAGCACACTCGTATCACAGCAGTGCTTGGCGTTGCCGTGGACCCTTTGCAACTGTAGATTATTCTGACATTTGAGGGATTGGGTTTTCTTCTGTGATCTTAAAAAAATCACCTGCCCCTTTGTCCCCAGTACCCATATTTGATATGTAAAACGAGAATCAGATTCCAAAACTTCTTAATAAAGCCACAGAGGCCCCTGTTGAGCGCGGCAGCAGATGTTACCGGAGTGTCTTCTGTGTGCACGATGCTGCTCGGGGGCAGTAGACACAGGAATAAGAAGTCATCCCTGCCCTCAAAGAACGTACGGTGTAGCAGCCGCAGACAGAGGGAAAGACAGAGAGGGTAAGAGCATCTGTGCGATGAATTGTTAGAGATGCTGTGAGAGAGGTGCAGGTAGGGCTGGAAGTACAGGGAAGAGCAGTTCGTGCTGCTGCCCGGAGGAGAGGAAATCAAGGGGAGCAGCATGGTCTAAGAAAAGAACGTTCGGTTTAGCCCAGCTTCAGAATCTCAGTTCTCTGTATACTAGCAGTGTGGCCCTGACTTCTCTGAGCCTGGGTGGCCTCATCTATGTGAAGGAAATCGTGATACCCCCTTCACGGTCAGTGTGAATACGGCCTCACACGCGGTGCGTGCGTGCGCTCAGTTGATGAAGTGCCATCTCGCTGAACTCTAGGAGTAGGTTATTGGGCCTGAATAAAGTGGGTTTCAGGCCACTTTTAATTGCTAAGGCGTTTTCATTTGAAGTTAGATCTCCAATTAAACCAAAACAGGGATCAGCTGCCTTTTAGAGGTAGTGCGCCAACTTGGCAGCCCGTGTTGTCCTGGTGGAGCAGGTGTCTGTGCTCTCCTCCTGGGAATGGTGGCAATTGTGGAGAAGCTGGAGGTGGCAAGAAATCTGTGACCCCTGAAAACATGTCCTCACCTCGACTCCCGACTTGGGCAGCAGGTGTGGATTGAGCTCCCCAGCTCCCGTGCGCCCTCTCGAAGTGGGGGAGTGAGTGAAGGTGTATCTTAACCCTGGCTTTTCTCCCCTTCCTCCCTCACACTAGATTTTATCATGTGGGCAACCTGCTGCAACTGGTTCTGCTTGGATGGACAGCCTGAGGAGGCCCCACCAGCACAGGGAGCCAGGACACAGGCCTACTCCAACCCTGGGTACAGCTCCTTCCCTTCCCCAACGGGCTCGGAACCAAGCTGCAAGGCCTGTGGGGCCCACTTCGCAAACATGGCCAGGAAGGTGAGTGTTGACTTCTTGGCCTTCTTGGCAAGCTTGGTTCAATCTAGGCTCTTGGGCAAGCCTACTGACCCCTCTGTAATGCTTGCCACCTTGCCTTGGCCCATGAGGTGCCGGTAGATAACCCACACCTGATCCTATCACAAAAGCGTTAAAGGAACGCTAGTCAAAAGCAAAGCGTCTTAGCATCGATCTAGAGCTAGACAGGCCTGAATTCAGACATTAGCTACACTGCTTACTAGCTGTTATGACCTAACCTTGCTGGAGATTCTTTCTCCCCATCTCTAAAATGGGGGTGCAGCAGTCACGCCCATCTCACAGGCTCATGAGAAGAGCATGAGCTGGGCTACCAATGCAGCAGGCTGTGGGGTCACTCCCTTCATTGGCTGTCGTCATGAACGCCTCACTGCAGATTAACTTGTTCTGTGCATCCCACGCAGTGCCGGGGACACCTCAGGTACAGCAAGAGCCCAGCGGGACAGAGACTGGGGCTCCTTTACTGTAGCGATTTCGTGGGAAATGCTCGGCAGCTGTGTTTCCAGATTGGCGAGCTGTGGGGGATGTCACTGGCTGGGTAATGGGGTGTGGGTGTGGGCCATCCCTGCACCAGTGCCCAGAGGCAGCACGTTCTCCAAGGTCAAGCACGACTGGGACTGAGGGTGAACCCCGATCTGGGAGTTCCCGCATTCTGTATTCTTCTGCAGAACAGAGAGGTCTGCAGTCCTAGGGGAGGTTAAGATGGCGATGATGGGAAATGTGAGAAGAAAGGCTACTTTTTAAGCCATGTGCTATATGCCAGGGACTGTTTGTGTGCAATTTAGATCTTTTGGTTTCACTTAAGCCTCACAATAACTCTGTGATGGACATTTTAGGATCCCTGAACGCCCACTGTACATATGAGACACTGAGGTTTCAAGTGTAGCAGTTAAGAAGGAAGCTGTCTTTGTCAAGTTCCTGATAAATGGCACATGAGATCAAAAAACAACTTCTTTTCAGGTTACGTAGGTCGTCGCCCAGGATCCCTTGGCTGTTAAATGGCAGAGCTAGTAGGACTCAAACTCAGCTCTCTGAACTCTCCGGCTGTCTCGCAGAAGACATTCAGCACGTCTGAATTCCTGCAGCGCTCACCACCCGCCCTCTTGTACCCACAAGGTGGAGGAGGATGGGCATTTTGCTCGCACCTCGCTGTAGTGCAGTGGGGGTGGGCACGTAGCTGGGCTTTGTCACTAGGTGCTTGGCTGCCCCGGTCACCATGAGGACACAACCAGAGAGGCCACTGCGGGTGGCAGGGGGCTGTGGTTCGGCCGGCTGCCGTGCCACTCCTGTAACACTGAGACTGGAAGTTTGAGTCCATAGATGGAGGCCAAAGCAGGGACTAGTGGGAGCTCGGTACCTCATGGCCTCAGTCTTCTCAGGGATGAAGATGGGGGGGTGGCTTTGAGATCTGAGAGGAGATGGAAGAGGCCTGGGGGCTACTTACACATGCCCGGCACAGAGCTTGGCATTTCAGATGTCTCCTCCCTTTGAACCCTTAGTGAAATATAAACTATTATTTTTTCCTGTTTTATAGATGAAGAAATTGTTCTCTTACTTAAGGTAGTCGTTTCAAGGACTCCTCAGGTGCATCTGGAGTCTGTCGGGTAGTCAAAGATCTTGCTGTTTTCATTGTTTTACACTGAGAAATGGTAGGAACAATGGCTGGAAGAAGTGGCAAACTACCTGGCATGAAAGGAATAGGAAAGGCCTTTGTTTAAATGAGGCAGCGTGAATTTGCTGTAGGTTTGAACCTTTTTTAAAAAATATCATTTATACTGTGTGGAGTGGGGAACTCTGTGGAGTGAAGAGGACAGTGATGGTGATCACACTCAGGCCGGCATGCTGAGCATGTTCAAAAGCCTGTTGGGGCGCCTGGGTGGCTCAGTCGGTTCAGTGTCTGTCTTCGGCTCAGGTCATAAACTCAGGGTCCTGGGATCGAGCCCCACATTCGGCTCTCTGCTCAGTGGGGAGCCTGCTTCCCCCTCTCTGCCTGCTGCTCCCCCGCTTGTGCCTCTCTATCACAAGGAAGGAAGGAAAGAAAGAGAGGAAGGAAGGAAGGAAGGAAGGAAGGAAGGAAGGAAGGAAGAAAAGTATGTTGAGAGAACCAAGGGAGTTCTTGACATTTCTCAGCCAGGAGAAAGAATGAATGAGCAAGGAAACTGCCCCCAGAGAAGAGAGTGGGGGGTGGGTAAATGTGGAGAGATGCTCTGTTTTTCTGTAGAGTGCCTTTTACCACCTGACATAAATGTTTGCAGACTGCCTATCTTTTTAGATGGTACAGAGAACAGGGGTTTTGTTGATTCTGTTCACAACTTTCTCCCCAGTGTCTAGAAGAGCAGTGACTGACACATAGTAGATAATACAGTTTTATAGGTAAACGATGGGGCACCTGGGTGGCTCAGTTTAAGTGTCTGACTCTCCATTTTGGCTCTGGTCATGATCTCAGGGTATTTCGGTGGACCCAAGGTGGGCTCCATGCTGGGTACAGAGCCTGCTTGAGCTTCCCTCTCCCCCTCCCCCCATTTAAATAAAAATAAGTAAAGGAAGGAAGGAAGGAAGGAAGGAATGGGCAGTTGAGTTGAGAACAATTTGCAAAAGAGGAAGTAAGCTGGAGTGTTTCTATTTTCATGACATTGTGGTTGATAATTCCATGCTGAAGATTTCAGTGCAGGCCCGATTTCATAGCACCAGCGATGTGCTAGCAGCTAGACAATTACACAGCTTTGTGGACGGAGCTGGATAAGCCTTTCCCTCCAGGAGCTCCCTGGTTGTGGGTAAGGAGGCCCACATTTACAAAGATCTAATAGCAGCTACGTAAATTAAATGCTGGGGAATCAGACATAGCTGGCTTTAGGTAACTCTAGCTGGAAGAAGGAACCTTTTTTGATCTGTAAAGCAGTGGCTGAAGTGAAGACACCAGATGTGGGGCAAATGCAAGGTGTACTCGGGAACTGTGAATTGCCTGCTTGGCCAAGGGCAGGATCCCCGGGAGAGTTGGGACAGAACAAGGTGGGATCAGGTGGCGGAGGCCAGGACTGCTGTGGTAGGGAGCCTGTAGTCATCAGACCATGAGGAAGCTTGAGAAAGATTTTGAACAAAGGAACAAAAGAGATAAGGAGAAAACTTCTGTAGCAAAAAGAGCTTTTGGGGTGTGGGAAGAAAAGAAAAGTTCTAATTTGAATGGTAAAAGATGGTTATTGGCATGATAGTTTCTTGACACGGAAATACGAATTAATTTTGCTTATTTCACAATGAATTTTGTGAATATGAAGGATGTTTTTCCCTATGAGAATTTTTCCTTTGTAATTTCATGCTGAAGTCAATCAGCAATTCTTATTTTTGGGGTTTGGCAAATAACAACTGCAGGCTTTTAACATGTTTTCTGGAAGTGGTTGAATGGAAATGATTACACGGAACCCACTGTCCTTTCTCCATTGTGGTCATTATTTTCTGAGTGCTCATTGAGTACAAATCACAGATAACATTAAGGACTGTCTGGAGAGAACAGAAGGAGGTACCTGCTGCCTTCCTAGCATTTTTAGTCTTAGAGGGGAATGACCAACTGGGATTAAGCCAAATACCCCATCTGTATTGGTAAGACTCCCCCCACACCCCCTGCAGTTCCCTGACAGTTTTGGAGGAGGGCAGGGTGTCCAGCCTCTTTAGTTGGACCAGTTGGTGGAGGGAGAGGAGGAGGTGGTGCTGAGAAACATGGGAGGGGTCTTGAAACACGCCCCCCCAGGGGAAAGAAAGAGGAAGGGGAAAGAAGAGCGGGGAGGGAGAAGGAGCTGCATTGGCAAAAGCTCGGGAGACAAAGGGGGAAAAGGAGTCAAAGGTGACCGTGTTACCTTTTTTGGTGAGTGCCCACCTTATGCCAAGAATTTAGACACATCGTGTCCCATAATACTTTCAGGGGTCCTGGGAGGTGGGTTGGCCATCCGACGTGACCAGTGAGAAATTGGAGGTTGCTCTGTTTTGCAGGAGTTCCCTTAGCTCAAAAGGGGCTGGCCAGCAACGAATCCTAACTGCTGCTCCTCACGCTGGCCCTCTCCTCCCTGGGCTGCAGGAAGGCTGGCCTAGAGGGAGGCTGGCCTGCCCTGGGGAGTTTGTGTGGGGCGGGGGTAGGAATGAGGGAAGGGCAGGGGAGCAAAGGAGAGCCTGCCCAGGGCCATCCCTGAAGGAGGTGCAAGTGTTTGCTGCTGGAGGGTTGTCTGTCCTCTTGGTGCGTTTGCAGGCCTGTCAGCTTTGCCAGTGCATCTTTCAGGCCACCAGCTTCCTCAGTCGTGTGCACAGTTTGCTCCAGTTTAGACAGACGCCTTTCCTTCGCTCATTCTGCCCACATGTGTTGACAGCTGGCTTCTCCTTTGTCCTGTCCTGCCTCTGCAGACTGGGATTTCAGCCTGGAGCGCAGTCCTAGTCCTTGAGGGCGTGGTGCAGATGCCTGCTGACTCCAGAGGCCCCGGTGAGCTGGGGTGAGCTGGAGATGCTGAGAAGCTGGGTTGCCGCCTCTCTGTTCTGGTCCTGCCTCCAGTGAGCTGTCCATGTTTGAAGGAAGACTAGAGAGTTGTTCAGATCTGGCTGATTGAGCAACGCAGACTTTTTTTTTTTTTTTTTTTACTATTATGAAAGTTTATTTAACAAAAAAATTCAGTATGAGAATGCACACGACCTGAATTTTATATTGTAGTGAGACAGGTACTATGGAGAGGGGAGACATGTGGAAGCAGTTGATTCTTCTGATGAACACAGCCATTGTTTATGCTCGTTCCACGGCTTCTAACGAGATCATACTGTTTCCTCATACTACCACCATTCCACTATTGTTGCCATCTCCACACATTCGTCTATCACAAGATTCATAAACGGATCGAAGCCCCACAATATTCCTTGGACATGTCTGCCACCATTTCATTTCAATGATAATTTCTTGCTCATAAATATTTTCAACTCAGGAGGGTGAGCTTTTTGCTCATGGTGTCTACTTGGCAAGCTCAAAGATGCCTCCAAACGGAATCTGTGGCATCCCTCACCAACTCAGGGCTTTCTCATTGTGTCAGGCTAGGTATTGTCAGACTGCATAGACTTAAGTCCTTTTCCAGGTCAGGCCCTACAGCATCTGACACTGAAGCCTCTTCAGTGCACTTTGCCATCCTGAACACACTTCCTTTCCCAATAGAAAAGCTTTAGATAGAAATGAACCCCCAAGACCCCAAAACATCCATTTTCCACCCGAGTGGCTCCAGGTCCCGGAACCGCTATGAGGCTCGGGCCCCATGCGTCCTTTTAAGTCGGCCCCTGACCATTTTATGATCTGGTTGTAACTGTAGAGAGTGAGGGAGCTTGATACATGTCCTCTCGAAATGCCGTTAAGTATTCGTAATCAGAGGGGCGCCTGGGTGGCTCAGGGGTTAAGTCTCTGCCTTCGGCTCAGGTCATGATCTCAGGGTCCTGGGATCGAGCCCTGTATTGGGCTCTCTGCTCAGTGGGGATCCTCCTTCCCCCCCCTTCTCTCTCTCTCTGCCTGCTTCTCTGCCTATTTGTGATCTCTGTCTCTGCCAAATAAATAAATAAAATATTCAAAAAAAAAAAAAGTATTCGTAGTCAGACCTGGGTGGTGAACCTTCTGCCGTTTCCCTCCGATGTGCAGGAAGCTTGTGCAGAACCAGGCACCGCTGCCTCAGCTGTGCGGACTTCTCTAGCCCACACGCAAGTCTGATCGCAACCCTGAGAACCTCAGTCTCGCTGGCATTCTTGTTAGTTTGCATTCAGCTTTCTATATTTAGAAGGGAGGGGGAGAAATAGGTTAACGCTCAAGTCACTGGAGGCTGAAAAGTTCATTTATTTATTTATTAATTTCTAAAGATTTATTTATTTATTTATTTGACAGAAAGAGATCACAAGTAGGCAGAGAGGCAGGCAAAGAGAGAGAGAGAGAGAGGGAAGCAGGCTCCCTGCTGAGCAGAGAGCCCGATGCGGGACTCGATCTCAGGACCCTGAGATCATGACCTGAGCCGAAGGCAGCAGCTTAACCCACTGAGCCACCCAGGCGCCCCTGAAAAGATCATTTCTTTAACGGACGAGTGGGTGTGCTCCTGGGACCATCCCAGTGTGCCCAGGAATCACCTCTGCTGTGGGAGTGCGGCCTGCTCTTGGCCAGAGCAGAGCTCAGTCCCATGTCACTGTGCTGGCTCAGCCTGGGGCACGAGGGGCTGAGGATTTGCTTCCTGTGAGTTGAGCTAGCTTTCGTGTGATGTGGTGTCTGCTGTTGAGGTACAGCCTGCCTCCTGCGTGCTCTTGTTGTGCGGCTAAGACACTGCTTGCACAAACGAGAGCTCCCTGGTCGTGTCCAGAGGCTCCCTTCTTTTCTTCCAGTCCCCCCGCCTTAGGTGTCTGAGTATTTGTCTTGGATATGCTCTCATGTGCCACTGGATTCCCAGCACTCCGAGTGGGCCTTCCTGGGGTGGGGAGCCTGGGCGCTGCCTCTGTGGATGGGATTCTGGGCGGGGACCTTGGGCTGGGTCCTGCTGTCCGTTGGCTTGGACGGGGCTGAGTCAGGCAATGTGGCCTGCTGGAAAGGGCTTGACTGTGGGCATTCCACAGGGACAGGCTTTGAGTGTGAACCCCAGCTCTGCTGTTTCCTGCCCGCCCTTGAGTGTGATGCTTCATCTCTCTAGGCTGCGTTTGCTGTGTCTGTGCAACAGGGAGGCACATTACTAATTATTAGTGATGGTGTACATTAATACATGATATAGTGATAGAATAATACTTTGTGGGGTTGCTTTGAAAGTTAAATGACAAGCTCTAGCAAAGAGTAGCCTCTCAATAAATTTAATCAACAATATTAATAATAACCACCACTGTACTTACGCATTTGCTTTTTTTTTTTTTTTTAAAGATTTTATTTATTTGCCAGAGAGAGAGAGGGAGAGAGAGAGCACGTGCAAGCGAGCACAGGCAGACAGAGTGGCAGCAGAGGCAGAGGGAGAAGCAGGCTCCCGGCCGAACAAGGAGCCCGATGTGGGACTCGATCCCAGGACGCTGGGATCATGACCTGAGCCGAAGGCAGCTGCCCAACCAACTGAGCCACCCAGGCGTCCCACACATTTGCTTTCTTTTCTCAGCAATAAAGTAGAAGGAATCATAGTTCAGGATTTGAATACTGGCTCTCCAAATTAGCTCTCATTCCCTAGCAATAATAATGAAAAGAGTTAATACTTTACTGAAGAAATCATGTGTCACATACGCTAAATGCATGGCCTCTTAACTGTATGGCATTCCTAAGGTAGGTACTGTCATCACCCCCATCTTACAGATGAGGAAACTGAGGGCCAGATAACTTACACACCTAAGGTGACACCGTAAAAAAAAAGGGAAGGAGGGGTGCCTGGGTGGCTCAGTGGGTTAAAGTGTCTGCCTTCGGCTCAGGTCATTATCTCAGGGTCCTGGGATCGAGTCCCGCATCGGGCTCTCTGCTCAGTGGGGAGCCGGCTTCCTCCTCTCTCTCTCTGCCTGCCTCTCTGCCTACTTGTGATCTCTCTGTCAAATAAATAAAAAATCTAAAAAAAAAAAATTACGTTAAAAAAAAGGAGGGAGACTAAGTGAAAATATGGGCTTTTTAGATTCTAAAGCTAGTAGTCATAATTAATAGCATCTGTTACTCGGCAAGAAAAGAATAAGTCTCAGTGGAACACTGAATATAGTAGTGCTGAACCTGAAGTCGAGGCAGGCTGCACCCTGACATACAGGAGGTAGCTTCGTACCGGCAGGAGTGATCGGGGGAGTCTTGCCAGGCACGGCAGCACTGAGCCCCCCTCCTACTCTGACTTGTTCTCAGTCTGACATGGTTTCCTCTGCCTCTTGGTCTAAGCAGCAGACCTGCCTCGACTGCAAGAAAAATTTCTGCATGACCTGTTCGAGCCAAGTGGGGAACGGGCCCCGCCTCTGCCTCCTCTGCCAGCGAGTCCGAGCCACGGCCTTTCAGCGGGAGGAGCTCATGAAGATGAAGGTGAAGGACCTGAGGGACTATCTCAGCCTCCATGACGTCTCTACCGAAATGTGCCGGGAGAAAGAGGAGCTGGTGCTCCTGGTGCTTGGCCAGCAGCCTGTAATCTCTCAGGAGGGCAGGACTCGCGCCCCCACCCTGTCCCCGGACTTCCCCGAGCACCAGGCCTTCCGGACGCAGCCTCAGGCCAGCACAGTACCTCCTACCTCTGCGAGACTCCCCTCTTCGCCTGCACAAGCCACCTCTGTGTTCCCCGCCCAGGCTCAGGAAAGCCAGCAGGTACGCCCGTCCCTGCCGCTGTGCCGGCTCAGCTGGCTCCCCTGCCTGCATTCGGGGGGTGGGGTAAGCGTCTTGATTATGTGAGGCCCTTTTGCCTCCTGATGCAGGAAATGTCTTCTGGGCCTATTTGTTTTTTTTTTCCAGAAATGATCATGCACGGTACCAGGTATCTTTGTGGTTTCTGTATGTTTTTGATACGAACCTATCCCAGCTAGTCATTTTTTTTTTTTAAGATTTTATTTATTTATTTGACAGAGAGAGATCACAAGTAGGCAGAGAGGCAGGCAGAGAGAGAGGAAGGGAAACAGGCCCCCTGCTGAGCAGAGAGCCCGATGCGGGACTCGATCCCAGGACCCTGAGATCATGACCTGAGCCGAAGGCAGCGGCTTAACCCACTGAGCCACCCAGGCGCCCCCCCAGCTAGTCATTTTTTTAAACTCACCGTTCCAGAAATATTTTGAGAAAACCCATGTCTAGTTTCCAGATTTGTTCTGTTCAGGCTGGCCTCCTGCTTACCTTTGCTGTGGTCCTCTGTAACGGACACAGGGCACAGAGGGAGGGAAGGGAGAGCAGGGGGCATGGCTTCTGTGGCCGGTCGCTGAGTGGGTTAGGTCATGGTTGGCATGACATTGAATGGTAATTGCCTGGTCATCGTCCCAGGGGCCTCAGAAATGGTCAGCGAAGAGCAGCCCGTTTGCTGAACTGCGAGCCGCGCATGGGGTGCGTGGAATGGTGGGCGCCATCAGAAGGGCCCCGTGAAATGGGCAGTAGACGCAAACCAGCTTTCGGGTTTGAGAGAGACCGAGAGACGTATGCAGTGTGTGAGGACTGATGGCATCCTGCAGACAGACTTCAGTGCCTTGGTGACCCTCCAGCATATACGGCTTGGGCTGTGGCCGGGGCATTCGGACCTCGAGGATCTGGTTTCCACATCCAGTCTGTTGCTGTTTGGTGGCCTTGGGCCAACTCTGAGCCTTCAGCACTGAACCAGGGTCAGTAGCCCCAGGGCACTTTGGCTCCTGCCAGGCCCTCAGGAGGGCAGGCCTGTAGGGCAGCAGGTCTGAAAAGCTGTGAGCTCCTTCCAGCTGGCACTGCCCTACCTAGTGTTGTCCGCTCCCCTGCACACCATGGCTGGCTGCTGCCTCTGGCTTATGACCCCTCCCTTGTCAGGACTGCGCCCCTGATTCAGCTCTGGTGGGCGCGGAGGCATAAAAGGCCAGGGCGATGCGTCCTTCACCTGTGGGGACTTGTCAGCTCCCTGGGCACCTGTGCTGTGCTCTCTCCCAGCCCCAGGTGAACTCTTCCTGACCCTTGGCTCTGTCTGCCTCCTATGCAGCGTCCCCACCTCAGAGCGGTGGAGCACTCCTCTCTGCTTTTGGGGAGCCCAAGGAGTAACTTGAGGAAATTGTTTTTCCCTTAAGAACCGTCCGGTGGATTTTTCAATGAAAGCAGTGGGTTCGAAACTTCTGTTGCTCACCAGAGATTCCAGACTGCACCTACAGGTCCCATGCATGCGCCAGATCTCATCGGGTCCTTCCATGGTACTTTCAGAGGGCCTTGGTGTCCGCTTGCATCCGTGCTGGTGAGATCTGCATTTGTCAAGCCAGGAGAGCAGGCCTGGGGAGGTCAAGTGGCCTGCGCAGGCTACCCGCACCTAGGATGCACATCAGCCCGGGGCGCCTGCTCCCCCAGATTTCTTTCCCTGACCCCTGGTGTCCTGGCAGTGGTTGCTAGGGAAGGAGGCGGGTGGAATAAGCAAAATTTGGGGCAGATACAATTTGAAGGATTTTAATTTGGCCAGTGGGCCAACTGAAGAGACAAGAGTATGCTTTGTAGTGGGAGATCCGGTTTCCCCTTCTTGGGAAGAAAAGGACTTACAGAAGCCGTCTACTTAGGAACAGGTTAGACTCGCAGAGACATGGTAACTCCAGGGCGACACCTGGGGTACTGGTGGGTGCGTCGTCTCGCTAAAGCTAAAGGGAAACTAGAGGAGTTGACGAGGACACTTTTGGATGCACCCGCATACATGTATGCTCTATGTGCCCTTCTTACCACTTGGCATTGTGGATGATGGTGGGGATTTCTGCTGTCATTTCCTTTGTCATTATTTGCCTCTTCTTGACCAGCTCTGTGTTAGGCATCCTAATATGGGCTGAGTGGTTGGGGCCACAGATGACTGGTTTCCTGTACTCTTCCCTTATTGGTGTTCCGAGAGTCTAGAGAAAAGGACTGTGAGCTCAGACACGTCTTTGCTGCGGGCTCACACCAGACCCTTTACCTGGAGGGTAAAGAAGAGATGAAAAGGGTCTAGTGAAGAGGTTTGTGGCTTAAATGGTAATGGGATGAGGAGGCTCACAGTTTGAACTACTATTTGGCAAAACCTTTTGAAAAGGTAAAATTCTAAACTCCTTAAGTGTAAGATGTCTATGTCTTTATAGTTTTAGGCTAATAGATTCTTACGTGCATTAAAATATATATATATTTCAAGATAGTTCTTAGTGCGCACTGCTGATTGGAGCCATTTCTAGAATGTGAGAGCAGTGACTGGGTGCAGGAGAGGGAGCAGAGTGGTGAGGGTCTGAGAACTGTCTCAGGGAAGCCAGGGAGAGGTAGCGTGGAGGCAGGAAGACATGGTATGGACACTCTAAGAAAATAGTGGACATTACTGATAGGGGCAGAGCCCAGGACGGTGGGTGGGAGTTACAGGGAGGGCGGTCTGGGCTCCCTGTCCAGGAGAACCCGGATGGCAGTTTGAGAGCAGTCCCGCAGTGGCATGCATCTGTGCTCTTCCTCTCGCTCCCGACTGCTCGAGCTGAGAACACACAGACCGTGACTGGCTGCTCATGCCGTTCTGGTGGGGAGCACAGTTAGCGACCTTCTTGTTTTAGAGTTGAAATGTTTGTGTTGTGTCTCTGCCCAACAAAGTCAGTATTAAGGAGCAGGCTTCTGTAATGCTGTTGTTTGAGACACCAGATGCCTGGGGAGATGGGAACATGTTTGGATGTGGAATGAGCTGGGCAGAGGCCCACACTGTGTGAATCTCTGGGGCATCTCTGTGCATGTGATGGCACCTTTCTCTTCCCACAGGCCAATGGCCACGTGTCTCAGGACCAAGAGGAACCTGTCTACCTGGAGAGCACAGCCAGAGCACCTGCTGAGGAGGAGACCCAGGTGGGGCCTCTGCTCCGGTCTGCGCCTTTGCGTTTGCTCTTTCTCTGCTGGTATTAGGCTGTGAATAGGCCCCTTGCAGCAGACTCAGAGGTGGTGAAGAATCAGTGTGTGGTGACAGTCCTACATTCAGTTCTGCTTTCAGGGGTGGGGCTTAGTGTTAGCTTTCCACATTAACCTCTGAAGCTGTCAATCATTAGGGCAGAGTGGTGAGCTCATAGTGGAGACCAGGGAGCCTCATGGCCCCTTAGTTTCTAGGGTCTTGACTTGCTGTAAGCTGCCACAGGGCAAGCTCCTGGTGCTGCTGTGCAAATCTTGTCCTGCTGCTAGCACACAGTAGCCATTCGTCAGGGGAAAGAGGTCAGAAAATCAGGAGGAAGGCTGAGTGGGAGTTGGGCCTTAGCCACGGTAGGGCAGTCAGATGCTGCCGCCAGCGGGGCGGCGAAGCCATGGTCGAGGGTGCGTACAGAGGAGCGCTCACCAGGGAAGTCTGCCTCTCCCACAGGGAAGCAGAAGTCTGTCCAGAAAGGAGAGGAGAGGCCAGCACCGTGCTCGCTGGCTTCTTGCGCGGCTACATTCAGTCCTTACGGGACCTAGTGCAGCAGTACTGCCAGGTCTCCTGTATGGATGTGTGGATAGGCTGAGGGAGATGAGCAACTCACTCCATAGTGTTTAGCATCAGTCCGAGGAGGAGTCAAAATCAGGGCCATGGGACTCACACTGGTACCCCTTCTACTCGTCACACCGATCGGTTGGTTGGGGGCTGGCTGTGCTCGAGCCCAGGCCCACGGGTCAGGAAGAGACTGTGGTCTCTTCAGCTCTGCAGAGCGCCGCGCCGGGTTTCTTCCTGCCTCTACTCCTGCTCTTCTTGAGGTCAGTCGCCTCGGGCATGGCCTGGGGAATGCTCTGGGGTCCTCGGAGAGAGAGCTTGGGACGGGGAAGCTGAGCCCACAAATCCCACCGTTGCCATTGCAGTCTGTCGACTCAGAGGACAGCTTCGTCCCGGGCCGGAGGGCCTCCCTGTCTGACCTGACCGACCTGGAGGACATCGAAGGTCTGACTGTGCGGCAGCTGAAAGAGATCCTGGCGCGCAACTTCGTCAACTACAAGGGCTGCTGCGAGAAGTGGGAGCTGATGGAGAGGGTGACGAGGCTGTACAAGGACCAGAAGGGGCTCCAGCACCTGGGTGAGGCGCTGCCCAGGCGGTGCTTGCTGTCGCTCTGTAGCATGGCAGCATCGCCCTGACTAGGTTTCTGTGCTTTTGGCCGAGCAAGCAGTCACCTTCCACCCTGGCACCGGCTAATAATAGCTGCCGTTTGAAGTTGAATGCTGGGACCGGGCTAAGCTCCGTAAATATTTATTCAGTCCTCAGAGCTGCCTGTGAAATAGGCATTATTAGCATTTTTTTTTTTTTTTTTTTTTTTTTAAGATTTGAGGGAGAGAGAGAATACGAGCATAAGTAGGGGGAGGGGCAGAGGGAAAAGATCTTGAGCAGACTCCTTGCTGAATGTGGAGCCCAACACAGGGCTCATGGCCTGAGCTGAAACCAAGAGTGGACGCTTAACTAACTGAGCCACCCAGGTGCCCCTAGCATTACCCTTTTATTGTAGAGCCCGGGTTTGCACTGAAGATTTCCTGGACTGAATCCATAGCCTTTCCTACCTCGTGCCATCCCGCCATAACCGCTAGCACCACAGCAATGCTGTTCTCAACAGCTGGGAGACGAGGAAGTGAACCCATGGTACAAGGGAAATACAGATATGCTGCCTGAGCCTGGGCTTTCCCTATGGTCGTTTCCCAAAGCATTCGACACGGTGTCATTTTCTGGCGATGCCCAGTAAGATGTCTGGGTTTGTGGTTAAATAAGTTTGGGGGAAAAACTAGGTCTCTATGGTAGATAGTAAAGGCAGAGAAGTTCTACAGAAGAGGGGTGTGTTTAACTTTAATGGTTGAAGTACGATTTCAGGCTCTCCTATTCCACTGGTTCATCAGAGTTGACGATGTCTTACCAGTCCTCTAGCCACAGACTCACTTTTCCCTTTGGGTTGTCCCCAGGATCTCCAGAGTTATGAGGTCCTAGGGAACAGGACATGGCCCCACCTGGGAACTTCATCCCGACTTCTTGGCTGACTGGAACAGACAGTTCCTTTCTTGTTGCCTTTAATATGGGCTTCAAGTGACAGAGAAGGGTACCATGCCCATACGGTACTGCCCACTTGGCAGTGTTGTTCATGTGAGCCGGTGGAGTCCCTTTTTCTAAGAGCAGACCCGAAATATCAGCACAGGCTGTGTGTGAGCACTCAGCACGGGAGACGAGGGCAGGCATCCGGCCGGGCTCTTGGCCAGCCTGGTTCCCAAGCAGGGAAGCAGTCCGACTGTAAAAGTTAGGCTGGTTGGAGACTTTCCTTACCTCTTCTTTCTCTTTCCTTTTTCAGTGTGTGGTGCTGAAGACCAAAACGGTACGTAGTTGCTTCTGCTTGGGACTGTGCTCAGGCTCTGAGCTCTTGTGTCTTTCCCTTCTGCCAACCCTGCTTCCTCTTAGCAGTCTAAGAATTCTGAGCATACTGGCATCCACAGAGAGAACTGGGGGAAATGCATGGGGAAGCAGGGCTTCTCAGCATCTTTAAAAATTCTCATTCTCGCCTTGCTGGGAAGGGTGAAGAGTGGCAGCAGACCCAGGGGCAGATTGATTTGCAGGTCTTTGGGTTGCCAGAGCTCAGGAGCAAGCATTTGTAAAATATTTAACAAAGTGAGTGGTGGCATGTGTGACCTTCAGTTCATTTTTCGTACCTCTGCTGCTATGGCACTCCTTCCCCTATGGTTTTCACTCCATTGTCATTCTGAGAAGGACTCTGAGCCTTGTTTGTACAGGGCTGGGTGGTGGCTAGAGCTGCTCTGGGGACTGAATAGGAAAGGGATCACTTGTGTGCTCTCTGGGCACAAGGCGCATCTACCACCTCAGCTGCTACATCCCCACCTGTGTGCTCGAGACCACCACGGGAGCTTCAGGGACCCCAGGACGCACTGCAGGCATCCAGCTGGATCTAGGCCTCATTTCTTTTTGAAAGCCTCAAGGCTGTATGGTTGTGAGCTCTTCCCCCAAGAAAGAATGTCCTCAGAGTAGTGTTGGGGGCCTGTCAACCATTTTAAAACTTTCAGAAGACTCCAAGTTTGTTATTTGGCAAAATGGTCTTTTGCTCAGAATGGGACAGAGTCTTCCAGCTGATAAATCCTGAAGCCTCCCCTAAGTGCTGACTTTCTGAAGAGTCCAGGAAGTAGGAGAAAGTGCCAAGCAGCAGAGGACAGAGAATTCCCCTGTGGAGTGGGACAGGTGACTGGTATGAAACCAGTTCCCTACTTATGGCTCCCTGGTTCAGGCTACCATTTAAAGATTTTACTATTTTTAGACGAGACAGAGCAAGCGAGCGAGGGCGCACATGCATGTACACGCAGGGCAGAGGGAGGGGCAGAGGGAGAGGGAGAGAATCTCAAGCCGAGTCTGCACTGAGCATGGAGCCCCACCTGGGGCTTCAGGCTACCATTTAAAACATGCTAGGGATGGCTAGGTTTTTGGACATGAAGGTTCTTCTGTGTTTGCACTAAAGTATCATACTTTAGTGGGCCAGATATTCTGGACCTCCTTGCTCACATAAGCCAGCCAGAAGTTATTGAGAATTCTGTGCACTGGGCAGTTAATACTAATTTGATAGTCCCTATCCTCAGGCCACTTGCCTAGAAGGCCTGCCTGGATTCAAATCCTGGCTCTGCTTAGCAGCTGTGTGTCCATGGGCCAGCCACTTAACTCCTTGGCCTCAGTGGCCTCATCTATAAGGTACCTACTTCATAGTTTTCACAAGGATTCAAAAAGAGTTTAATATGCAAAACTCTTAGGACCCTGCCTGGCACAGATTTCCACATATGTGAGCTGTTAGGACTCCCTTGAGAGATGTTCATTTATCAGACATTTTGAGAACATATACCACATGATGGGCATTTTAGAGATTCAAAGAGGAAGATCTGACCTCAGAGCATCTAACAAATGCTAAGTATATAGTGCAGAAATCAAGCAAATTGGTTGAATTAAGGAGCTCGCAGAGTCATGGGGGAGCTCAGTAGTTAAGACATTTTAATCCCATGTTGAGAAGCTGGTGTGGGGGGAGCACAGAAGAGGGAGCTGTGATCTCTGCTGGGCTCTTCCGCTAGGCAGCCTCCTCAGAGGAAGCCCTGAGGAAGGCTGGGGGACAGCACAGGGAGCCCCCAGGATCCTTGGCTGTATTCAGCTGGGGATATGTTTACTGAGAAGCCTTGCGATCCTTCAAGAACCATTCACTACAGTTCCGATCGTATCACACTTTTTGGAACCAGTTTTTATCTTTTCAGCATGTTCGGCCTCGGGGGATAATGAGTCCCTAAGTGCCACTTACTCACCATATTACAGCCGCAACTGTCTGAAAACTCTTTGAAGCTTTGAGGGCTTTGCCTTATTTAGCTGTCCTCTTCTGGGTTGTATTTGATCTCCAAGTACCTTATTGTCCACATCTGCAGCCCGGCCAGGAGAGGTGGGGCTGGTTTCTGGAGTTCTAGCTGAGGGCAGTGTGTGGATTTGGGGTGTCCTCAGCACACCCTCAGCATGCCCCTTCTCTCTGTCTCCCTGCTGCCCCCTGCATTTACAGTCTCCTCTCCCCACCGCCCCCCGCCCCTGCCAGGTGGAGCAGTGCCGCCCAGCGTGGAGGAGAACCTGTGCAGGATCTGCATGGACTCGCCCATTGACTGTGTCTTGCTAGAGTGCGGTCACATGGTCACCTGCACCAAGTGCGGCAAGCGCATGAATGAGTGTCCCATCTGTCGGCAGTATGTGATCCGAGCCGTGCACGTCTTCAGATCCTGAGGGCTGGTGCCAGCTTCTTCAGTGCCTTACAGGGACAGAGCTGGAAGGGTCTGGGCTCCAGAATGACCAGCTTGCAGAGGGGCAGGCTAACAAGAGAATCTGCAAGCAAAGATGCGGTCACCTCTGGGCATGCCTGTCCCACCTCGGCGGCGCACCTCTTGGCTGGCGAACCCCGAGGCCCATGGGAGCTGGTACAGATCGCGTGGGCAAGTCCCTGTTCCAGTGATCTTGGGGTAATGATGGTAATTGATGAAGAGAGGATTTTCCAGAACTTGGACCAGATTTTCCTCTCTTCCTCTGTAAACCTAACAGTTTCCCCCTTCCCCCTGTACCCCGGCCATCCCTGAGCCACCTGTGTTCCAGCCATCAGAGGTCCTGGTAGAAATGGTTCTCTTCCTCCCCAGCACATTTGGGTTTATTTCTGGTCTCTGGCTTTCTGTGCTTTACCAGCTTTGCTAGTCTCTTGCTACATTGCCTAAAATTTTTTTCTTCAGACCAAAAAGATGTTAGCTTACCAGACCAATAGTGATCCTCCTTAGGACTAAATCTGGACCAGTAAACTTTTTCTCTGGTGAGAAATGAAACACAAATGCTATTGGAAAATTGCAAAGTCATTTAGAGTTGCTTCCTGAAGTGCTGGGATTGGAAGCGAGGAGTCTCTTGACTGAACCTTGGGAGGCAGCAAAGCATCTTCAGGGAAGTTTAAGTCTGTGTGTGTGAGATGGCACGGGCATCAAGCTCTGGTGCTCTTAGGGCCTGTGCGCCACCCTTGATTTTAGTTTACGAGAAAAGGGAAAGTTTTGGGTGGAAACTGCTTAATTTTGACTTCTCTAACACAAAGGAATTGCAAACCACTTTCCCCTGGGAATGAAGTCCCTCTCCCATGGAGGTTTTTAAACATGGTCTCACTAAGACAGAGAAACTAAGGCAAAGAGCCTTGCTCTTCTCTAGCCACACTTCTCACAAAGTTCCTGGAGACTGAAACTGAACATCTAAGGGGTATTGGAAGATACTGAATGGGACTGGATTCAACCCTGGGGCAGACAGCTGCAAGTCTTGATTCCCTAGGTTAGCGGGGACTCCCCGCTCCCATTTCCTTCCTTAGCCTACTGATTTGAGGGGAGGTCTAGAAGAAGCATATTCTCGAGCCCTCTTAGGGTGGGTCTACCACTGGAAGAGCCAAAGGGCTTAAGTTTGCTGGAGCAGCAAGGCCAAGAACATGTGCTATCAGAAGAGCTGTGCGTGCTGCCATTCGGGGGGTGAACTACACAACCCCTAAGCTCCAGAAGGCCTTAGCAGACCACCTGCTACCCTTTCCCCCTGCTGTGCAGTCAAGTTCTCACAGACTGGAAGCAGTCAGGACTTTGGAAACAGTGGGAAACCTCCAAGGGGACCTGCTTATTGGTACAGACATACTTAGGCCTCCCCCCACCAACCACTATTCCCCTTCGGAAGAATGAAATTATTTCATAAAGCAGTTGTCAGTTGCACACTGGGCCACTTACCTTGACATTACGCCAAGTCCCGGATGATCTGATTCTGGGACAGCCTTTGTAGGAATCGGGGGATTCAAGAGAGAGGTCTGCAATGAGGACCTTTCACTCTTCTGCTGGACAGTACCTACTACCGTTTACAATGCCTGCCAGTTTAGCAGAGGATTCAGCTGCTTCTGATTCCACTGTAACAGGTGTGTGTGTATATATACACATATATATGCAACTTAGTTACGATCTAGCAATAACTTCAGGGCAGAAGCTGGCTCTCTCCCTACTTAAAACTTGCTTTCACTGCTGAGGCCTTACCTCTCCCTACCTCCCACATTCCCTCCTAGACAGAAGTTAAAAATAATATCCTGAAGGTTGGTTAGTAACCTCAGTAAGAATTAGAACTGCTATCATTTGCTCATTCTGGAGAAAGAACTTGCCTTTAAGTCTTTTGATCTTGGTGAAGGTTTCCATTCAGGAAAAAAGATGTCAAACCACCCTGATTTGTTGTTCATCATTACTACACCAAATAAAGGCTGGGAATTTCAAGATCCCATTTCAGTTACTATCTAATCTAGGTAGAAAACTTGATTTTTATCTCCAAGTGCTCTCCCTTGCCCCTCATGGATCCTTGGTCTTAATTATCATGAAACATCTTAATTCTTCCAATTATTCCATAGCTTTGGCTGTGATCGTTTTGTTAAGACTTGGGAGAGCTGACTGGTTCTCAGTACCCTGGAATAGCTGGATCCAAGCTCGTACCCAGAAGCTGTGCAGGAGTCCTTGCACAATATATATTGTATAAATTTGTTGAAATCTTTCAGATGTGAATGTGTTATTTCAAGTGGCTTATATTAAGATTCTCTCAGACTTACGTGGGTGTTAAAGCAAACCCAGATGTGTATTTTTTGTTACAGAGCTCTGCTTTATAATTTTATAATAAAATTTCACTGGAGATACCTGTCTGATCTGGTGGGAGGACACCAGAGATCAAGACTGCAACAGAGCTGAGGGACCACAGGCTGATCCCAGGCTCTTGAGAGACTGCGTTACTTGTGGAGGTGCCTGGGCCAGGTGGCCATGTGGATATTCCTGTTCAACAGATGAGGAAATGAAGTTCAGCAGTGTTCTGACTTGTTCAAGATCTCACAACTAGTATGTGGGAGCTGCCACGGAACAGCCTAGAAGAGGATGGGAGCTGTGTAGCGAAAAGGACCAGCTTTAGCACTAAGGAAGAAATACCAAGTGAGACCAGACATTGACACTGACCTTGTAGAGATGGGCCTTAGAGATGTGGGTAGAAAGGAATCTGAGGAGAGCCAATGTGCTCAGTTAAGTCTTCAGGTAACCCCAGGGATGGAAGCTTCTGGATACAGCTGTACAGTTGGTGTGGCTCAGAGGTTGACCCAGCCCAGCTGTGTGGCACAGGCCTGTGTGGGGAGAGCTAGATTATGTGCAGATCTGCCTTGGGACTTGAGGTGAGAAGAGGAAACAATCTTGCCTGGAGGCAGTAAGGGCCGAGGCTGAGCTGCAGCATTCTGTCCTCTACTGGGCACCCAGGACGACCTACTGCCTGCTGTCAACCAGCAGCACGTAAACAAAGGTCCAAAGGCGGGCAGGCCTTGAGCACTGTGCTGGGGAGGTTTTAGATGCTGTTGCCTGGCGGGTGCGGGGCACGGAAATACAGAATTGTATAGACAGTGTAATCTCGGCAGCAAAGGAGAATACTCCTGAGGGAGACCAGAAAGAAAGAGACCTAACACCTTCAACAGGGAACTGGAGAGAGCACCCAATGAGGCCAGAAAGGGCCTCTGGGCCAAGCTCATTACTGAGCTGCTCCCCAGTGGCCGGCAGGGCCCTGGTGCTGCAAGGGCGCACCCTGAGTGTAAGCCACAGGTCAGGACAGGTGGTACTGGGTCTAGAGCAGTGGGGTCAAAGGGCAGTGGCAGTGTCCGCTGGCAGAATGCCAGGGGTAATGCTTTGTTCTGCTGCCCCATCTGGCAGCTTGGCTTGAGGAGGCTGGAGAGGGGGATGGAAATTTATGTAGGTCAGTGCTCAAAGGAGCAGTGGCTTTTGTCTCTGCAAAGGAAAGAATAAAGGGAGTCTTATTCTCCATACTCTCGCTAGACTGAATGGTGCCTATTCAAAAACACCAGTGTGTTGGGCCAGAGTTAGGGTAATACCAATCCCTCCTTCCCCCTCTTTCCAACACATCTTAATGTGCAGGTAGAGACCAGATCGGGTTAGGGCCGGCTTTTACGCTGACTGACTAGCAGCCTCCCAGTAGAATATTACCTTAGTTAAGCACCCTGGAGGAGGGCCAGGGGAGGTAGTGGTCCTCAATCTTACAGGCCCACTCAAGTGTGTTCCAGAAGTTGAGTCTCATTACCTTAACTCACAGGGGATGGACAAACAAGCCTGACAACCTGTTGATAGTAAGAAAAAAGAGAACAGACTCTAACGTCAGCAGACCTGAACTCCCAGAAGCCAGTCTGGAACAAGACCACCTGAGGAGCCTGTCCCAGCTTGACATGACTGTGAGCCAGGCCCGTGCTGGCTGCGTCACGTGAGGCAGCCTGAGTTCGTCTGCTCTTGGCAGCAGCCTGTGGATTTAGGGGCAGTTATCCCCATGCCTCTGGGAGGGACAGAGGCTCACATGCTCAAGAACTCAGGTGTGAACCAGGCCTGGCCCTGCACTGGCCAGCGTGGTCATTCCTAGCCCCACATGACTGGAAGGCTGAAGTAAAACCAAAACTTGAGTTCCTCAGTTGTGTCAGCTGCTGAGCACCTGATAGGTGGCTAAGCGTGCCTTGTTTATTTTGCCCAGGGAAGATCTACAAGGTGTTTCCATTGCCACGAAAAGTTCTACTGAATACACTCCTCTCCACGGAACTGTTTTCCTTTTATTCCAATAAACCAGCCTCGGGTGGCATGGGAGCCTTTCTTGGTAAGGAGACCGTATAGGTTTTGTCCTTGAGTGGGTTTTTTATCTTAAAGACCAGTCTTGTTTCCAAATTTGGGGGAGGCAGAGCCTCCTGGAGTCCTGTTTCCCAGAGGAGTAGCTCCAGTAACCTCCCTTTTCTTATAAAGCCCTGTTTTCCTACCTGATCCTGGTTCCCTCCCTTCAAACCAGGACCCACACCCTATAAGAGAAGAACACAGAGACTTAAGTCATAAAATTCATTTTGTTTTCTTTCAAAGGAGGCTACATTCCTGGCAAAAAGGGCCAGGCTGAATACAAGTCTTGCCAAATAATAAGAACATTTCTGAGAGCAGTCTTTTAAATACAACTTTAAAACGAGCCTGCAAGTGAAGGGGCAGGTGGCTGTGCTCTGAGCTTCAACAGCTCAGTGTCACTCCGTGCCTGACCACTAGGGGGCCTACGGGGGAGAAGGGGTGAAGAATGGGGTAACTGGAAGGTATTTTATTTATAGGGGGGAAAAAAAAAAACAAACTTTTAAAAGAAAACAAATACAACCAAACCAGCACCCAGGTCGGAAAGAAGTATGTAAACCAGCAGGAGACAGACTTCCCCAGCGGCACCCACAGCCATGAATTCCTGGCTGGGAAGAGACCATGGCTGGTAGGTTCTGGAAGACGTACTGCTTGGAGAAGAAAGGCCGTCTCCCCACCCCCCCCCACCCCCCCCCCCCAGGCCCCACCACTGTGTTCTTGCCTTTGCCTGCTGGCCCAGGCCCACCCCCAAATGAAGCAGAACGTGTGTGGCCAAAGGCGAGGGAGGGCCGCAGTTCTAGCAGGGGGCCACCAGCCTTCGTTTCCGGATACAGGCCCAAATCCACTCCGGGGAGACCTGCTGGGCCTCAGGGTTCTTGTCCCTGCTACCCAGCACATGTGTGGCTGAGGCCATGTCAAATTCCTGCACCAGGTCCCCATCGAATGCCACAAAGTAGCGTCTGAGACGGCTGAAGTCTGGTGTGGAGGGTGGCAGGTAGAGCCGCACCCCAGTGAAGATGTCCAGCAGCACCTGCAAATGTGCAGCGGTCAGGCTGGGGCTCCACCCAGCGCAGCACAGGCAGACAGGAAGGTCTGAGAACCAGAGCCAGAGATGGAGGGAGCCATCTCAGAGCTGACTGGAGGAAGGGACCATGTATCAAAGCCCCAGTCCCCCAGCCACTCCAGAGGGCACATACCGTATCCGTCTAGAGGAAAAGGAGGGAGCGTGGCTGGGTCCCCACACAGGGGACCTGGAAAAGAGGAGAATGTGTCTACTCAAGCACCACCACCCAGGGGCAGGGCCAGTGGCTCTCAGACTCCGTGACACTGGCTGACGGAGCAGTGCGCGGCACACAGGCAGCTAGACGTGGGGGTTAGGAGCCCTGCTCTGCTGTGGACGGGGGCAGGGGCTTCCGGTAGGGAAAAGATGGGAAAAGTTCCCTACTTCTGCTGGGGACTGGGTGCAGACTCCACTTGGCAATCTCCGATGCTGGCTTTGGCTAGGGGGAGGAGGACTGTTGGGTCCATCACACCTGACAGAGATCCAGTGTTTACCTCTGTACCCTGTGGGCCAGCAGCTCCCCCAGGGCTAAGCCTAACTGCCACATTCAGGAGCAGCTCAACAGCTGTTTTCAGACCGAAGACAAACGGGGGAGGACAAGAAGGGAAGGGCGTTGCAGGTAGGAGGCCAGTCACCTGGCCAGTGCCCCTGACCCGCTCCTCGGGGCGGGGCTGGTTCTGCTTTGGCCCTGAGCACAAACTCACACAGCTGCACTCCACCCAGACCGGCTCTCTCCCTTCTCTTTAATGCAAACTGTGACTGGGGACCTGCAGCCCGCTGGGTGCCTGCAGCCTCTCTCAGTGAGGCCAGGCTGTTCTATCTCCTGCCTGCTGGCACCGCTCTCCTTCCTCTGTGCGGGCTGGCCGGCCGCCTCTGCAAGGTAACGAGAGGGCACAGGGTGGAGCGGCTGTCCCGTGGGACAGGCCCGGGGTGGGTGAGCAGCGGCCGTGGGCCACAGGGTCTGGCCGCCAGTCCCCATAACACCTTCACTCCTCCCAGTGCCCAAGGGCAGAGGGCTAGGAACACAAAGCTCCGGGCCAGATGGGCCCCTGGGACACTGCCATTCTGACCCTCACCTTTGCTGGGCACGCGGTCTCATCAGGAGCCTTCCGCTTCTGCCCCACTTTCACAGTCCGCTGGTGGCCTGTGGGAGACAGCCTGCAATGAGAACCAGAGTGGGGAGGAAAGCTGCTACCCCTGAGGTCAGGGCAGCCGAGGGAGAGGCCAGGTCCCGGCTCTGCTGGGAGCTTAGGGGAGCTGGCCAAGGAAGCTCTTGGCAGGTAAGGCCTCTAGCTCAGAGGCGGTTCGTCCCCAGGTCTGACAGGCTTTCCCAGGAGCCGGTCACTCAGTTCTACTGAGCAGATGGAGGGGCCCGTGGCTGGACACAGTACAGGAATGGGTTCCGGGTCTGCAGCAGTGGACAGAGCGAACCACGTGACCTCAGAGCTGCCTGTCAAGACTGGGTCCCCGTCGTCTGAGCTCTGCCCTCACAGCACACTCTTCACCACCCACCCCCTTACCGCCTCTGCTGTTGGGGCTACTCGGCCTTCCTCCTGCCTTCTTGGCACTGGTGGAGGGCTGCTTCGGGGAGGCCCTGGAGGCCTTGTGAGCCGCCGCAGGCCCCAAGGTACCCTGGTTCTCTCCGCTGCTGCCCCCTGTGGTGGAGCTCCCCTCCTCTCCGGCCGCCACCGTGAAGTCCGCTCTCTCCTTGGAGAGCTGGTACAGTTCCTGTGGGGGGTGACACCGAGTGTCAGGGGCTCTCATCCTCTTCCTAGCTACAGGCCTCTGAAGCGGGTTAGGCCCATGGGGCTGAGGAATAAAGAGAAAAGAAATGGCAGGGAATAGAGGCTGGCTTTCTTGGTGCTTTTCTAAATTTTGGCCATTCCTTGGATCATGGGTACAAATCACTGTTCTCTGCCCCCTGGTTCTTAACAGCATCATAGACTATAGCCTGGGGCCCAGCCCTGAGCAGCAGGGCAGGAGGCTGAGAACAGCACACTCAGCTCTCTTCTCTGAGGCCCTGGGGCAGGCAGGTCTTCTCCACTGCCCTCTTTGCCCTGTCTCGGTGGACGGCAGTGGGGGGCTGGGTAGAGACATACGGGGGGCGGGAAGGAGAAGAGAACACATGAGCAGGCCAGAGAGCCAGGGTTCTGAGGCTGGGACAGTGGGGTGGACAACACACATGCAACAGACACTGGCACCTTGAGCTGGGGGAGGTTAGTGGCAGATTTCCAGTCCTTATCATCACGGATGCGGGTGCAACGTGGGAATCGGATGGAGATCCCGTCGGCAGTGTGAGCCTCAGACTTGGAGAACTCAGCCCCTGTTATCTCCCACACGGCAGCTTTCTGTCAGGATTCAGTCACTGGTTAAGAAGGACCCCCCGCCCCTGCACCAACCAGCAAGAAGCAATACAGACTAGCACTGGCTAACAGGCTGGAAATGGGTTCTAGTCCCACTGTTGCTGCTGATGCTATGGGACCCAAGGAAAGTTCCGGCTCTCCTTTTGGGCCCCAGTTTCTCTGTCAGTGCATGGAAGGAAGTGGCCCAGGTAACTTCCAGAGCAAACCATTTCTGAGTGTCTGGGGGATGGCTGGTCTCATCCTGCCCCTACTAAGGACAATTCCTCAGTGTGGACTGGCACGTCCCTTGGCTGAACAGTCCAGATCCCCATCCTGGGCGGGCTGACAGTGAGGCTGAGATGGCTCTCTGTGGTGCTAGAGAATCTGCAAGCTCCTCCTGTGGGCAGGAGGAGCCCAGGCCCCTTGGCTGGTACCTTTGGGTCTGGGACTATAAAGTCAGGATAGTAGATCTTGTTGATTTTCAGCCAGCTGGGTATCTTGCTGGGATCCTGGAAAAGAAAAGATGCTGTCCTGGGACCTTCCCAAGTCAAAATAAAATTTAAACCCCCCTTCATGAGGAGCTTGTGTGAAGAGGTGACTTTTCACAGAAAGCTGACCCTCACCCCATGGGATCCTCCCTGCCCTGAGAGGGCATGGCCAGGGGGGCATGCGGGCCAGTTTCCACAAGGTCGGCCCTCAAAGCCTCTAAAGGCCTACGACTGCTCCCATGGCCAAGCAGCTGCTCTCCTTTCTGCGGACACAGATAAACGAGAAGCACAACCAGTCTCGGGACGAGGTCCAGTCCAGGCGTCTGGGCCGAACAGCTCCCTTCCTCACCTTGCTGATCTTCACCATGTCTAGTTCCTTCTGCAGGCGGGCAAGGGTTGCGTCATCATGGCCCCCTGCACACTTGGTGACCGTGCACCACTTCTGGCTGCTTGGGTCATAGCAGCCCATGAGAAAGATGGACATCATGCCACCTGGGGGCGGGAACATGGGTGAGTTAAGTGGTGGATGGAGGGAGCCGCTGCCACCAGCCCCACGTGCCCAGTGAGGGGCAGCCTGCTGGAGGGGAAAGACCTGAGCCTTGGCGTCAGAGAGCCGAGCTCACCTCCTGGGCCTACCTCCTGCTAGCTGTCCAAGTTTAACCTATACGAGCCCCACTCTCCTTTTCAGTAAACTGGGGCTCATCATGTATAACTTGTTAAGCTCTGGTGAGGAGTAAAAAATTAAATAGAGTCTAGCACACAGTTGACTCCTCAGAGCCCAGCTTTCCTGCCAGTCAGATTTTGAGGTTTTTCCCTGAGGAAAAAGTGGCCAGGCCCCCAGAAACTAGCCGATGATGAGCATCTTTGTGCCAAATAGCATGGGGTATTCCTGCCTGACCTCTCCCTGCCCAAGTCTGTAACTCTCCAGTGTCCCTGCCTAGATGACATGCTGGGTTGGGGCCCTTGATCCCACAGCTGTGGGCACCATAACCAGCCGTGCTGGCAGATCAAGCTGATAAAAAGGCCAGCTACACCTTGAGCGGTGGTGCCTTTCAAAGAAGTACCATCCCAGGGGCTGGGGGCCATCCTGACCTTTGCTCCCTTGCCCATAGAAGGCCCCAAGGACCACCAGGTCAGCTGTGTCAGCCATGGCCCCCTCGTTCAAATAGTCTTTCTTCACTTTCAGCCAGTGCCGCTTTCCAGGCTCATATGTACCCTGAGGGAAGAGCAGGAGAGAGACCTCAAACTAGAATGGAAACTCTAGGAGGGTGGGATTTACCTCTTCATTCGACAGATCGGCTTTACCAGTGCCCAGTCCACTCTGAGCAAGAGCCCTTAGCTGCTGTCCCAGGGAACATAAACGAACCCATCCTCCAGATGTGAAACAGAGCCTGTGAGACCCTGGAAAGGCGGCCCTGCTGCACCCAACCTCAGACCGCCACCGCCCTCTGCTGGCCAGGGCTGGAAAGGCTGGGGGAGGCCGAGAGCCCATGGGAGAAAGCAAGCACGGGGTGTGAGCAGCTCACCTTCACATCCTTCAGCACCAGCCCTTCCAGCCCCTCTCGGATGACCCGGTTGATCATGTCAGCCAAGTCTGCAGCTTTCTGAGGGTAACAGAGAGACGCTAAGGTTGGTGTGTGAACAGAGAGCACCATGGTGGGAAGGTGGTGGTGGTGGTTCCCTTTTGCACACTAGTAAAGCATCTGCTGCAAATACCCCAACTTGAACACACGAACAATGGTCTTGCAAAGCAGTTCTCTCAACCAGAAAGTGGCTGCAGCTTTGAGACCCAGGGAGCCCAGCTAGGAAGGATGTTTCAGGCCCTGTCCTTGTAGGTGGAGACTAGGAGACAACCTGTACATAGCGGCAGCCCCCATGAGAAAATGAGGACTCCTTCTCTCCGTCACATCTGACCAGGGGTTCTCTGCCCTGCTGTCGAACCACCAGGCTGCTGTCTGGGGTGGGGTCTTTACTCACAGTGACTTGCTTCATTTCTGAGAACATGATCCGGTTGGGAATTTCAACCATGTTATCATGAAGAAACTTCCGCCGCTCACACAGAGGCCTAAGGGGGACGAGAGAGCTGAGGTCAGGTCAGGACCCTCCCACCCCATTCAGAGTGTTGAGGAGCGAGGGGCATGACCAACTGCTGCTTCAAGACAGGGTCTGCCGTGGCTCTAAGCCCCCAGCCTCACAGTTCTGCCTGTTGGGATGATAAGGGTTCCCTTGCAACCGAACACGGACAACCCTGAGCTGTCGTACAAAGCCACTTCATCCTTGCAGTGCCTGTTTCTGTCATGGAGCCGCGGAAGAACTGGCCTTTAGCCCAGACCGTCTGGTCCCACATGAAAAATGACTCTCACTCTCATTTTTCATCCATGCAGCCGCCGCCCCACCACTGCTGGCCCCCGAACCCAAGGCCGGGTGGTTCTCTGGACCGAAGTTCAAGGCCCAACAAGTCTTTCCCCTTCCCCTCCTATTTTCTCCCTGCTCCCCACTCAGTGACGGGGCCAGTGTGGGAGGGCGGGAGCAGGGACATAGGTCTAGGTGTGCAAGGGGCCAATCCTGGTTTCTCATACCCAAGAATCTGCATGCAGTGAAGTCAAGACCGCTAGTTCTCCCTCAGATGGTCCCCACCTCCAGGCCTCTTCTAGTCCCAGCTTCCTGGCCACCTCTCCCAAAACCAAAACCGGGCTAAAAAGCATCTGCCTTATGCCCCCATGGGTGCTGTCTGAAACCCTATAGTGTTCACAGTTTGTTTCTCTCAATAGTCCACTTTGCTAGAGCACAGAAACTTCTGTGAGGATCTCGGTTTCCTCTCTGAATTAAGTGCTCAGGAGAACCAGTCAGCAAAACGGCTCTCAAAGTCAGTGGGGAGTTGAGTGTGTGGCAAGTATGCAACCTCTTGGCTCCCTCCTCCCCAGCTCCTGGGTACAAAGAGGCATATGCTTCAGCCCCTTCCCCTCCTTCCTGGCCAATCTGAACCCCCACCCCTCCTAACCCAGGAACCAAAAGCAGATCTCTACCTGTCCATCAGGCTGACATCATTGAAGTAGATACAATCAAAAACAAACAGGCAAACATTAGCATCCTGGAAGGCAGCTTTCTGTAAGGGGAAACGAGGTAGTAGATACATGAGGCCCAATATAAGTGGGTATAAAACATGGACCCAGGGGGCTCAGTTGTTAAGTGTCTGCCTTCAGCTCAGGTCATGATCCCAGTGTCCTGGGATCGAGCCCCACATCAGGCTCCCTGCTTGGCCGGAAGCCTGCTTTCCCTCTCCCCCTCCCCCTGCTTGTGTTCCCTCTCTTGCTGTGTCTCTGTCAAATAAATAAATAAAATCTTTAAAACAAAAAACACGGACCCGGGAAGCAGTGGACAGAACAGTCCTGTATGTGTTCAGAAGCCCCCGGGCCACAAGGGCACTTGGCGGACAGTCCAAAACGGAAACCAAACCAATTCTGAGTTCCCAATACTAGCTCCTTTTATGTAAAAAACAAAAAACATGTCTAAACTCAGGGCTCAATTCAGAAATAGTTCAGAAACAAAGAATAAGCTCCACCCTGAGTGGATTCCCCTCCGCTGAGAGCAAGGGCGCACAAAGATACATGTACATGTGCTCACACCTGCTCATTCCTGCACATTCCTGGGCACCAAGCCAGTACCTTGTGCACTCCAAGAGTCCCAAAGGGCAGCGGTTTGCCTGTCTTCGTGTCGATCAAGAGCACCTCGGAGTCCAGGATCATGCTGTGGCCTCCAGGAAAAGCCTGAGGGATGTAGTCCTTGAAGTGGGCCACCTGGGGGGCAGAAAGGGGACTCAGGTGAGGGAAGAATGGGCGGCAGTGACCTAAAGCTGAGCCAGAAAGCAAAAGCCAGGCCCCAGAACGAACACAAAACACCAATATGTGGAAGCCAAACTCATGTGCAAAACACATCTATGCCTTAGCAGCCACTGAGACGAGAGGAGAGGCGTTTGAGACCCAAACAGGAAAAGGTCAGCCTCGATGGAACCACTCTGGGCCATGGAGGAGAGTTGGGGGGAAAAAGGAAGAAAGTATGTGGAGGAGGAGGTAGAGGTGGACAAACATGGAAGGGAGGAATAAACATGGGCAGGCAGACATTTGTGGGGGAGAACAGATGAGCTTTTATAAAAAGATGGATGGAAAGGAGTAAATGAACCCTCTCCAGAGCAGCAAGGAAACAGGAGGGTCTTCTCCGAGTGGGAGCTCAGAACCCACAGCCATCTTCTAAATGAGTAAGAAAGGATGTTTGCAATCGAGAGTCTTTCCCGATACAGGCAGGACCCCAGTCTCAGAGTTCCACACAGGGAGTAGTCCCACTGAACCCAGGGTGGCCCCTGCCAAGCGCTGCCAGTGCTGAGTTCCAGAGAGCATGACGGGCCTGAGTCCTCCCCTGGGCAGGGCACACAGGCCCTCAAAACCTATGATGCTTGGAGTGGGGACAGGAAAGGCCTGTCCCGCTGTCCTACTTGGCTTCGATCCTCAACCCAGCTCCTTACAAATCACAAGTACAAGAGAGACCCAGGACAGCTGGTGAAGGAGAGCAGGGCCCAGACTTCTTCCGGGTAACAGAGGGGCCCACTGGGCATCTCCCCAGGAGCAGTTCCGGGGCACTTTTACTGGGCCCCACGGAGGCCAATGCTTAGCTCTCCTCTGGACACCTGAAATGAAAAGCCCAAGGCTCAGAGGTCCAACAGGAAGACAAGGGTGAGGGCAGCACAGGAGTCCCACGACACATCCCCTTCACCCCCAGGGCTCTGAAGAATGGAGTTGGTGCTGGCGCCTGGGTGGCTCAGTGGGTTAAAGCCTCTGCCTTCGGTTCAGGCCATGATTCCAGGGTCCTAGGATGGAGCCATGCATCGGGCACTCTGCTCGGCAGGGAGCCTGCTTCCCTTCCTCTCTCTCTGCCTGCCTCTCTATTTGTGATCTCTGTCTGTCAAATAAATAAATAAAATCTTAAAAAAAAAAAAAAAATGAATGGAGTCAGTCCTAGTAGAGAAGGGGCAGCTAGCACAGGAAATCCCATTACTCACTAGCTACTGGGGTCAGATGTTCCAGCTGCTTTTCCCTGAGGAAAGTCCAAAGACTCACAGAGGCCCTGGGTGCTGAGAAGGACTAAGGGGCAAGGTTCTTAATGCCCCTTAAAGGACAGGAGTCTGGGCTCTCATCTGTCCCCGCTGGACTGAGTTTACATCAGAATGTAAGCTTCCAAGTACTTCTGTCCCTTTTTCACTACTGCACACCCATTACCAAAAACAGTGCCTAGCCCAGACTAAGCCCTCAATAAAGGTTTATCAAAAAAACTCCTGAAGGACAGCCTACCAGCCCTCTGTCCCCGGGAGGTAATTTAGCACTGGGGAGCACACAGGACATGGAAACACAAGACAAGCACTGCAAGTCGCTTGCCAGGTGAGCTCACTGTCCTAGCATCACTGTGGGCAAGGGGAACGTCAAGGTCCCCTGGGGCTCTGTGCTGACTAACCCATGCCTGGGCTCTTCGGCTGTCCCCATGGAGCAGCCCTTCATTTTAAGACTCCAAAAACAAATAGATTCCTTCAATGACTACAAAATAAACTCAACTATGGCCCAGAGCTGAAATGACTACAGAACTCCGGCCTTGAGGTTCTTTTTTTTTTTTTTTTTTTTTTTTTTTTTTTTTTTTTTTAAAGATTTTATTTATTCATTTGACACAGAGAGATCACAAGTAGGCAGAGAGGCAGGCAGAGAGAGAGAGAGAGGAGGAAGCAGGCTCCCCGCGGAGCAGAGAACCCGATGCGGGACTCGATCCCAGGACCCTGAGATCATGACCTGAGCCGAAGGCAGCGGCTTAACCCACTGAGCCACCCAGGCGCCCGGCCTTGAGGTTCTTCAGGACAGGAAGAGAAAGCCAGTCCCTGCAGAGAGGAAGGGACCCATACCTTGTGAGGCAGGACAGGCTTGAGGCTGCGGCTGAAGTAGTTGAAGTGGTCCCCGTTCTTATGCACCTGCACTCGCTCCCCATCGTACTTGATCTCAGAAAACATGCCATTAGGACACTTCTTCATCGCGTGTTCGATGGACTTGCAGGCCTCAGCCTTGGGGTGGGGAAAGAAAAGCCTGGAGACTTACAGGTGCTCTTCAGTGGGAGTTGCTCAGCACGGACAGCCCCAGAGTCGAGGTCCTGGGGCCTGCCGACCAGAGAATAACCTAAGACCAGGCCGCTGAAGAGGCAGGGGAATGGACAAGGCTAGGCAAGTGCCATATTCGAACTACAGCGTTGCAGCAGCAGACACGGGAGCTGGCTTTTTGAGGACCACTAACGAGGTCTATTTTAGAGCAAATAAAATTCCACTGAAACAGCATTTCATTTTTTTCTCAGTAATTCAGGATCTTGCACGGCCTTGGCTTGCTATTAAATGCATCAGTTATCTTAGCATAGGAGGTGTGTAGAAGGGAGAAGAGGGTGTAGGTGACAGGGAAGCTGGCAGGGTGGCAGCGGTCAGGGATCCCTAGGACAGGACACAGGAGGGCTTCTTCACTCCCCAGTGCCATCCTGACTCAAGCTGACGATGGCCAACCATCTCAGGGGTGGAGGTTGTACATGTCAGGTCATACACATAATTTCGCTGCATCCTTGATGTGCTATCTTACGTCAGAGACATGGATTTCCTTCTATGGATGGGAAAACAGAAGCTTGAAGAGCCTCAGTCCCCACTTAAAGGTATACAGCTCATCTAGGGCAGGAATGACACTCACGGCTGGGCCCAACTCCAAAGTCTGTGTGGCTCAGCACAAAGCTATCTACCCCATGCCACCCTTGGAATAAATGATAGGTTTTAAACCAGACTCCAAGAATTCCTATAAAGGGCAGAAGGCCACTACTGCGGGTGACAGATGTCCCGTCCCCAGGATGGAGATCCTACTACTTTGGGGCTGGCTGTCCCACATTCCGAGCAAGACAGGACACTTCCCTAACCCAAACACAGAAGCCTAACCACAGGCTGTAGTACGTAAAGCACAGGCAGAGCTCATGAAAGTCACTGCGCCCCACTGAGGCAACCCCACGGTTCTCACTGGGCATGGCAGCACTGGTGGAGGCCCCCATTGCACAGAGGAACCAACGTACAAAGGGAAGCCCAGTTCTCATGAAATGAGCAGAGGCTCAAGATGATCTTGGTCAGACATGATCTTCATTCCTTAAGCTTCCTCTTTCCAGAAGGAAGAGGCCAAGGCGCCTGATCCTAGGAAGCCAGGCTCTGTTGCCACCTCTCAGAGCTACTTCGGGGTAGGTCACAGAAACTTAGGAGTTACTTAACACACCCAGCTGTCTTCAGGAAAGATGACCAGTCAACCACTCTAAGTAGATGCTTCAGAAGGTTTCATACCACATTCACGTGAGGAAATGAAAAACCCAGAATGGCTAAGCAACTCATATACCTGAGTTGGTATACCCTGCTGGTGGCCGAGCCAGGCCTCAAGTTTAGACGTCTCTGCTAAACCACACTGTCTCCTCCTTCACCTTTAGAGCCCTGTGGAGATTCACATCCGCACTGTGCCTGGCCCCAATCCTCCAGATCTCACAAGGAAGATCGGAACATCTGGAGTGGGGCCAGAGCAGCAGCCTTACCAGCATGGGCTGCACTGGTGTCATCAGGGAAGCCTGGACGCTCAGAGCTCGTCTCCGGCCTGGCTCCTTCTCCACCTCCTGCTCATTGCGGAGGACCCTCTCCACCACGTCCTGCAGGTTGCGTGAGGCTTTGAAGGCTTCATAGGCATTGGGGTCAAGGGCATCTAACCTGTCAAGGCAGAGAGGAGCAAAGAAACAAAAACCACTGCCTTTGACTTCATTGCTTTAGATAACTGTCAGTTCTCACAGAAAGGAGGGATCTCAGTAAAGTGGGAAAGCTAATGTTCCACTGTCTAAAAGCCTTTTGCAAGGGAAAATGTTTTTGTAAAACTTAGCAATTTTGAGATCCTGGGTCTACGTGGATGCCACCTTAGCAAAGACGGGCTGGAGTGGGCAAGCAATTCAGACAGATTTACTGAATGTATTCTGTACTTTCAATTCTAACAACTTCGTAAGAAGGTCATCATGACATTTTATACGAGAAAACAGGCTGAGCTAGGTCCAAGTGATGGACCAAGCAGGAAGGAGCAAGGTAGAATTAGGACTTGAATCCACTTCAGGACTCTGAAGTCCTGACACCAGATGGCAACAAAGGAAGCGAGCAGCTTGGCTGTCAGGGGAGGGCTGGTACTCACACGTGCTTTGCACCCGAGTTCATTTTCAGATCATGTTTGATCAATCTGATGATGCACTTGAGGTCATTGGCTGTACACCTAGGGGTGAGGCACATTCAACTTGGTTTTCCTTCCCCGGTGACTCCATCTCCCCAAGCCCATCCCCATTGGGCAGCTCCCCACCTGGAGGCGATGTCCTGCAGGGCCTGCTGCTGCTCCTCCTCCCTGGTGAGCCTGGAGAGCCGAAGGAGAAACTCGTCCACCTCCTGGATGGTAAGGAGGCTCTTGGCAGCTGGGGGGAAAGACTTGCTCTGCTCAAAGAAGACTCTGATTGTCTCTGACACGTCGCCCTGTCTCCAAAAACCAAAATGGTTGTAACCCCAGGGTGGCTGAGTATATCCCTCCAGCCCCCAGGACTAAAGATGAACCAGAGATTTTAAACACATACATACTAACTTCTGTCCCCACCACACACATACTAACCTCGTTCTTGGAGAATCTATCCCACCCAGTTCCTGGAAAGGGCACCTCTATCCACCACAGGATCTGGCCACCTGCCTTCACTGAGGGATGATGCAAGGACTAATTCAGAACTGAGCCAATCTGATTCCTGTTAGAACTTGAACCTAGAGGGACACCTGGGTGGTTCAGGCAATTAAGTGTTCGACTCTTGATTTTGGCTCAGGTCATGATCTCAGGGTTGTGAGACTGAGCCCCCTCTCGGGCTCACATACTGGGCGTGGTGCCTGCTTAAGATTCTTTCCCTCCCTCTGCTCCTCCCCCACAACCCCCCCCTTCTCTCTCAAAAAGAAAATATTTTTAAAAAAATAAAGAATTTTAACTAAGAAACAAATATGGTCATCAGATAAAGGGGTGGGGGGAGTACTTGAATAGAAACTTTCCATGCTGCCAAAGCTGGAGTCATGAACAACCAAAAGCTGAATGTTATACCAAGTTATACTAAAAAAAAGCAAGAAAAAGTAGGGTCCAGAATGGGAACCCTAGCAGAGACTACGGGAGGTCTGAAATCCAGTCCCTCAAGATCCAGGCCTTTCGGGGCTCTGCAGGAGTATGACTGCAGTCCTCAGAACCTTGTGAAACTGACAGCTGTCGCCTCACATTCAGCTCTCATAAAGGAAGCTTGCTCAAACAGGTTTCAGTTTCCCGAAACAGTATGTGCCCCAACCAGAAAAAAGAGGTTTCAGGTGCCTGGCTTGGCAGAACCCCACCTGGAACGCCGCCTACCCTCCCATTCCTCTGACCTGCTCTAGGTCTCGTGCCATATCATCTGGGTTGCAGTTAAAAATGCGGCTGAAAAGCTTCACAATCTGCTTATCGTTCAAGTTGTAAACACTCTTAATAACACCCGGCAGCAGCAACTTCACTGTTAGGTACACGTCACCGTGGAAACCATCTGGAGACAGAAGAATGGAGGCCTTCCTGAGAAATGGAGCTTAAACAAATACATATACAAACTCAAGGATCCGAGAGAGAGGTCTACGTCATGGTCTGTGCTGCCAAAACGCCCTGTGCGTTTTCGTTACAGTGGTAGAGGCCATAGCATTTGGTGGCTCATGGCTCACGTGTCTACCTCCTCTGGCTGAGCTCCCCACAGGGCAGGGCCAAACTTCCAGTTCAGCGTCCCCAGTGAGAAGCACATTACAGATGTTCAGTGATGATTTGTCAGATGAATCAAGGAACTGGAAGATTCTACTCCAGCTGTGCACATGGGTCACAAAAATCTGATCAAACGTGCAGGACAGTAAACTTTCCTCTTGGTCAAATGCACATGTTTTTCTAGCCTCCTGGGGATAAAGTAAGGACAGAAGAGGAGCAATACCAATGTGCTCTGAGCAGAACTGGTGCACTCATGGGGCCCAATAAAGAAGTAGAAATGCAGAGTTCTCAAAATTATTAAGAATTTCAATGGGTGCCTGGCAGGTGCAGTTGATAGAGCGTGCAACTCTTGATCTCAGGTTGTATGTTCGAGCCCCACTTATACAGCCCCACTTACATGGGTATAGAGATTACTTAAAAATGAAAAATATTTAGGACACCTGGGTGTCTCAGTTGGCCAGGTATTTGCCTTTGGCTCGGGTTGTAATCCCAGAGTCCCCAGTCAAGCCCGGATTCAGATTCCTTGCTCAGTGGGGAGTTTGCTTCTCCCTCCCTCCCTCCCCCACCCGAGTGCAAGCTCTTGAGCCCACTCTCTTCCAATAAAACCTCTAAAAAATAATTAAAAAAAAAGAGAAACAAGGAATTTCAAGACGGTATTAACAAAGGATTAAAGCAAGCATGAGGTCCCGTGCAACTGTACGATTCACACAGCAATGAAACCAGCCATGGCTCTGAGCTCTTCAGAGGAAAGGCCCATCCAGGATGTTCTAGGTCCCACCTCCTGCTGAACCTTTCCGAAGAAAGTCCTGGATGATCTGGGTCTTCGTGTTGTAGCTAGGATTCTCAGCCACCATGGCACACAACTTCCGAAACTCTCGTAGCAGACAATCCTTGTGCTTGGGGTCACATCTGCTTGAGGACAGACTTGCCTTAGGGGGAGGGCTTGCACGGGCTGCCCCAGAGTTGTTGGGCTTGGCTGTTGGAGAGAGAAACAACAGGGATGATTCCTTGTTGAGATGGAAGAAAGGGAAACTAGGAAGCACTCTGCTGGCACTCTATATGGAGCTGCACTGCAGCGCCCAAATTAGCCCTGTGGGGTGGAGAACCTCATGCCCATCTCACGAAGAGGGCAACAGGCCTCACAGCAGTTAACGGTAAAGAAACAATGGCTTCGCACTAGTATGGAGGCCCAGCTGCTGCGCATTTCTTTACTCAAGCACCGCACAGAACAAGCGAACCTCAGAGCAATGGTAAAGCTGCAGAAAAGTGGGGATGAGGACGGAAGAAGAAACAAAGGGCCATGTTAGTTGGAGGGAGACTGACGCAGACTGACAGGCTGGAAGGAGCCTTAAAGATGACCTGGTTCCATCTCTTCTATGAGGAGCCCATGGCCTGAGAGAAGGCATGCCCGAGCCCTTGCCGCTCCCACCCACCCATCCCTGCTTCTCAGTGCCAAAATAAAAGGTATCAACAAGCAAGACTTTCCTCCAGACACCCCCAAATTAATGCACAACTCTTGACTGATCCTCTCTCCCCTCTTTTACAAGCACATTTCATTCTGCAAGCTTGCAAGAGAGCCATTAGCAAGCAGGCTGCTGATGTAAGCTTCCTCTTGTCTGAGGTCTGTAAATTCTAAATCCATCCTCATCTCTGACCTGGCCTCTGAAGAGGATTTCAGGGGACAAAATTCCAAAGCGTCAATGCTGAGCAGGTTGCAAGACTTTAGAATGCCCCACTTCTCTCAGCTCCTCCCAAATTTCCCTCCCTGGGACCCAGATCCATCCAGGAATGTGCTGTCCTTATTGCCACCCAGACCCCTCTGTATTTCTGGCTTTGGCCTACCGCCAAACAAAAAACAAACCTCGGAGTTTTAAAATAAGAAAATCCCACAGATCAAGGCAATGTTTGCAATCTTCTCTCCAGCAGTCCTCGTGCAAATACTGTAGGGTAAAGGAGGCAGCAACTACTGTTCCCCCTTCAGATGACGCCGCAGAGGCTCCAAGGGAAAGCCACCTGCTCCCTTGAGCAAGCGGTCATGTGACAGCCCTGGGCCCAGAACCCAGGTCTCCCGACTTCAAGTCTGTGCTTCTTTCACTCACTTAAAGCTACCTCTCTGAGCAACTTCTGAGTCCATGTGTTTGCCTTTACTTTCTTCACCTGAGTCAGTCACAAGAATGTCTCCAAATAAGGGCACCAGGGTGCAGGGTAAAAAAGCACAGGTGTTGGAGAGTTAAGCAGACCTCACCATCAATACTAACTCCATAATGAACCAGACACCAGCTTTCTCATTTGTCAGATGGGCCTCATAAAAGTACTTCCCAAGGTTACCTGCAGAACAGACGAAGCTACAAAGTAAAAGCCCCTTCCCAATGCTACCTATTACGTAAGGCCATGCAGGACATCTTCCACACTCTCATCTTTGGTTTGGGCAAGGTTAGGGATGCGATTTCTCAAAATCCTTTTATCACCAAAATACAAGGAAGTTATAGGGCAGGTTATAATCATCTCCATCTGACCCAGGTGACTACTTCAAGGGGGAAAAAGTCTTGAAAACACAAACTCTTTTGGCTGCAACAGAGATTAATGTACTTTAAAAAATGCCAGTGGAATGCTGAAAATAAGCCATTACCTTCTGCTCAGAGGGAAGCGAATTATGCATGAGGCGATAGGTAGCACAGAATTTTCACTCAACCAGAATCCCAAATAGGATTCCAAATTAAAAGGACTCTAACAGCTAAAGTATCTCTAATCTCTCACCTGAAAAACCAGAAAATTTCCGGGGATTGCTATTGGTGACGAGTGAGGCACCTTTCACTGGAGAGGTCACCTGGCCAGTGGCTGTCAGCTTAGCCTGGACGACGGCTTTCTTCTTTGGTGTGCCTGTGGCCTTAGAAGACAGATCTGTAGGACCCACCCCCAGAAAAAGTATGTTTCAGTGAAAGATCTCTGAGAAAAGCTTCCAAAGAATTTTAACGACTGTTCTTAACAGCCTTGCTGGGTAAGTTACTACCATGACATTACTCCAAGGTTGGTTGTGGACTGGCTGTACTTCTTGAGTGGACTAAGAGAGTCCTGGGTGGGGGGTAGTGTTCGGGGGACAAAAGACCCCATTACTCTTTAACTATTAGTAACTTATATTTTCATCAGCCCTCTCCACCTCTTATCCCATATATGATGATCTCCAGATCTGGGTAGAATCAGAACCCACCTTTCCACAGATAAAACCTGGGGATCTCAGCTCCAATTTATAGCCCCAATTTATAGATGAACAAAAAAGTGAAATGAAGATGGAGAACAGAGCATGTGAGATTGGCACGGGCATGGAAAGTCCCAGCTGCTGTGTTTTTTGAGCTGTGTGAGTTTGACTCTACCTTGTTTTCCTCTTCCTCTGAAGATTAGTCAGAAGTGCCAAAAACTAGAGCCAATGGCCAAGTCAGGGCACGGCAGGATGAGGAACTTGAGAAAGAAGTATATGCAAAGTAGCTTTCTCTCCTCGAAGTCTTTTCTCCTCTCAAAGAACAACGATACGCAGGTGTCCGTTTTTACAGCCACTGCCACAGTCCTCCCACAGTGACCAGAACTATACTTAATTGAAGATATGAATATTACTTTAAAGATGAGCACATGGAAGGTCATAAAGGACTAACTGGATTTGGAAGTATTGGTGTAAGATTTCTAAAATACACACACGTGAATATGTATGTATATGTGTGCATATATATGTACCCGAGTATATGCACGTGTTTGTGTGTAAATATCTATTTTTCCAGTTCTGTCTGCTTAATGGTCTAAAGGCAAAGATAACCTCATGGCAACAAGGATACACAGCATCTAGATTTTGGTCTCTAAAGCCATTCCCCCACTAAGAGGAACCAGCATTCTTCAGAGAAACGGGCCGGTTCCAGAGCTGTGGAAGGATACATATAAGGTAAGCCTAAGAGGGGCACCTGGCTGGCTCAGCCAGTGGAGTACATGACTCTTGATCTTGGGGTTGTGAGTTCAAGTTTCACAATGGGTGTAGAGATTACTTAAAATCTTAAAAAAAAAAAAAAAAGTAAGGTAAGCCTAAGAGCATACTATTATGCTATAAAGTAAAAAAATACTTTAAAACACTAAAAAAAAAAAAAAAGAGCCAGGCATCCAGGACACAGAAACCAGATCAAAGGGTTTCCCAGGTGGCCCAATATGGGACAATTAAGTAAGGAAATAATAAAATACAGTAAAATTATAAGCACAGGAAAAAGTAATCTGTGAATCCATATGATAATAAATTGAAAGATAAGAGGGGGTGATGGTAGGAACTCTATTCTTCAAAAATATCAATGTGATGAAAAAAAAACTATGGAAAAGTTCTGGATTAAAGGAGGCCAAAGAGGGGCGCCTGGGTGGCTCAGTGGGTTAAAGCCTCTGCCTTCAGCTCAGGTCATGATCTCAGGGTTCTGGGATCGAGCCCCGCATCGGGCTCTCTGCTCATCAGGGAGCCTGCTTCCCCCTCTCTCTCTGCCTGCCTCTCTGCCTACCTGTGATCTCTGTCAAATAAATAAATAAAATCTTTAAAAAATAAAAATAAAAATAAAGGAGGCCAAAGAGACAACAAAATGTGATACCTGATCCCAGAGTGGGATTCTACTGTGAAGGGGAAAAAAGCTACAAAGATACTGTTTAACTAATAGACAAAACTGGAATACAAATTGTGCGTTAAAGTATTACATAAAGGATCAATTTATCAGAGTTGATTGCTGTATTATGGTCACAAGAGAGAATATTCCTGTTCCTAAGATACATGCACTGAAGGGGTGCTTGGGTGACTCAGTGGGTTAAAGTGTCTGCCTTCAGCTCAGGTCATGATCCCAGGGTCCTGGGACCGAGCCACGCCATCAGGCTCTCTGCTCAGCAGGGAACCTGCTTCCCCTCCTCTCTGCCTACTTATGATCTCTGTCAAATAAATAAATAAAATCTTAAAAAATATATATATATATATGCACCAAAATATTTAAAGGCAAAAGCCAAAATATGTGCAACATACTCTAAAATAGTTCAGGAAAAAAACAAGCTATGCACGTGTGGAAAGAGGAACAGTGCACATAGGAACACAAATGATAATGCAAAGAGAATAAATATTAACAGGTATGTCTTAGATAAAAGCTTATGAGCTTTCTTTTTTCTTTTTTTATTCTCACAACTTTTCTGAGTTTGAAATTCTTTCCAAAAAAATTAAAAAAGGAAAGAAAGAAAAAAAATGGGACTCTACTATCCTTTTTTCTCAGCACCATTACCCTGGAAAAGCAGTGGTCCCCACCCACCTGCAATGTGCTGGCTTATCTGTTCCTTCTCATTGTCTTCCAGCTCTTCCCAGCCTTCCAGCTCTGTGAGGTCCTCAATTTTTTTTGTGGTGGCCCGAGCCCGCTCCAGTTTCTCAAACATGCATTTAATGTGATACCACTCTTTCATATCGCCCCCGGACTCTGAGAAGGGATTGGGCACCACTTTGCCGATCCTGCATACCCCCTTCACAATCTTTTCCTTGCACTTTTTGCAGCCGGCTGTGCCACGCTTGGCATAGTCCACACAGAATCGTTGCTCGGCCATCTCACAGGGGCCACTGCAGAGTCCCACATGCGCCCCTGGCAAGAAAACAAGGCAGGTGGCACGTGGTCTTAGATGGCCTTCCTGGAATGACAGAGCAGGCTTTCTTCTCTGCAGGAGGCAGGGCCCATCAAGCAGATCTGTTTCTAACCAATGGCTGAATTGTCTTCTGTCAGGCCAGTGATGTTGCTCTCGGAACAGGCTCAGTTCTTTTCGCCCCAGTGCGCGGAGGGCTGATGGGAAGAGGATCTTGAAAGTCAAAGTCATACAGCTGCATGAAAGTGTAAGACACAAGAAGAGTGAGATATAAATGAGGAGCTAGGCTACTACATCCCCAAACAGCCCTCCTACAGTCCACGCTGACTAACCAAACACTTCTCAAAGCATTAGATTTATTGCGTACAGGATGAACAAAAGGAAAGTTCAGTTTGCAGAAGTGGGTTCAAATATCTAATGTACACATGTACATCTAGTAAATCACAATGAAGAGAATCAAATCCAAACAACATAAAAAAGCTTTTCTCAGGCCATCAGCAATACCTGATACTTTTAATGGATGATGGCTGTTAAATATTACAAGATCCTGAAGTTTCTTTCTAGTTACCAAGGAAAATTACATGATGTTTGTGAGGTTTTTAACATAAAGTAGAACATATATGCCACCCTCAGAAAATAATTAAGTCACTATACCAATCTATGATGTAATCAGATGACCCATTTTGAGAGGCAATTAAATGGAATCTAGAACCAGAAAGCCTGGGTTCATATTGTAGCTCATTAGCTGTGTGACCTTGGTAGGTTACTTAACCTAACCTCTCCCTCCCTCAATTTCTTCAACTGTCAAAATGTGGGTAACAAAACTACCTAACTTGTCACTCTAAGAGTAAAGCCCTTCGAAAAGAGCTGGGCAGGGGCGCCTGGGGGGCTCACTGGGTTGAGCCTCTGCCTTCAGCTCAGGTCATGGTCCCAGAGCCCAGGGATCAAGCCCCGCATCCAGCTCTCTGCTCAGTGGGGAGCCTGCTTCCCTTCCTCTCTTTCTGCCTGCCTCTCTGCCTACTTGTGATCTCTGTCAAATAAATAAATAAAAATCTTTTAAGAGCTGGGCATAGAGCACACGTTCAGGACACATTAGCTCTTATGACCATCAGTAAAGCAGTTATCCTTCAAGCAGAGGCTCCCTATGGGCAATCAGCCTGTTCATAATGCACTTGAATCAGGGAATGCTGAAGCAACTGGACAGCAAGAATCAAAGGAACTGATAAATCACCCCAAATGAAAGCAGGGATCATGTCCACACGGTATCCTCCTGACCTTTTTATATTCATGTTTTCTAAAGTATTTTCATTGTTCTAATTTTAAACATACTGGAAATTATTTCCAACCTGCACATGCTTTGTAGTGGAAGTCCTTATTGGTTTATAACGACAAGCCCGCTTTACTTCCCGTAGTGGGAAGCAGATGGATGGGAATCGGGTTTGGGAGTGCGGACGGTGACTTTCCAGTTTAGGGACTGTTAATTTCTGAGAACTCGGTTCTCGGTTTTCTCATTTCTAAATAGGAAAGTAACACCTACTTCACGGGATGACTGGGAAAATTAGAATGAGCCCATGGAAAGACTGGGGGATGGGTGGGCTCTGAACTCCCTGAAAATGTACACAAAATGCGCGTATTCATAAATGTACATTTTGCTGGAGAGACGGTGTATAACCCCGAGAAGTTCAAGAACTACAGTGGTGCGGTATGTGAGTCCGGCAGGTCCATCAGAGGAGCTCAGAACGAATTCGGCTTCCACACGGTCCTCAGGAGAGCGTTTGGGTAGCGTGCCCCCCTCCCCTCCACCGGCCCGAGGTCCGAGGCCCAGGCCGACCTGGGCCACGAGGAGGCACCGTGAGGCTCGGAGCAAGCCCGTCCGCCCCCACCCCCCACAGCGTCCGCGGCGCAGCGGTCCCTCCAAAGTGGTCGAGCACGAAACCGCTGCGGCCCCAACGCAGCCCGGGTGGGAAGCGAGCGCCCCGCAGCCACAGTTCGCGGGGAGGCCCTTCCCCGACGCCTTCCGGGAGCGAGCAGGGGCTACCGGCCGGCGCGGACGCGCGGAGGAGGCGGGGAAGCGAGTTCCTCGGTTCCGGCGGGCCGGGGGCGCAAGGACACAGCTCGGGGCGGGGGAAGGGGCCGCGACGGACGGAGAAAGGCTCCAAAGCTCGCACCAGGGAGCACCGGCTTCGGGCGTGCAGACCCGGGCGGGCTAGAGCGGCCCCACAGGGGCCCCAGGGACCCTCCCACTCGCGGAGCCGCGGAGGTCCCGGGAGCTACGGCCCAACCCCCGTGGGCTCCCGGGGAGCAGCCACGTCACGGAGGGTGTGCCCCGGGGCTCGGCGGGAGGGCGGGGGAGGAGCCGAGGGGGCCGGTTCCCAGGCCGCGCCGAGCCCCGGACCCCCGGGACGCCAGGCCGCCGCCCTCCCGGTTGCCTGGGCCCGTCGCGCCCGCCGCGCCCGCCCCTCACCTGCCTTCCCAGCTCAGGCGCACACCGCAGGCCTCACACTCGGCGCCCACAGGCCGCACGCCACCACGACGGTTGTAGCGCCTGTCTCTTTAAATCCGGGTCCTAGAGCCGGCCGCAGCGCGCAGGCGCAGAGGTCCGGGCCCAAGCGCCTCCACGCGTCCCCGCCCCCCAGCCTGCCGCTAGGGCGGTGGTCAGGTTAGGCGCCGTGTGGGATTGGGAAGCAGGAGGGCTTTTTGGGTGGTTTCCCGCCGGGTATGGCGGCGGAGGAAAGCGGAGGTGGGGGAACATGGCAGCAGTTGGAGTCTCAGCCCGGCCTGAGGACCCCCTGATTTGTTCATGTTGGCAGAGATGATCCAGGCCTTAATGATGGTTGAGAAAGTGTAGTGTAAGGAGCTTGCGGAAAGCAAAGAATGCGTCCTTCAACCTATTTTTATGTATTCCCTCTGTCCTGTGTCCCGCACAGTACCTGGTACATAATAAGTATTCAATAAATAGTACTGAGTTGGGACGCCTGGGTGGCTCAGTTGGTTAAGCCGCTGCCTTCGGCTCAGGTCATGATCCCAGGGTCCTGGGATCGAGTCCCGCATCAGGCTCCTTGCTCAGTGGGGAGCCTGCTTCTCTCTCTGCTTCTGCCTGCCTCTGCCTGCTTGTGTTCTCCCACTCTCTCTCTCTAACAAATAAATAAATAAAATCTTTAAAAAAAAAAATAGTACTGAGTTGAAAAGAGGCGCTAGATATATACAGGTTTAAAGTGTAAAGGAGTGATGGGGAGAGTAAACCGTCGTATTGTTCGAAGTGTACTGTCTCTTAAACCTCAGCTTAACTTTTTGAGGGACTAGAATGGCTATTTTTACAAAAAAGTAGCAGGCTCAGAAAAAGAGAGTTTGAGTTCGGGCATTTAGCAACAGCAAACGGTCGTTGTTAGAGAGGTAAGCCAAAATCAGGTTCTGGAGGGAATTCTGTGCTACGTGAAAAAGAGCTTGGCTTTTTTAATGTAAGGGATGGAGAACCATGAAGGGCCTTATGTAATAGTAACTACTTCTGAGGCTGGGTAGGGGAGACACTGAGTCAGGGGAAGAAATTAAAAGGTTCTTGGTACACATACTAAAATCGGAAGGTGCAGAGAAGATTAGCATGGCCCCTGTGCAAGGATGACCTACAAATTCCTGAGGAGCTCCATATAATTAAGATTTCTTTTTTTTTCTTTTTTCTTTTATATGAGATGGTGTATGCAAAGTAAACTTACTGTGGCAATCATTTCATGATATATGTAAGTCAAACCTTCATGCTGTGTAGGCCTTAAACTTATGTAAGTGATTTATGTCAATTCTATCTCAGTAAAGGTGGGGGGAAAAAAGTTTCTTGTAGTGAGCCATGTGAGAGATGAAAGTGGCCATGCTCAGTTAGTTGGGATGGAGAGCAAGAGGCATTTTTTTTTTTTTTTTTTTTTTTTTTTAGATTTTTATTTATTTGACAGACAGAGATCACAAGAGGCAGGCAGAGAGAGAGGAGGAAGCAGGCTCCCGGGTGAGCAGAGAGCCCGATGCGGGGCTGGATCCCAGGACCGTGGGATCGTGACCTGAGCTAAAGGCAGAGCTTTAACCCAGTGAGCCACCCAGTTGCCCGAGAAAGAGGCATTTTTTTTTTTTTAAGATTTTATTTATTTATTTGACAGAGAGATCACAAGTAGGCAGAGAGGCAGGCGGGGGTGGGGAAGCAGGCAGAGGGAGAGGAGGAAGCAGGCTCCCCACCGAGCAGAGAGCCCCGATGTAGGGCTTGATGCCAGGATTCTGAGATCGTGACCTGAGCTGAAGGCAGAGGCTTAACCCACTGAGCCACCCAGGCGCCCCAAGAAAGAGGCATTTTTAAAAAGTAATAAATATTTGGATTTTAAATTATCTTGTAAATAAAGTGCTGATTTACCTAAGGATAAAATGAGAATGACTTGAGTGAGCAGGTAGATAATGGTGCCATCAACTGAAATACAAAGTGAGAGGGGAGGAGCAAGTATTTGGGGTAAAAGAATGAGTTGTGTTTGGATATATCAAGGTTGGTTGGTTGAGGACAACCACAATCCCAATGTTTGGAATGCGTCAAAGTCTCTAATGTGCTGCAAAATGGACAAGGTCCCTGGAGGCTCAAGTCCTACCTGGCAGTTGGGTAATACTGAGTCATCCTTCTCTCTGTCAGTGCATTTACTACATTGTTTTGAGAATCCCCTTGACTCTACCTTTTCCCATAACCCTGTGCTGTCAGATGCTGACATGGCTAGCCATGTGTGGCTGTCAAGCTCCTGAAATGTGGCTAGTCCAAATGGGGATGTACTGTATGTGCAGAATGCACACTGATTTCAGAGGTGTGTTACCAAACAAAAAAAGACTGCAAGATATCAATAGTATATTTATGTTGACTCACCTATTAAATATTTTAGATACATTGGGCTGAATAAAAATATATTATTAAAATTAACTTCAACTGTTTTACCTTTTTAAAAAATATAGTGCCTAGAAGATGTAAAACTGCATATTTAGCTCACATGACCTTCTTCTATCCGACAGCACTGCACTGGACTTCACATTTTTGTGGAGGGTGACATCTGAGCCTTATGCATTGCTTTATCCTCAATGTCCAGTGTCTTACTGGGCACTTAGTAGGCACTCAGCAAACATTTATAAATAAACCCATGAGTGAATGGAATGACTGAGACTGAAAGTGATCAGCTCCCTCAGAAGGATGTTTATTACATCTTATCTCTGACCGTGTTTGATGTTAATGTGCAAAAAGACTCAGGCTCTTAATGTTTGTTTGCTTGATTACAGCTCCAAGGAACCCTGAATCTCTCTCTCTCTTTTCTTAAAGATTTTATTTATTTGACAGAGATCACAAGTAGGCAGAGAGGCAGGCAGAGAGAGAGGGTGGGGGAAGCAGTCTCCCCGCCGAGCAGAGAGCCTGACAACAGGACCCGATCCCAGGACCCTGAGATCATGACCTGAGCCCAAGGCAGAGACTTTACCCACTGGGCCACCCAGGCTCCTGGAACCCTGAATCTCTTGATTCACCCACCACCCCCACTTCCCTGACACCCCCTCCCCAGCCCCCTGCTGTAAAATGGAGCTAGGTGTGAAAGTTGACAGCATTTCTTTAAAGAAGTGGGAGCTGCTGCCAAGGAGAATGGAGTAATGTGCACTGGACATAGCATGGCTTTGGAACCACACACAGTTAGGTTTGAATGATGTCCTACTACTGGCTGTGTAACCTACGTCTGGGTTTGAGTTGTCCTGCTGAAATGGGGATAAAAATGCCTTTTAGGATTGGGTGCGACAGTTAAATGATATGATTGATATTAACTTGCGAACTTTTTGGCACTTGGCGGTGTTTCAGTAAATGTGTATTTCCCTCTACACCCCCAGCCTGGATACATTCATACCACTGCAGCGTTGAATCAATCAGGTAAGTATTGAATGCCTCCTCTGTGTGAGGTACTATTCCAGGAAGTGGAATAGCAGTGAAACAAAACAGACAAATCTCTCCTCAGGGAGTTCAGAGGTTAGTGTGTGAGACAGATAATAAATAGTAAGATGCATAGTATGTACTCTGATGATGAGTACTATGGAGAAAAAGAAAGCAGAGGAGAATAGGAGGTGCCAGGTACAATGGGAAGCTAGTGGATTGTACTGAGCAGAGAAATAACATGATCTGACTTAGGTTTTAATGGGATTGCTGTCAGTCTGGGTGCTATGTAGAGTCTGGGAGGTGAGTCAGTTGGCTTCTGACTTCGCATAGGGGAAAATGGGAGCAGCCCGGTGGTAACTGAAAGAGTAACCAAGTATTCACGTAAATATTTGTAAGTGCATTTTTCCAGGGAGCATTTCCCCCAGGCACTTTTATTGAAGTTTTTAAAAAGATTTTATTTATTTGAGAGAGAGAGGGTGAGCAGGGTGAGGGGTAGAGGGAGAGAGAGAGAATCCCAAGCAGACTCCATGCTGAGTGTGGAGCCCAGTGGGGGCGTGGCTGTCACTGGGCCAGATCCCAGGACCCTGAGATCATGACCAGAGCCAAAATCAAGAGTCAGATACTTAACTGACTGAGCCACCCAGGTGCCCCTCGCTTTTATTGAAGTTTTAAAGCAATTCCATGTTCCAAACCAAGGATCGCCTTGGTGGCAAATAAGGATATCTCTTACGTACTCCTAGTTATTCAAAGTCCAAGATTAACTCCTTCCCTCTGACCTTGATGCTGAATCCTCCAGGGCTCTGATTCTGTTTGTGAGCCTCTCAGAGCTTCTGCCTCCCCCTGTTAAAACTGTAGCATCCCTTGGGGCGCCTGGGTGGCTCAGTGGGTTAAACCTCTGCCTTCGACTCAGGTTATGATCTCAGGGTCCTGGGATCGAGCCCCAAATCAGGCTCTCTGCTCAGCGGGCAGTCTGCTTCTCCCTCTCTCTCTATCTGCCTCTTTGCTTACTTGTGATCTCTCTCTCTCTCTCTGCCAAATAAATAAAATCTTAAAAAAAAAAAAAAAAAAGACTGTAGCGTCCCTGACTTCCAGTCTAATCTCATTAGGATTCAGGGAAATGGGTGGATGCTGTTCATTTTTTTATGCTACTCACTATGGAAGCTTGGCAGCCACAGGCAGGATTAGGGAAAAGACGTCACACCTTCCTAGAGACGGTGTGGGGCACTCGTGAGGTTAGTTTGCACTCAGTGGATTCCCTTTTTAATAAGCTCTGGTCTATGAATCACATAAATCTCAGCACTGAGAGCCAATTTTACGGTTTGGTTTGCTTAATAGTCACACAATTAAAATAAGTTGTAAAAAACGGTGATGGTGTTTGCCAGGATAAATATTTAAAAGGGAACAGCTGTAGGAAGATGTAATAATTCAAATCAGCTCAAGGCTCTTTATTTTCAATAAAGACTGTGGAGGTTGGTTCTTAACCGGTGGGGTTTCTTGGCCTCTCCTTGGAATACCTTTGTGCTCTAGCTGCCAGAGTGAAGGAGGACAGAGAGGAGAGAAGTCAAGTGTGCATCTGGGAATAGCCGATCCATGACACAGAAACTGGGACAGGGTTTAGGACCCTCAACCCAAGGGTTGAGGTCACAGATAGTAAGGGAGACTCAAAGTTGTTACCATCTTCCCTCAATTACTAGATTGGGTTTTCTTTTTTCTTTCTTTCTTTTTTTTTTTTTTAAGATTTTATTTATTTTGACAGAGATCACAAGTAGGCAGAGAGGTAGACAGAGAGAGAGAGGAGGAAGCAGGCTCCCGCTGAGCAGAGAGCCCAAAGTGGGGCTCCATCCCAGGATCCTGAGATCATGACCTGAGCCGAAGGCAGAGGCTTTAACCCACTGAGCTGATGAGGGAGCAGGAGACTGGCTGAGGACAAAGCAAAAGCTGGCACCTTGCACCCCCTCTCCACCCGCTCCCCGCTCCTCTCGGTAATGTGTGTGACATTCCTCAGGCACTCCTGACTGCCATAAGCGAGAAACAAATAGTTAACTTGCAGAGATCACAGTCCTGCAAGAGAAAAGTCTCCCTTGGTTTACAAATGTCCTAGAGATCTACAAAGAATTTACCTTATCAATAGCACAATTTCCAGAAGCAAATAACTCAGTTCCTCAAGCCCTAAATAAAGTTAAATTTCTTTTAAACCTAAATCTCACTTACAAGGACACTTGATAGGAGAAATGTGAAGCTTTATCTCTAGATCTCCAAGATAGTGCTAAGAATCATTCCCAAGCATATGGCCCACTGATAGACATCTAAAGGGTCTCACAAGAAGATTTTTACTACTAGTAATAAATAACCTTTCTCCCAACACTAGCTAGCCCCTCAAGGTCCTGGAGACCTTGCTTCCAAAATTCCTTAGAGACTAACGTCACCCACTTTGTTCTCACCTACCCAACTCCTGTGTAAATAATCAGCCACTCCTTAGGATAACAGGGCAGCAGCTCTTCCTGCCCCCGGTTCCTGTCCCCGTGCTTTAATAAACTATCATTTTGCACCAAAGCTGTCTCAAGCATTCTTTCTTGGTCATCGGCTCCGGACCTCAGCCCACCGAACCTCACCTAGGTTCTAGAACTTCATCAGAGCCACCCAGGCACCCTAGATTGGGTTTTCTTGTATGAAGTCCTGGTGGTCATATTTTTTGGGTGGCAAGTTAGTAATTTTCAAAGGGAAAATTTATCTGACAAAGAGGTGAGCCAATCTGGGAAGCATTAAGTTCTGTCCCTTCCACCGGACTTCAGGCTGGCTGAGAGGTAGTATTGATGCCAGCTGGTTTCCCAGCTTTGGTTGGTGGTGATGAGCTGAAGGCTAGCTGAGGACAAAGCACAAGCTGACACCTGCCATCCTCCTGGGTGGAATATGTGTGACATTCTTCCAGGAAACTTCCAACTATCTTAATGTTAATAAAGCTTTTCTAGAGGAAAAAACAACCTTAGCTTGATAATAGCAAGGCCTCCAGTATCCTGAGAGCCTTCTTTACCATATGAAAGTCCTTTTGGACACCTCCCTTATTCCTTACCTCCCCTAGCTCCCAAGTATAGAATGAGCCACCCCTCAAACCCCTGGGCAGCAGCTCTCTGCACAAGGGTCCTGTCCCAATGATTTAATAAAACCACCATTTTGCAACAAAGGTGTCTCAAGAATTCTTTCTCGGTCATCAGCTCCAGATTTCACCCCACCAAACCCCACCTACATCGCAAAACAATCTCAGGTAGAGGTTGAAGATCAATTTGAATGCTTCCTTTCTCTCTTGTACCCTATATGCCATTTCCTTTATACCAGGAGAGCTCCTATCCCACTTCACTCCTCTGGGAGCTTCTGTCCGTGCCTTCTTACAGAACCTTCTTGACCATGCAGCTCCCTGTGCTCTCCCTCTCCTGCCTTCAGCTTGTCTTGGTCTTGGTGATAGTAAAGGAAAAAACTCCATTGTGTGTGTATATATATATATATATATATATATATATTTCCATCTATATATATAGACCACGCTCTCTGAAAACTAAACTTCTGACACCAGACGTGTGGGTTTTCTACATAGGGCAATGAAGGGGTTTCGGTTAAGGGTGTGGTCCCACCAGACTGCCCCTTTGCCCCCACTTCAGATGCCAACCCCACGTCCAGAGTGTCACCTGAGCTGCTTTCTGTCCAGCTCTAAATTAGAGCTTCCCAAGCCCCACTCTGTGGGCTTGAGAAACGTAGTAAAGCAGCTCACAGAACTCAGGAGAACAGTTTAGTGACTGGATTACCTGTTAAGTGAGAAAAGGATGGAACTCAGGATATGTGGGAAAGGGTGACGAGCTTCCATGCCCTCTCTGGACACACTACTCTCCCAACACCCCCACACGGTCACCAACCTGCAAGCTCAGCAAATCCCACCCTTTTGGGTTTTATGGAGATTGCCTCACGTATGCATAGTTGACTAGATCATTGGCCATTGGTGATTGAACTCAATCGGTAGCCCCCTTACCCCCTCCCTCCCAGAGGAGGGGGAGGGGTGCTGACCTGAGCCAAGGCAGATGGTTAAAGACTGAGCCACCCAGATGCCCCTGACAGGGAATTGTTTTGAATAACAGATGACACCTTTATGCCTCTCACCTCTCTTAGGAAATTCCAAGGGTTTTAGATCTATGCCAGAAATGGAGACAAAGGCCAAAATATTTATTCCTTATTATAACTCATAATATCGCAGTGATAGAGGTAGAGGGGCCTTAAGGAGTGCCCAGATAGCATAATATTCGCAGATGGTAAAACTAAGACTTGGGGAGCAAACCGACTCAATAGATGACATACAGCTGGTGAATGGGAAAAGTCAGACCATAGACTTGACTCGCTCTCTTTCTGCTGCCTATACCAGTAGTTTAGTGAATAATTGGTTCCCGCTCGATTTCTTATACCACTTAAAATACAACCAGCTCATAGTTTTCTTGAATGTAAGGGTCTTGTCTTCAGTCATTTATTTAATAGTATTATTGGCCTGTACTAAAAGTATTTGCATGCACTGAATTCATTTAATCCTCTCAGTAATTCTAGAAGGTAAAAACTCTTACTCTCCCTGTAGTGGAGGAAACCAAGGGTGAAGTAGTTTACCTAACATCGTGTAGTTCTAGTTCAAGAGTAGAGGACCACAAGGCCTGGTCTAACTTGTTTCCTGGTTGCAACCTCTGGAACTGAAGTCATTCTTCTTGATCCCACCAGTGACCACTAGAGAGTAAAACTGATTGGTGAAATGGAGGAAGGTAGGGCAGTGTGGGCAGAGTCTGTTAACAAACCTCAGAAAACACTGCTTCCAGCCTACCCAAGGTCTCTGAACAGCACTGGGTTTCCATAATGTTGATCGTAAACTTCCCTGACCTTAATTCTTGGTATCCTGAGGGATGCTCTCCCATTTTCCACATTTCACTATTAAATAACAGAATAGTGGGGCAGGAATCAAGTTCCATCTACTCTCTCTCTCTCTTTTTTTTTTTTAGTTTGACAGACAGAGATCACAAGTAGGCAGAGAGGCAGGCAGAGAAAGGGGGTAAGCAGGCTCCCCGCTGAGCAGAGAGCCTGACTCGGGGCTCGATCCCAGGACCCTGAGCCGAAGGCAGAGGCTTAACCCACTGAGCCACCCAGGCACCCCTAGTTCCATTTGGTGTTAAAGTTAGCCATTGCTGAGTGACCTTGGAGAAGTCATTAGGTGGTGGAGATAACAGTTATTTTACCTTTGGGGGGGTGTTGAGACTTGAAAACTAACGTGAAGGTTGTGTACAAATGATACTCTCACTATGTGAGTATAAGGTAGTGTTAAATGATAATGATGTGGGGTAACAATGGGGAGTGTGGGATTGGTGCCTAGAGTAAGCTTCTTCACTTCTGCACATCAGTTTCCTTGTTTGCAAAACGAAGGTCTTATGTCCCTTGCAGGGTTGTTCTAGGATTAGAGACAGTGTATGTCGAACTCTCACACAGTGCCAGACATATGGTAGGAATCCAGTAAATAGTAGCTATTATTAATAATAATAACCTGACAACCTGGCTTGGTTGACCCTCTCTTATAACCACATTTGGCAGAAGAGCAAGCAAACAACACCCCCACACAACGAAAACAGCGATAACCACCGTCAACCACCCAATCAGAGTGGTCCCCTGAACTCCCCTAAGAGTGACCGCTGGCTCCCAAGTGCCTACGAAGCTGCCCAAATGCTGTTAGCGAAATGGAGGTACAGCCAGATGGAACTCTTTTCCTCCTCTGAGAGACTGGGAGTGATTTCTGTGAAGGATGGCTGAATGCAGTCTCACTCTAAAATAGCTTTGACTGCCAAGTGACAGGAGGAGAGAGCCAAATGAAATGGTGGTGGCAGAGAAAGAGGATGGAGGGCTGAGAGCAGCTGGGAAGCAATGTGTCCTCGCTGACTGTTTGATCTTACTCGACCAATGAATCACTTTCTTCCCCCTTCCCTCCACTTCAGAGGCCTCTAGGCGGTCAGGGCTGCCCTCGCACTCTCGCTGACATATGGATATTTCTATTGCTTGTTTGGTGCCATGAGGACTTCTCATTAGCTGCTAAATGCCAAGGTGGCCTGTTACACCCCAGAGGCTGTTGTGGATACCTCCTTGCGCTGCTGCTCTCGAACAGGTGAGAGCCTCATGTGCTGGAGAAGGGAGACACAAGGGAGGAAAAGATTTCTCAGCCTCCTGATCCACTGAGTTGACTTTTGTTCTGGCTCCAACTTCCATGAGTTGACTTGGCCTTTTAAGTTTTCTTTCCTTCCTTTCTCTTCCTTCCTTCCTTTCTTTCTTTTTTAGAAGATTTTATTTATTCATTTGACAGACAGAGATCACAAGTAGGCAGAGAGGCAGGCAGAGAGAGAGGGAGCAAGCAGGCTCCCTGCTAAGCAGAGAGCCCAATGTGGGGCTCAGTCCCAGGACCCTGGGATCATGACCTGAGCCGAAGGCAAAGGCTTTAACCCACTAAGCCACCCAGGTGCCCCAAACAAAAACAATCTTGACTTGTCATGCCTCTTGGTAATTAAAAAGACTTGGCCATGAAAGCCCACTACTGAATGGCGACAACTGATTTCAACATAGTGCAGTTATGCTCTCCTGCCTTTTCCATTCTCTTTAGGGGGATTCAGGGTCAGTCATTAGCTCACAAATAGTAAACATTTGAATCACCAAATGCTGAGCACCATGTGAGCTTAATAAGGGCCTGGATTTTTTTTCCCCCAAGTGTGATGGAAGCATGTGATAAAGGGTTTTCAGTGACAGTGACTTGACCTACATTTTCAAAAGATCACTCTACTTGTTGATAATGGATTGTGGCTAGGGTGTGTGTGAGGGGTGGCCAGGACTGGAGACAGAAAGGAGCAGAGAGGTTCTGGGCGTATTTTGAGGGGGAGATGCCAGGACTTGGCTAATGCATTAGATTTGGGGGAATAAAGGGGAATGAAGGAAGACTCTCAGAAGGGTCAAGGGTAGAGATGTAATTTGAGAGTCATCAGTATATAGGTGATATTTAAACCCATAGAAAGGGATGAGCTCACTGAGGGAGGAACTGTAGATAGGAAATAGAATGCAGGGAAAAAAAAAAAAAAAAACAAAGGAAAAAAGAAAATAGAATGCAGAATTTTGGGATTTTTTTTCCCTGTTCAAATTTAAAGCTTCTCAAGTAATTCCTTATATTATACAGGCTACTAGACGCTAAGAATTAAAAAGCAATCTAAAATGATCTATCTAGTCACCATTCCTACCCATATACTTACTCAAATCCCCCTACACAAACATCTAGCCAAGTAGTGCATCATTAACAGGAAACATATCATTTCAAATGACCATGATCATTAGAAAGTGGCTTTTCAGGGTGCCTAGGTGCCTCATTTGTTAGGCATCTGCCTTCAGCTCAGGTCGTGATCCCAGCATCCCCTCATGGAGCCCCGTGTTGGGCTCCCTGCTCAGTGGGAAGCCTGCTTCTTCTTCTTCCTCTCCCCCACTTATATTCCCTGTCTCTGTGTCATATAAATTAATTTTTAAAAAAGTAGCTCCTCTTCCTATTAAAATTTTAGGTAAGTATCTATACTTCTAGAAAAGGACAGTGTTGAGAGTGAAGGGGGCAGGGCACTATTCATAATTACACCAAGACAAATGGGACTTATGCTGGCCAAATCTTATAAGTAAAAGCAACAATACTTTAGACTATCTGTCTCCAGAGTCAACTGAGTGACTTTAAAAATGTTTAAAAGGTGGGCGCCTGGGTGACTCAGTGGGTTGAAGCCTCTGCCTTTGGCTCAGGTCATGATCCTGGGGTCCTGTGATTGAGCCCCACATCGGGCACTCTGCTCAGCAGGGAGCCTGCTTCCCCCCTCTCTCACTCTCTGCCTGCCTCTCTGCCTACTTTTGATCTCTGTCAAATAAACAAATAAAATCTTTAAAAAAAAATATTTAAAAGGTGAGATGCTGTGTCTCAGCAACATTAAAAATCTGGAGTTAAAAGAAACCTCAAGAAAATCACCTGCTCTAATTACCTTAGTTTCAAAGAGGGAATTAAGGGGCATTACATTATTAGACCAAAATCAAGTTAGCATAAGGCAGGGGAAGTCTATCTTACTCAACTTAGACGGGTTTATTGGGATGTAATCCCGTGGGAAGTCCCAATAAACCAGTTTTAAGTTGAAAGTACATCTAACATAACCATCTCACCAAATCATAGCTCAGCCTACCCTACCTTAAACGTGCTCTAAACACTTAATGTTAGCCTACACTTGGGCAAAAATCTAACACAAGGCCTATTTTATAATAAAGTGTTGAATATCCCATATAGTTTATTGAATACTTCACTCAAAGTGAAGGACAGAATAGCTGTCAGTGTAACAGTTGTTTAAACTTGTGATCACGTGGCTGACTGGGAGCTATGGCTCATGGCTGGTGCCCAGCATCACGAGAGAATGTCATACAGGCTGCCGCTAGCCCAAGAAAAGATTCAAATTCAGAACTTAAGGGGCACCTGGGTAGCTCAATCGTTATGCTTCTGCCTTCGGCTCAGGTCATGATCCTAGGGTCCTGGGAGTGAGCCCCACATTGGGCTCCCTGCTCAGAGAAGAGCCTGCTTCTCCCTGCTTGTGTTCCCTCTTTCTGTCAAATAAAATCTTTAAAAAAAAAAAAAATTCAGAATTCAAAATTTGATGTACAGTTTCTACCGAATGTGTATTGTGTATCACTTTCCCACCATTGTAAAGTCAAAAAATCTTTAAGTAGAACCACTTTAAGTGGGGGACCATCTATAGTAGACATACTTGTATTACATTTCAGTTTAAAAACCCCTTTTACACATGTGTCATGAGACCTGAGATTTTAAAAAAAGATTTAATTAATTAATTAAAGATTTTATTTATTTATTTGACAGACAGAGATCACAAGCAGGCAGAGAGCCCAGTGTGGGGCTCGATCCCAGGATCATGATCTGAGCCGAAGGCAGAGGCTTTAACCCACTGAGCCACCCAGGCGCCCCATCATTTTTTTTTTTTTTAAGATTTTATTTATTTGAGAGAGAGCTGAGGGGAGGGTGCGGAGAGCACAGCATAAGAGTGACAGGGAGAAGCAGGTTCCCTGCCAAGCAAGAAGCGCGATGTGGGACTTAATCCCAGGACCCTGGGATTATGATCTGAGCCGAAGGCAGACACTTAACGACTGAGCCCCCCAGGCACCCCCTACATTATCATCACTTGGTAGTGGGGTGCACTAAGGTTAAGAGATGTGACTTCCCCAAGATCACAATGTGATCTAACCATTACAATGTAGAGTGGGAGCTTGAACCCATGTCTTCTCTTTTCTCTTGCCATTTCCCTGTTCTTCCTATTGCTCCATGCTAATCTAGTGACTGTTTATACTAAAGGTTTTAGGTCCAAGTTAATTTTTCTCCTGGAATTTTAATTCCACAGCCTCCTGTTTCCTGGTGTGTAAAAAGCAGTCATTACTTTCTTCATTAAAGGAAATACAAATATGAAATCATTTTGCAAGTTGTAAGCCACTGGGCAAATTTATATTTCAAGGCTAGTTCAGCTTTTTCTTCCCCTCCAGCTAGGGGAGCTACATTAAATTGTAAGTGAATGGGTGAGAGGATTACCTTTCTAGCATTTACAGTAACTCTAATAAATTGTTGGCTAAATGAAGGGGTTCTCTAAAAAGAAAAGAGTGACTGGAAGAAATCCGTGGGACTAAGACTTAGAATTTGGGAATGTTGATGGATTCACAGGCTAATGGTGAAAACTATCTGACCCAGCTCAGAGGTATAAAGGAGCTCTCCATTGTGTGGAAGATCAGAAGGATTCACTAACCCCTGTAGCTGTTTACATTGATTGATTTCCCTGATTTTGTTTGGGGCCCCACCATTCATTCTCTGAGATACAGAGCATTGGGAACAGAGCTTTCTGTCCCTCCTAAAAACCCAGTGCTGTTTATACGTATAGTAACATATCTGGCATTCCTTAAACTCTTTGTGTTACAATTAAGGACCCAACAACCTCAAGGGTACTCAATTGTTAAAGTTCCAACCCCTCAGAGCATGGTGTTCAAGACCTTCTACAACAGTTCATAATCTATCTTTCTAATCATAACTTCCACTCTTGTCAGGAATAAACCTTCTGCTCTAAACTGGTCTTCTCACTACCTCCTGTGTGTTTTATTTTTCCTCCTGCACAACTTTCTCTTTAAGTCTGCACTGTCCTTTATTGTAAGCCACATATGGCTAGTAATTGAACTGTAGCCAGTCCAAATTGAGATGTGCTATGTGCTATGTCAGATACACCTAGATTTCAGAAATCTAGAACCCCCAATATAAAATGTTTCATTAATGATATTTAAATATTGATTATATATTAAAAAGTGAATATTTTTGATATATTGGATAAAATAAATTACATTAAAACGAATTTCATATTTTTTTACTTTTTCATGTGGCTTCTAGGAAAAGAAAATATACATGTGGCTTGCACTGTATTTTTAAATGGAAAGTTCTCTGCTAGATCATTGGCCTAGCTTCTTAAGCCAATGTAAAACAAGGCCTACTACTCAAGCCCACCTTCATATTTTCTCATTCTAAAATAAAGGAATGGATGATAGAAAAATGTGAGTACATGTGGGTTTATACATTTAAGGTAGGCTATTTAAGGTAGGTAAATCTGCTACCATATTGAAACTTCTATTACCAGTCAGCTGACAGCTCAAGAAAAGACTTTCTGCCAAAGACCACAAGATAGTCAATGTGCTCAGATAGTCAATGTGTTAGAGAACTTCTCTAGGGACCCACACTAAAAACCCCCAAGCCCTTGAATTTCATCTTTATCCCTCCTGTTTTTCTTCTATGTCTAGTCACTAAAATATTGGCCCTTTCTGTGAAAATTTTTCAACTTCATTCCTTTACTCTCAGTCTATAACTAATCAAAGTCTTGCTCACCTTGCTTTTAAAATCAGTTTCCAAGTAGTCTCCCAGCTTATTTCTCCCCATCCACATTCATTTTATAAACTGCAACTAAAATCATCTTCCATAATCTTTTATGCAAATACAATTTTTTTGCTCTAAAACTTCCACTTTTCCTATACTGCTGACAGAGAATTCCTTCATTTAGCATCCAAGCGAGGCTTTTTCATACCTTATATCTTGATATTATTCTCCATAAAACCTGGACTTTAGAACAACTAGACTTGGTTTATGTAAAATACTTAGAACCACACCTGTCATGTATTGTAAAAGCTGTATGTTTTAGCTATTATTATTGCTACTGACTTTCATTTGAGTATGCTGTATGCATTTCTACTGCTGGAACATTGTTAATTCCATTTTCATTTGAATACCTCTATCAATAAAGGGAAAAGGAGTGATTTAAACAATCAGTTATAGGAATAAGCTAATTGTTATTCCTTGAGAAAACAACTTATCCTCCCAACAATGGACAGAAACTGAACCCTAACTTACTATAAAATGTAATAAAATTTAACACTGGGTGAAATCTAAATAAAAGGTAGTATTTCTTTCATACAATAGATGGCAAATTATGGCATATGGTATTTCAAAAAAACAAAGTCTGAAAAATATAAATGGGTTCTGGATTTAGGGCCACATTGCTCTCCAACTTTGGTGTATATTAGAATAACCTGGGAAGATTTCAAACTAAACAGATGCCTGGGACCCACTCCAGATTTATTGAAATCTTTAACCTTAGGCCTTGGGCACACAGTTTTTTAAAAGCTCCAAGGTGATTCATATGCATGTTTTCAAATGCTTGGTGGGTGATCTCCATGTGCACCTCATCTGAGAATCATTGGTTTAATCAAGAGAAACATTTGGGAGATCGATCGATCTATCCATTCTCCTAGTGCATGTTTTTGAAACAGAGCAGACTACTCAGAGAACTGATTTACCCCGAATGACTTACATGTTTGCGAATAGTATTCATAAAAACAAAACAACCTCCCCTCCCCCACCTTCCTGAAAAACACTCTGGAGTTCATTTACCAAATACCAAAATACCAAATACCAAATACCACACTTGGTATTCATCCAAAAGTTTGTCTGTTGGCTTGGCTTCTCCTTTTTCATAAATTTCAAAACAGAATTATTACTTAAGTAAATATATATTTAACTATGTATAATACTTACAGCTTACAGATTTGACAATTCAAAATTATACACTTAAGTAAATGTGTGAAAAGTTGACATTTTAGTATACAGACCAAAAATTTCAAAAACAACTTTACCTCAAAAAATATTTTACACCAATTTTCAAAGTGCTATCTTCACAGGTTCATTGTCTCTCAACAACCCAGTTACGTTATCAAATCTCGAGGCATGAAGTAACCAGTACCCTATCCAGAGACAGCACTTTTGGTACTGTTGCTGACGGTATGAAAATCCTGGGTCTTTGAAACCCTATAACAAAGCCCCCTTTACCCTCCAATCCTGAGACAACAAATCTTGTAGTTCTCCCTCATCATCGCTGTCAACATTCTCCTCTTCCTTTTTCTGAAGTTCTTTTATAGTCAGAACCTCTTTAAGCTTATTTTTTATTTCATCCTGGCGATTCCGAAGCTTTTCCACCCGACGGTAACATTCTATCTGCTCATCGATTTCCCCAATTTGCCGGTCCAACCGTCCCTCCTCATCCTCTTCAGCAACTATAGCTTCGGAAATAGTATTGACCTGTCTCATGGCCTTTTGAAATTCGTCCCACTCTTTGTCCATCTGATCCTTTGGGGCATCAACCTTTCGTACCCTAGCATCTATCTCAGGGTCGTCAAAAAAGCCTTCCGGTAATGCTTCCGCTGTGTTTTCTCGCCTTTCCACGACTTTTTCATGTATTTCTGCCTTCTCAATTGACCCCGAATGAGGAATTAAAGGGGCCTTGGGAGGATTTGTATCCGAGAAACCGCTTGGCAGCATACTTGTTGCCTCTCTCGAGGAGGAAAGCGAGGGTTCCTTGCCCTGTGAGTCGGGCGGCTGCTTGCTGGTGTCCCCTCTTTTCCCTTCTCCTCCCCCTTCCTCCTCCTCCTCTTCCTCATCTTCATAATCAGGGAGTAAACCGAGTCCCGAGGCCTTACTGAGGGTCGCTCTAGCCGAGTCCTTCCCTGCTCTGTCAGAGCTGGTGGGCAAAGCGGATGTGGAGGGCTGTACCTGAGGCAGCGGGGAGGCCTTGGGTCTTTTGGCATCTTGGCCATCCGCATCCGGCGCCTTCCTCTTGGCTGACGGGGGCACGGCGCTGGAGGACGGACCCTGGGTGGCTTCCTTCGCGCCTTTGAGCTCGGCTACTTTCTCACGGTGCTGCTTTCCCAGGACGTGGGTCTGCCACAGGAGCTCGCTCTTCACCGGGGTGTTACACAGGGCACAGCTCAGCTGCCCCAAACGGTTGTACTTCGCAAATGGAGATTCTATGCGTTTCCGATTGGTGCTCAGACGCTGCTTTTCCTTCATCAAGCGCCGCAGCTCGTCCTGATTCACCACTCGCTTCCCCGCCGGAGTGCGAGCGGAGGCGGAGGACGCCATCTCGGCGTCGGGACCCAAGGCGACTCTGGCTTCCGTGCGGGCGAGGTCTGGTAACGTCATTTCCTGTCTCGGCGAGGATTGGCTGAGGCTCCGGAAGGCGGGCGGCGGCGCCGGGATTTCTCTCGAGATCCGGGCTGAGGTGGTTTTCAGTTGCCGGGCCGCACGCTCGACGCTGCTATGGCTGCAATAAAGGCGGTAAACTGCAAGGCCGAGGTGGCGCGGGCCCAGGCGGCCTTGGCTGTCAATATATGTGCCGCCCGAGGGCTGCAGGATGTGCTGCGTACCAACTTGGGGCCTAAGGGCACCATGAAAATGTGAGATGGCACGGCGGTTGGAACGGCGGTTAGGGCCGGGGGTTTGTTGGGTGTCGCGGCGCGCTCTGAGGCAGACGTTCCGCGAAGAACCTGGAGCGACGGGATACCTTCGTTCTCATTCCTGTACGGAGGTCACCCCTAGCCCGGGGCGGAAGGGCAGCCTCCCGAGGAAGGGGCCCCGAGTGAAGCTTGTACACCCCCACTCCTTCACTTGTGTTAAAGTTCATGTGCAGTTGCGAGTCAGTTCATCTCGTGTGTCTTGAGAAGCATGAGCCATTTAACTCCCCTGCGCTTTGGGACTACATGCCCTTAGTTTGGTTTTTCCCGGCCCCGTGTTGTAGTGGTAAGGGCACCCAGGTCTTGGAGCCCGGCAGGCGTGGGTTCAAATCCAAGTTCCCTTCTAGCTGTGCATCGTTAGGCAAGTTACTTGCACACTCTGTGCCTACGCTTCTTCCTTTCTATTCACCCCTTCGGCATATATTTACTTAGCATCACTATTTTTTTTTTTTTTTTTAGAAGAGTGAGGAACGCTAAAATGTCTAAGAGGAGGAGTACATTCTAAGAGGAATGAGCAGAATTAATGGCGGAAGAGGGCGCTTGTATGCTATTTGGTTGCTGGGAAAATAGAAATGGTGAAGATTATATTGAGGAAAGGGACTAATTACCGAAGGGAGTAGGGAGAGGGAGAAGCCTCTCAGATAACGGGTTTTTGATTAGAGTCTTGAAAGGTAAGTTAGAGTTCAGTTGGAGAAGGGAGTAAAAAGGCCTTCTGTAGTAACTTCAGGAACAAGAAAGCCCATTGGTGTAAATCCAACAAATAAAAACAAGCATGCTGTATTAAGGGAACCACAAGATTTTCCCACAAGATCTCATTTGGTAGATGCAGCAGGAAAAGTAGACATAAGCCAGACTGGGAAAGGTGAACAACGTCATCATTGCTAAATAATCCAGATTTTACCTTGAAGGTGATGGAGAGGATAAAAACTCATGGAAAGATTTTTGATCAGGTAGTTAAATGAATCACACTACTTTTTAGAAATAAATATAGTGTGTGGGGTAGATTCAAATTCAGAGATACCAGGATGCTGACTAAGTAGTCCAGGCTAGAGATGTTGATGACAGTGGACACGGAGAGGAGGGATTAGATGGAAGAAATACTTAGGTTGTGGAATTATCAGAACTTGATGATCTAATAAATGCGAGGGGTGAGGGAAGAAACTAGGCTGAGTGAATGAATGGTACATTGTACCAAAGTAAAAAACCTGCAGAAAATTTATAGTTTTGTGGTTTATAGGCTTCCAAGTATTCTTTGACTAAACTTCTGTTCATAACTCATCAGTTCCTCTTAAACTTGTAAATGCTCCATTTGGAATGAAATCATCATAGTGGTCCATATGGGAAGTAATTCTATAGGCTGCACATGGTGGTGATTACCATGGTGTTGCCCCATGGTACTTGGAAGTTTTGAAGCTCAGTTCCTTATACTAAGGACGGTGAGTGGCAAGAATTTGAGAATGTCTTGCTTAACCCTTGCCATATGAGGTTAATAATATCACTGTTTTCTGAACAGGCTTGTTTCTGGTGCAGGTGACATCAAACTCACCAAAGATGGCAATGTGCTGCTCCATGAGATGGTGAGCTGATACTGCTGACTTCAATAAATCTTAACAAGCCTAGAACATAGTACAGATTGCATATATATTTATTTATTTATTTATTTGACAGAGAGAGATATAGCAAGAGAGGGAACACAAACTGGGTGAGTGGGAGAGGGAGAAGCAGGCTTCCTGCTGAGCAGGGAGCCTGATGCAGGGCTTGATCCCAGGAGTCTGGGATCATTACCTGAGCCACCCAGGCACCCCTTTATTTATTTATTTTTTAAAGATTTTATCCACTTTTTTTTTTTTTTTAAAGATTTTATCCACTTATTTGAGAGAGAGAGAGCGAGCACCTAACCTGAGGGAGGGGCAAAGAGAGAGCAGGCTCCCCTCTGAGCAAGGAATCCGATGTGTGACTTGATGTGTGATAGGATCCTGGGATCATGACCTTGAGCCTAAAGCAGGTGCTCAATTGGCTGAGTCACCCAGGCAGCCCCAAACAAACTGTGATGTTTAAACCAAAGTTGTCAGTTAAATACTGCAGTTAGTAATACTTGTTGGATTAGACCTTAATAAAAGATAGTTTTCATTGTTTTGAAATCTTTATACAGTCCAAGTAATAGCTTAGGGATACTTCCAAATTAGTTACATCTTTTAAAGTCACTGAATTGTGTTCTTTGTAATATGAAAATATAAAAAAAAAAATCCTTTGCTATTTTAGTAAATATATTCATCTTAGAGATTGAAGAATTTGATCTTATTTTGGAAACGTCATTGCATTCCAAAGCAAAGACTTACAAAATGTTCAAACCTCATTAGTTCTCAATTTAAAAAATTTGGTAATGACATTTATTAAGTATTGATAATAAGAATTTGCGAACTTGTAGAATAAAGCTTATTTCTTAATTTTATTATTGGCCTTTAGGTTATCTTGTTTTCATTGGACTATTTTTTAAAAAAATCTCATTCTCTCTTTTAATCTGTTGCTTACTTTTTCCAGCAAATTCAACACCCAACAGCTTCCCTGATAGCAAAAGTAGCAACAGCCCAGGATGACATTACAGGAGATGGTACTACTTCCAATGTTCTAATTATTGGAGAGTTACTAAAACAAGCTGATCTTTACATTTCTGAGGTGTGAGCATTTTACAGAATTCACATTCATGTGATATTTGATTTTGAATGAGGAATTGTTTTCACTAGTAAAATGTTTTAATTTTAGAGGGCAAGAGTAATTTTTATCAAGATACTTTTGGACAATTATAAATGGAAATAATCATGAACTTTTTTTTTTTTTTTTTACAAAATAATGCCTTTCATTGGAATTATATCCCACTTTTTAAAATGAAGTATTTAAGATAGATAAGAAAGTAAAAAATTAGCCATCTACCCATGAATAACTGCCTAAAAAAGAAAACATCACTGATAAAGTTGAAACCAAATTATGCACCTTTAAAAAAAATAACTGGAGAAAAATAATTGAAGGTTTTCACACTGTGAATTTACCTATCTTTCTAGGTTTTTTTTTCCTTATAAACCTTCTACTCTAGCTAGACTCCTCCGTGCTACTCCCTAGCCTTTAAAATCACTACAACACATTTCTACCTCAGAGCTTTTGTTCAATCTGTATTCTTTTCTTGGTATTACTTATCTGTCTTCTCTGATTAAGTATTTAAAAGTTTCCATTCTTTCAAGGTCCATTTCAACAAAGCATTACTTGGTCAAAGTGCTAAAATTATTACTTCTTTGCATTTATTTAGAATTGGGAATTGTCTAATAATTCAGTACCTGCAACGTACCTCTTTTAGGATTCTTTTGGCTTTAAGCAGTAGAAATTTGACTAAAAATGATTTAAACAATAAATTATCTCCCATGACAGAACATCCAAGGTAGTTGATTAAAAAATTCTATTAGTCATCAAGTACTCTGGTTCTTTCTGTCTCTTGGCGCCTCCATTTACAATGCTGTTTCATGATAAAGCTTATTTCCATCCTGATTATAAGACTGTCAGAGGAAATTAGGAATACCTGCTTCCTTTAGTAACACTTAGCAGGAGAGCACAAGAAAGAACCATTTGCCCAATTATGGAATCTAAGTCCTTTTTTAAAAAAAAAATTTTATTCATTTGACAGACAGGCAAGTAGGCAGAGAGGCAGGCAGAGAGAGAGAGGAGGAAGCAGGCTCCCAGCGGAGCAGAGAGCCCGATATGGGGCTTGATCCCAGGACCCCGAGATCATGACCCAAGCCAAAGGCACAGGCCCAACCCACTGAGCCACCCATGTGCCCCTATAAGTCCTTTTTTTAAAAAAAAAATTTATTCATTTGATAGAGATCACAAGTAGGCAGAGCAGCAGGCAGAGAGAGAGAGAGAGAGAGAGAGAGGAGGAAGCAGGCTCCCGCTGAGCAGAGAGCCCAATGTGGGGCTCAATCCCAGGACCCTGGGACCATGACCTGAGCCGAAGGCAGAGCTTAACCTACTGAGCCACCCAGGTGCCCCAAGTCCTTTCTTTATATGATTGGGTCAACTTTGATCTGTGTCCATCCTGTTGGAATTGACTTAATCTAATCAGGATCAACCCTTTGAGCTATCTAGAGAGGGTAGCTTCCTCTGAAGACTGGAGGAAGGGATAACCTAAACAAAATTAGGGTTTTGTTAAGGAGGAAGAAGTTTAAGAAAGGGGGGATGCTGACAGACACTGATGTAATTATAAATCTGTGGCAGTATAGTGATAGAGCTAGGCACAAAATATGATAGAAACACTGAGGAGGGAGGGATATCCTAAACTAGCGTGAATTAGGAAGCACTTCCTAGAGGAAGTAATAAGACCTGGGTTAAATCTTCAGGATGAGAGGGAGTGAGCCAGAGGAAAGACTGAGGGGTAAGGAGAATGACATTCCAGGCAAAAGGAACAACACAGCAGAGGCACAGAGAGGAGAAGCAATGTGGTATGTGTGTAAAGTCACAAACACTATGGTCTTGGCAAAGTTTAAAGTGATAAGGGTAGGGGCTCCTGGGTGGCTCAGTTGGTCATCTAGCTCCCTGCTCAGCGGGGAACCTGCTTCTCCCTCTCTCTCTGCTCCTGTCATGTATATTCTCTCTCAAATATACAGTTTAAAAAACAAAGTGGTACGGACAGTAATGAAAGCCTGGAGAAGTTGGTGGAGCCAGATCACAGAGAGCATGTAGTATGCTAACCAAGAAGAATGTTCATGTTTATGTGTTAATGACTGATGCAGTCAGATTGGCATTTTAAAAATTTGGGTGACAGTTTTAGGGGAGTCAATTCTGGAAGGCGAGAAGGTGTGAGATCCTAGACTGAGGTAATGTTTTGAAAATGGTTCATAATCATGCTCTAGAGTCAGGCTCTGCAAATTTAAAAGATTTTATTTATTTATTTGACAGACCGAGATCACAAGTAGGCAGAGAGGCAGGCAGAGAGAGAGAGAGGAGGAAGCAGGCTCCTGCTGAGCAGAGAGCCAGATGTGGGGCTCAGTCCCAGGACCCTGGGATCATGACCTGAGCCGAAGGCAGCGGCTTAACCCACTGAGCCACCCAGGTGCCCCTTTAGTGTATATTTCTTAAAACCAGGATATTCTCTTATATAATCACAGAATAGTAATCAAAAACAGGAAATTAATATTAACATTGACACACTGATACAGTAGTATAACTACAGATTTTATTCCGGTTTTATCATCTGTCCCAACAGTGTCCTTTATAGCAGAAAAATATCTGGGCTCATCCATTGCATTCAGTTGTCACATCCCTTTGGTTTCCTTTAAATTGGAATAATCCTGAGCTGTGTTTTGTGTTTTACATTGCTACTTTTAGAATATAGGCCAGTTATTTTGCAGAAAGTCCTCAATTTGGATTTGACTATTTTATTGTAATTAGACTCTGGTTACAAACTTTTGGCATGAATACCATGAACATGCTTTAGTATTCTTTTTTTTTTTTTTTTAAAGATTTTATTTATTTGACAGAGATCACAAGTGGGCAGAGAGGCAGGCAGAGAGAGAGGAGGAAGCAGGCTCCCCGATGAACAGAGAGCCCAATACGGGGCTCAATCCCAGGACTCCAGGATCATGACCTATGCTGAAGGCAGTGGCTTTAACCCACTGAGCCACCCAGGCTCCCCATGCTTTAGTATTCTTAATGCATCGTATCAGGAGGCACATGATGCCTATTTGTCCCATTACTGTGATGTTAAGATTTGGTGAAGGTGATGTCTGTCTGTACATTTCTCCAAATCAGTGCTGGTTCTTTTCCTCCACATTAAAAGGAGCCTCTCTTTTCTTTTGTGCCCATACAGAAAAGTACCACATGGCAACGTTACAATATTTGGAAATAAAGAGGACTTTTGTAGTTTTTTGTACTGGACTTACAATTTTTCTGTAAGTCTGAGATTATTTTCAATATGAAGCACTGAAAATTACTTTTATAAATTATATACATACCAATATTAATGGCATTGATGTGGTAATATTACTTTTTCTGGATATACCTGTTAAGGGAAGATGGTTACTTTTACTTTACTTTGATTTTATAATTTTTAGTTTTACGTTGATGTAATAGGGCCTGCACCCTAGAATAATAGCTGAAGGATTTGAAGCTGCTAAGATAAAAGCACTTGAAGTTTTGGAAGAAATTAAAATTAACAAAGAGATGAAAAGAGAAATCCTTTTAGATGTGGCTAGAACATCTCTGCAAACTAAAGTTCATGCTGAATTGGCTGATGTGTTAATAGAGGTATGTGACTAAACTTGCTTTCACAATGAGTATAGACTAATGCATGATGGTATTTTATTCTATAAGATAATCACTACATATGGTTCTTTTGTACGTGAAATGAAATATGGAAGACAAACACTTATAGACCTACCTAGAGACTAGACTTGATTGGTCAGAACAGTATGTGAAATATTTCAAAAGTGTCATAATAAACCTTTAAATTACCATGAACGTCACTGCCTGTGGATTACCACAGTGGCTGCCTGTGGATCATCCCTTGTGAGTGCCATTGGGGTGACGTACTGATCTCTTAAACCTAGAGGTCCATAATTATTATGTGAGGAGACACAAAGGGAATTGGTTAAGCTTACCACTTTAATGAACCATGATTAATAGGTAGATAATATAGATAGATAAATATTATTCTATAGATAGATAGGTAATAGATAGATAATATTCACATCTGGGAAATGCATATTTGTTTTGTTTACTTCAAGAGGTAAAATATATGTAATATAAAGACAAGACTGGGTATTTTGGGAAGACTTATATCAGGTGGCTATAGTTTGATATCATCATTGTTCCTCAGCTTTGTATTTTTTGAAACTTGAATATATTGCTTCATCAGGAATGATGAATTCATAACCCAGATCACAAGACATTGATATATAAATCAGAATGCTTTCTTGCTAATTTACTTTGAGAGATATAAATGACAAATAGACTGGAACCAATAGGAAAACCTACTTGGCAAATGAGATTAAGATCAGACAATTTCTTGCTCAACAGAGTTCAAATAAAGACTGCAGTTGGAGTCTTGTTGGAGTACATATATCAAGTGACCCAGAATCTTCATTTTTTTTTTTAAGATTTTATTTATTTATTTGACAGACAGAGATCACAAATAGGCAGAGAGGCAGGCAGAGAGAGACGAGGAAGCAGGCTCCCTGCTGAGCAGAGAGCCCGATGTGGGGCTCGATCCCAGGACCCTGGGATCATGACCTGAGCCGAAGGCAGAGGCTTTAACCCACTGAGCCACCCAGGCACCCCCAGAATCTTCATTTTATCTGGTTAGGGCCCCCATTATCTTTTGGAGTTGTGGAAACAGTGATATTCTCATTATTCAGTGGTTTTTGTCATTATTCCCTATTAGGCTCTAAGACCAAATATCATGTTACCTCAGGTAAAGTTTTCAAGGGTATAGTTTTTTGCTTTATTTATATTTTAGGATGGTTATTTTATAGTACTTAATTTCTGTAATTAGTTGTTTTCCTACTACTTTCTTTTTTATTTTTATCTTTTTTTTTAAAGGTTTTATTTATTTATTTGACAGAGATTACAAGTAGGCAGAGAGGTAGGCAGAGAGAGAGAGGACGAAGCAGGTTCCCACCTAAGCAGAGAGCCCAATACAGGACTCAATCCCAGGACTCTGGGATCATGACCTGAGCTGAAGGCACAGGCTTTAACCCACTGAGCCACCCAGGCGCCCCTTCCAATTACTTTCTGAGCTAAAGAGTAGGATGTATTGTACCATGCTTCTCAAGTTATATATCCCTGGGCATATGTGGCAGAATAAGTGTGATAGGTCTTTCTAGAGTCTCAATTTTACTTTACAGTTTTGGGGAAAAGCATTACTTTCACATTAAAACAAGCATGTGTATTATAGCATGATGTGGAAACTTTTCATGATAAAACAAAACTTTAGAAATTTCCAGCTTGTATAGCCAGCAAATTTTAGCTCTTACCTTACATTTCCTTCTTTTCTATTAGTATGTTCTTTGGTGGAAAAGTTTGAGTAGTGTTGGTAGTAGAAAGAGTAGTAGCTTGGCAGTTGAAAAGAATTGAATTCTAGGGACACCTGGGTGACTCAGTGGGTTAAGCCTCTGCGGCTCAGGTCATGATCTCAGGGTCTTGGAATTGGGCCCTGCATCAGGCTGTCTGCTCAGTGGGGAGCCTACTTCTCCCTCTCTCTGCCTGCCTCTCTGCCTCCTTTGTGATCTCTCTCTCTGTGTCAAATAAATAAATAAAATCTTAAAAAAAAAAAAGAATTAAATTCCAGTACTGGTTCAGCTGCTGCCTTTTATTTTTTATTTTTAAAAAAGATTTTATTTAAGTTATTCTTTTTTTTTTTTGGAGAAAGAGTGTGAGCTGATGGGGGTGGGGGGTGGGGGAGGGGCAGAAGGAGAGGAAGAGAAAATTCCAGGCAGGCTTCACGTCCAGTGCAGAGCCCAGTGTGGGGCTCAATCCCATGACCCTGAGATCATGATCTGAACTAAAATCAAGGGTTGGATGTTTTACCAACTGAACCACTCAGGTACCCCTAAGACTGTAACTTAAAGTTTTATCAGAGTTTACTTATCTGTAAAATGAAGGATTGGGGCCTGATGATCTCTGAAGTTCCTTTAGGTTCTAAGGTATCCATTGGCATTGATTATTACTGGTGTCCATGAAAAAGTGGCCCTTTTTGGCCTTGCTCTGTATTTTCATGTCTGAAGCCCTTTGTCTGCTTAGTCTGGTGATTACTTAGGCCAGTGACTTCTTTTAATAGAACAGGAATTACTGTTCTCATTTGCTTCTCTTTCAGGCTGTGGTGGATTCTGTTTTGGCTGTTAGAAGACCGGGTTATCCTATTGATCTCTTCATGGTAGAAATCATGGAGATGAAGCATCAATCAGAAACAGATACAAAGTAAGTTACATAAACTTTGACAATACGTAGATTCTAGAATATTTGGTTTAGTTCAGATGTTTTTTCATTAATTTCCTTACTTTTATTCAACATCAGTCTATTAATTCAGCATATATTAATTGAATACTTATCCCAAGCTAGTCATTATTTTGAGTGCTAGGGATAAAGAGTAAACAGAACAGAATTTCTTTCTCCAAGAAGATTTTGTTTCTAGTTGAGGGAGGTAATAAATACCTAAGTGATAATAAAAGCTTGAAGAAGATAGAGTGACTATGTGAGAGCTTGTGTGTGATTTCAGAATATTTAGGGGAGGTCCTCATAGTAGGAAGACAAAGAGCTAAGAAGGTGTCCGAAGAAGTAAGGAATAACCATGTGCACACCTGGGGGAAGAGTGTTCTGAATCAAGGGAGTGACGGTTGAAAAGGCCCTGAGGCACACAAGTGTGCTGGGGTGTTTGTGTGCCTGGAGCACAGGAAGAGGAAAAAGGAGGAGGAGATGAAGTTGGAGAGGAAAGAAAGCCAGACAATTGCTTGAATATGTAGGACCTCAGAGTATGTGGCGTCTTGTTGATTTTGGACTTAATGAATTTTAAATGTCTTATTATGGAAAATTCTAAACATATATGAAAGTAGAGAGAAAAGAATAGTGGACTCCTATACACCTGTCACTCATCTTTCAATTTTCAACATATCGTATTTTTCCTTTTATTTCCCTTATATGCCCTGTTTCCCTCTTTCCCTCCTTGTCCCAAACCTGGATTATTTTGAAGCCAATCCAGATAATCATTATTTCATTTTAAAATACTTACTTATTTTAATATATATGTATGTGTGGGCATCTTTATTTACCTGTTTCTTGACGTTTTATTTGGTTTTTCTTAAATCTGCCATGATACTTTTTATGGTGTCTTATTCCTTGCAGATCTTTATAAGACTGCCTTGTATGTTTTTAAACATATAGTTCATATCTGATAATTACAACATTTGAAGTTTTGACTTGTCTGTTTCTGTTGTTTATTATATTTTGCTGGTTCTCCCTAACTGTGTTTTGTTTCTGTATGTGCCATTCATTGTGTTTGAAAAAAGTATTTGTAGAAATAATTTGAGACCTGGGATGAAGGTCCATTTTTGTACAGAGAATTTGAATTTGTTGCTGCAAGGCACCCAGGGAATACTTTATTTTTTATTTTTATTTTTTTTAAAGTAGTTTTCATGTCCCGCATGGAGCCTGTTGTGGGGCTTGAACTCATGATGCTGAGATCAGGATCTGAGCTGAGATCAAGAGTCCAGGTGCTTAGCCAACTGAGCCACCCAGGCAGCTCAGGGAATACTTTAAATTAAATCTGCAGCTTGAGGGCTTTTTGTTCGTTTGTTTGTTTGTTTTCAATATCCAGCTAATAGTTTTTTTCTAAAAATTTATTTATTTTAGAGAGAGAGTGAGTGAGTGCACACATGTGAGTTGGGGAAGGGGAAAAGGGAGAGGGAGAGGCAGAATCCTTAGGTAGACTCCCTGCTGAGTGTGGAGCCTGATGCAAGCCTCCATCCCAGGACCCTGAGATCATGACCTGAGCCAAAACAAGACTTGGCTGCTTAACCGACTGAGCAACCCAGGTGCTCCTATCTAGTTAGTTCTAACTGCTGATTGGTATAAGGGCTGCTTGCTTATAATTCATCCTTCTGATTTATACCCTGAGTATGAACCCCTTTGGGTTTCCTACTTAATGGCAAAAGTGTCTCCTCTTAGGCTCTCTACCTCGGATGGCTCCTGAGCCTTTAATTCTGTCCCCTTCTCATTGTGAGGTTATTTAAAACAAAGTTCAAATTTTCCTGAATTTTCTAATGACTTTAGGATAAGAGTGCCTGCAGTTCTTTTCTTACCCCTTGGAGTTCATGCTTTCTTTACTGTTTTATAGCTCTTCAGTGTTTTTAAGGGTTTTTGTTTGTTTGTTTTTGGGAATGTGAGAGAGAGAGTGTGTGTGTGTGTGTGTGTGTGTGTGTGCGCGCGCGTGCGCTCATGCGCTCATGAGGCAGTGAGGGTGAGATGCAGAAGGAAAGGGAGAAAGAAGATCTTATGCAGGCCCCACACAACAGCATGCATCCTGATGCAAGGCTCAATTTCAAAACCCTGAGATTATGACAAGAGCTGAAATCTCGAGTTGGATGCTTAACTGACTGAGCCAACCATGTGCCCCAGGGGTTTTGTTTTTAACCCAGAATTTTTAGTTGCTTTTGGTGGTAGTGTTCATCCAAATTAGTCTGCCATTGCTGAGGGCAAAGCAGTTCTTGGTTTATATTTCAGAAGGATCTCTCTGGTGGTTGTAGGGAGAATGCATTGTGGAGCAGGGCACCTCCCAGTGCAAGGGCAGAAGCTGGAGGCCAGTCAGGAATCTGTTGTAATTCAGAAGAGGGATTAGACAAGGGTATACTATACCCAAGTTTAGACAAGGGTATACTTAGAAGAAGAAACAATAGGATCTATTGATGGTTCAACACAGAATGTAACAGATAAAGAGTGAAGGATGTCTCCTGGGTTTTTGCATGGAGCAGCTGGAAAAGGAGAAGTACTTTTTCTTGGGATGGAAAAGACTGGGAGGAAAATATTTGGGGAAATAAATCAAGAGCTTAGTTTGGGAAATGTTATGTTTTAGATGCCTATTAGGCATCCATGTGGAGATGCTGAGTAGGGAGTTGAGAGGTGTGTCTGGAGTTTAGAACAGAGGTCTGATCTGGAAATGTATTTGGGAGTTATCCGTGTATAGGTGACTTAAAGCCTATGAGAGGTAATGAGTTCATCTGGGAGGTGAATATAGATAGAAGAGGACGTTTACTCTCCCTCTACCCCTCCTCTTGCTCTCGCTCTCTCGCTCACTCACTCTCTCAATATAAATATTAAAAAAAAGAAGAGGAAGTTTAAAGTTAAGCTTTGGAAACTCCGATGTTTAGAAATTGGGAAGACAAAAGGATATAGCAGAGGAGACTGAGAAGGAGTGGTTACTGATAGAGGAAAGCCAAGAGAAGTTAGAGGCCCTGAAGCTAAGAAAGGAAAATGTTTCAGAGGGAGAATAATCAACTATGTCATATGCTGCTGAAAGCAAGTTGTGGATTGAAAAATGACCTTTAGATATGGAAAGCATTTAATGTTTTTGGTGGCTTTAATGAGAACTGATCTAGGAGTGGGTATGAAAGTCAGACTGAAGGTGGGCTCCACAGAGAAGGTTTAGGGAAGTGAGAATACAAGCTTACACCATTCCAAAGAGGTTAGAGAAATGGGGCAGTAGCTAGAAGGAAGTATGGGAAAGGACTTGAAGCAGAAGCATTCTTTGTTTTAAAGATGGGAATTATTGGGGCGCCTGGGTGGCTCAGTGGGTTAAAGCCTCTGCCTTTGGCTCAGGTCATGATCTCAGGGTCCTGGGATCAAGCCCCGCATCAAGCTCTCTGCTCTGCATGGAGCCTGCTTCCCCCTCTCTCTCTGCCTGCCTCTCTACCTACTTGTGATCTCTGTCTGTCAAATAAATAAATAAAATCTTAAAAAAATTTTAAAGATGGGAATTATCATGACAAATCTGTATCCTGATGAGAATGCTCCTGGAGGCAGGAAGAATTGGTGCAATAGGGGGACGGGGTATTGCTGGAGCAGAGAGGAGAAAAGGCGTAGAGTACATAGATGCAGAGGAGCATGGACAGTTCAGTCATAGGAATAGGAGGCTCAGGTTCAAGTGCAGGTGGATTGGTAGAAGCAGTGATGGGACAGTGCTTGTATTTTCTCAAAGCAGCAAGGTCATTTGCTGAGAGCAAGAGGGAAAGAGTGGAGGCTTGAATACTGAACATACATTTGCTTGTTTCTTCCTAAATATCTTCATTTTCAGTTAGAGGTTGGAGTAATTAGATTAAAATTTGTAGTTAGATTAAAATTTTGAAAACTTCCTTGTAATCATGTTTATTTTAAAAATTATTTCTTTACTTTAATGTAGAACAAATACTGGTTATAAAAGAAGGAGAAATATTCCCTAATTGGGTATAAATGAAGCTTTGAAAGTTACAAAAATACTTTCTTTTGAAAGAAAATTTGGAAAACAGGAAAAGAGCCTCTCCCACCCCCAAATTATCCATATTTCTACTGCCCAAGCAGAACTTTACTCTAGGTTCCTTTCATTTTTTTCTTTTCAATACCCAGGTACTTATTTTTTAAAAGAATAGTTATAATCATTCTTTATAGGTGGTTTGTTGTTCTGTGTTTATCAGCTACCTATGTAAATATTTTTCCATGTCATTTCATAGTTTTCATGACCACCAAATAGTTGGGTCATTTATTTGCTGAACAGTGCCCTATTGTTAGACATTTAGGTTAACAATTTTTGGTTGTTCCATATAATTATTTTGAACCAGTGTTCCTAAGAAACTCACTGTGTGTCTACCTCTCATTACTTGACCAGCTGTGTCATATGTTTGAGTCACATAATTTAGAGAATAACTCTGGGTTGACTTTTCATTGTGACTTCATAGTCACACTGTGTTAAAGTGGATTTTCTTTTCCAATTTTACTAATTATGTGTTAGGCTTAAAGTTGGTGCAAGGAAACAGTGTGTGTCCTGATCTGTTACAATTTTAAGAATATAATTCTTATTTTATAATAAATTTAGAGTGTATATTCCAAGTAAGACACATTACATATTTTTAATAGATTGATCAGAGGATTAGTTTTGGACCATGGTGCCCGTCATCCAGACATGAAGAAGCGAGTAGAAGATGCATTTATCCTTACTTGCAATGTGTCACTAGAATATGAAAAAACGTACGTGGCAGTTACTCTTTGTAAATGTTGAAACTATATTTTCTAGAAGGGTTTTTAATTTTGATTAATTAATTGATTTAGAGACATGTGGGGGAGGGGCCAAGGTACGGGACAAAGAAAGAATGAATCTTTTTTTTTTTTTTTTTTTTTTTTAATTTTAATTTATTTATTTATTTATTTTTTATTTCCAGCATAACAGTATTCATTATTATTGCACCACACCCCGTGCTCCATGCAATCCGTGCCCTCTATAATACCCACCACCTGGTACCCCAACCTCCCACCCCCTGTCCCTTCAAAACCCTCAGATTGTTTTTCAGAGTCCATAGTCTCTCATGGTTCACCTCCGCTTCCAATTTCCCCCAACTCCCTTCTCCACTCTAAGTCCCCCTGTCCTCCATGCTATTTGTTATGCTCCACAAATAAGTGAAACCAGATGATAATTGACTCTCTCTGCTTGACTTATTTCACTCAGCATAATCTCTTCCAGTCCCGTCCATGTTGCTACAAAAGTTGGGTATTCATCCAGAAAGAATGAATCTTAAGCAGGCACAGGGCTCGGTCTCATGATCCTGAGATCATGATCTGAGCTGAAATTAAGGGTTGGATGCTTAACCAACTGAACCACCCAGGTGCTCCCTAAAAGTCTTCTTTAATCTCTTCCTTCCTTCCCAAATGTTTAGTGTAAACTCCTACCTTTCCCTCCTTTTTTAATCCACTTTTACTCGCTCGTTTTTATTAATCTTTTAGAGAGGTGAGTTCTGGTTTCTTTTATAAGACTGCTGAAGAGAAAGAGAAATTGGTAAAAGCTGAAAGAAAATTTATTGAAGATAGAGTACAAAAAATCATAGACCTGAAAGACAGAGTCTGTGCTCAATCCAATAAAGGATTTGTTGTCATTAATCAAAAGGTGAGAAAGAAAATTCAGATTTTAACTATTTGTAAATGTTTTTCAGCATTTCTTACAGTGTGGTCTGTGGACTCCTAGGAATTTCAAAGACCATTTCAGAGAGTCTTTGAGGTTTTTAAAAAAAAAATGGCAGTTTCATTTGAGATATCTTTTTTTTAAAAAAAAAGATTTATTTATTTATTTATTTGAGAGGGAGTGAGGAGAGAGTGTGTGTGGCGGGGAGGGGCGGAGGGAAAGGGAGAATCCCAAGAAGGCTCCCTACTGAATGCGGAGCCTGACGTGGGGCTCAATCCCATGACCATGAGATCATGACCTGAACCAAAATCAAGAATCAGACGCCCAACTGACTGAGCCACCTAGGTGCCCCCATTTGAGAATATCTTGAAGTGGTAAAACTTATTAAATTTTGATTAAATATGCATCCTTTTATAATTCTATGTGAAAGAGAGTATGAAATCTGAATATTAAAATATGTTTGTCGTGGGTGCGTCTGGATGACTTAGTTTGTTAAGCATCCCACTCTTAGTTTCAGCTCAGATCATGATCTCATGGTTATGAGATCGAGCCCTGTATCAGGCTCTGCACTGAGCTGCGCATGGAGTCTGCTTTCTCTTTCCTCTCCCTCTGCCCAGCCCCCATGGCCCCCTGCCTCCCTCATGATCACACTCTCTCAAAAATAATTTTTTTAAAATATAGTTGTCTAGAAGGAGAGTTCTTGTATAATTGAGTTACAATTGTATAGTTGCATAATTATACATATGTATATATGTATAATTGATCCACTTCTTTCATGGAATGCCATTTTTACTTTTTTTTTTTTTTTTTAAAGATTTTATTTATTTATTTGTCAGAGAGAGAGAGGGAGAGAGCGTGAGCATAGGCAGACAGAGTGGCAGGCAGAGGCAAAGGGAGAAGCAGGCTCCCCGCCGAGCAAGGAGTCCGATGTGGGACTCGACCCCAGGATGCTGGGATCATGACCCAAGCCGAAGGCAGCCGCTTAACCAGCTGAGCCACCCAGGCGTCCTGCCATTTTTACTTTAAAGAATAACTGGCAGGGGTGCCTGGCTGGCTCAGTTAGTAGAGCTTGCAACTCTTGATCTTGGGGTTGTGAGTGCAAGCCCCATTTTGGGCAGGGAGATTACTTAAAAAAAAAAAAAACTGACAGAAAAACTGTGGTTATTTAGACATGGGTATTTGGCAGGCTTCTCTCAAAAAGGAAGAAGCGGTTCTGTCACTTCAAGGAAAACAACTGACAGTGTTTGTTCCAAATAAATTTGAGCTTTCAAGTCAAAATTAAAATTTTGGAAAACTTGTAATTGCCTCTGTGAACTTGACTGCTTTCCAGTGCTTAAAGGACTTTTCTGATAGTATTAGTGGTGATATTAGCAAATGTGATATTTTTGATATTATATACCTGTGAAATGTATCAACATTTGGAAGCTCTGCTTAACATAACCACTTTTTTCTAAATGAGTAAAAAATGTATGATTAACAAAGACATGCCTGGGTAGATAATACATTCAAAGTGTGAGATAGACAAATGGATTTTAATATGAAAGAATATAGAAAAGATTATTGATAGGTCCCATATTTCACATTGACATTAACCTTTAAGGAACTGTCACTTATTCAGTTTTGATATAGTATCAAAGAAGAATATCCACATGTATCTGGAAAGGTTATTAAAATATTCCTCCATTTTCTGATACATATTTGTGTGAGTCTAAGTTTTCATAATATACTTTAACCCAACAACATATCACACCAAATTGAATGCAGAAGCGGATCTGAGAATCTAGATGTCTTCTTTTAAGACAGACATTAAGAAGATAGCAAAAATGAAAGTGTTATTACTTTAAGCCTTATACTTTTTTTGTTTAGGAAAGTATAGTAAATTTTCACTTGAAGATGTTTTTTATGTTAACATAAAATGGGTTGTTTATTATTTTGAATGGATTAATATTTTAAACATTTCTCAATTTTAATTTATAGTATGACAAATATTATAGAATACAGTTCACATAAAAGCTTTTTGAGTTCTTAATAATTTCTAAGAACGTGAAGCAGTGCTAAGATCAGAAAGTTTGAGAACTACTGGCTTAAGATGTGCTTATAACTTTTATGCTAATTTGGTTTTAGGGAATTGATCCATTTTCCTTAGATGCTCTTGCAAAACATGGCATAGTAGCTCTTCGCAGAGCAAAAAGAAGAAATATGGAAAGGTAAGCTTGCAGATTACTATGTATCCTATTTTTTAACAGATAAAATTGAAATGATCCCACGGTATTCCTTTTAGTTTATATGTAAACATTGTGAGCAAAATAGCATACAGATTCCAAAATACTGTCTTTAATTTCAATAAATAATGGAAGTGTCAAAAATCAAGACTTAAAAAAATATATAGACTGTTAACCTACCTCAGAACTTTGTTGAAGTACAAAGAAGGTTTTTATCTTAAAACATTTTTTTTTAAAGGATGAATGGGCAGAGCACCGAGGACTTTTTTTTGAAGATTTTATTTATTTATCTGAGAGAGAGAGAGAGACACTATGAGGAGTAGGGAGGGGCAGAGGGAGAAGCATACTCCTTGCTGAGCAGGGAGCCTTATGTGGGACTCAATCCCAGGATCCTGGGATCATGACCTGAGCCCAAGGCAGCCGCTTAACTGAGCCACACAGACGCCCCTTCTTAAACAGATTTTAAAAACAATACAACACAGCGAAAATGCTCTGTTCTGTGTTAGATATCTTTTCACCTTTAAGAAGTTAAGTCTAGTGCTTTCTATAACAAAAGCTATGGTACCATATATCATTTCAGACTCTCTCTTGCTTGTGGTGGAATGGCTGTGAATTGTCTTGAAGACCTTACTGTAGATTGCTTGGGACATGCTGGTCTTGTACATGAGTGTGCTTTAGTGAGTATCTCTGCTGACAGTGGTTATAAAGTGAAGAGTAAATCTTTTGCTTTTTTATTTTATTTTTTAAGATTTTGTTTATTTATTTGACAGAGGGCACAAGCAGGGGTAGTGGCAGGCAGAGGGAGAAGGGGAAGAAGGCTCCCCACTGAGCAGAGAGCCCAATGTGGGGCTCCATCTCAGGACCCTGAGATGATGACCTGAGCCAAAGGCAGACGCCCCACCCTTTAAAAAAAAAATACTAAGTCTTTTAATTCAGGCTTTTCCTTTTGGTGTCTGAATAATCCACAGGACAGATTTTACAATTTATTTATCTAAATGTTTGTTGAGAGTTCAAATATAACAACTGCTTTTAACACATATTTAGTTATGTTTGATAAGAAAAATTCACATGAAGATTGGGTTCTATTATTATAAGCTGGGTCTTCATTTCATAGTAACATTAAGTATTAGAGTTATATCTTCTTGGATTATCGTCTAGGGTGAAGAAAAGTTCACTTTTATTGAGGCCTGTGTTAACCCTCGTTCTGTCACCTTGTTGGTTAAAGGACCGAATAAGCATACTCTGACACAAATCAAGGACGCTATAAGGGATGGACTTCGTGCCATCAAAAATGCCATTGAAGATGGTAGGCTCTTTTTTGTGATGGATATGAACCTTAATGTATTTTTAAAGTAGTAATACATCTATCATGATACAGAGTATTTTAAAAGATATGAATGATTACTATATATATTTTTTACTAAGATTTTTCCACTGGAATATTCTTAGTAACTATGCTGTGCTTTTTTTTAATTGAGAGAGAGTGTATGAGCACAAGTAGGGGGAGGGGCAGAGGGAGAAGGAGAAGGACAAATGCCAGCTGAGCAGGGAGCCCAACTTGGGGCTTGATCTCAGGACCCTGAGATCGTGGCCCCAGTTGAAGTCAGATGCTTAACTGACTGAGCCACCCAGGTGCCCTAGTATGCTGCCCTTTTAATTAACTTCTGTTTATGAAGTGAAAAAGCACTTAATTTGATGCTGTAGTATCATTTTTTTTTATTTTTAGAAATTTATTTTTAAAATCACTGGGGTGCCTGGGTGTCTCAGTCAGCTAAGCATCTGAGTCTTGATCTCAGCTTAGGTCTCAATCTCGGAGTCATGAGTTCAGGCCCAAGTTTGGTTCCATGCTGGGTGTGGAGCCTACTTAAAAAAAAAAGAAAAAAATTTATTTTTAAAATCATGAAAAGGCTTTTCCAGCTTAGAACTCATTCCATTACCTTAGGTGCAGTGTAATTTTCAGAAAAATTAGGAAAGAATATTAGCATGTATTATTTACTGATAATTTATAAACTAACTCCATTTAAAATAGAATAATAAGCACATGAAAAGATGCTCAACATAATTAATCATTAGGAAAATGAAAATCAAAACCATGAAGAGATACTGTTTTACAACTGTTATGATGGCTATAAATCAAAAAGCTGGACAACAGTAAATGTTGGCAAGGATATGGAGAAATTGGTAGCCCTCAACATTGTTGGTGGGAACTGCTGGAAAATAGTAGGGAGTTCCTTACAAAGTTAAACACAGAGTCACTAGATGACCCAACAAATCAACTTTTAGGTATATACCTACGGTATACCTTAATATTCTTTGATCAAGTTGTTCTGGCTGCATTTGTTGAAAAGATTTTTCTTTTTCCAGTAAGTTGAGTTGCCTTTGAAACTTTTCATTGAAAATCAATTGTCCCTATTTGTGTGGTTCTATTTCTGTGTTCTTATTCTGTTCCATTGATCTGTTTGTCTATCTCAGTGTAATATACTCTCCTGTTTACTGTAACTTTATGGTAAGTCTTGAAATCAGCAGTGTCAATCCTCCCATTTTGTTCTTTTTCAACTTATTTTGGTTATTTAAAATCTTTTGCATCTTCATATGAATTTTAGAATTAGCATGTCAGTTTCTACCAAAAAGACTTGAGATTTTGATTGGAATTTCATTGAATCTGTAGAACATTCTGGGAATAATTGGTATCTTAATATTGAGTCATTGTATATTTATTTATTTGAGCCTTCTTGACTCTATCTCAGCTATATATATATATATTTATTTCAGCAATATTTTGTAATTTTTAGTGGCATATCTTTTTTCAGATTTATGTAGTTCATGAATTTTGGTCCTTTGGTATATGATGTTTTTAAAATTTCCATTTCTGATTTTAAGGTAGAGAAATACAGTTGATTTTTGCATATTGATCTTAAATTCTGAAACCTTGTTAAACTCACTCATTCTAGTAGCTTTCTTATAGATATCATTGACTTATCTATATAAGTAGTATAAGTGATCATGTTTGCTAATAAAGACAATTTTACTTCTTCCTTTCCAATCTGGATATCTTTTATTTCTTTTTTCCTTTTATTCCTGTGGGCTAGAAACTTCAATACATTGTAATGGAAATGGTGAGAGTGGGCATCCTTTCCTTGCTCCTGATCATACGGGGAAAACATTTAGCCTTTCTCTATTATGTGTGAAAATTAGCTGTAGATTTTTCTAGAAGTCCTCTGTCAGATTGAGGAAGTTCTCTTGCTGAGAGTTTTTATCACGAATGATGTTGATTTTGCCAGTTGCTTTTCTGGTGATCTATTGAGGTGATTATATGTTTCTTCTCTGTTAGATTATTAATGTGGTAAATTACATTAATTTTTAAACGTTCAACCAACCTTACATTCTTGGGTTAAACCCTACTTACCTATGATATATTATCCTTTTTAAATGTATATTACAGTTTTTAAATTATTTTTTTAAATTTTGGATATATATATGTATATAATTTGTTATTTTAATCATTTTTAAGTGTTACAATTCAGTGGCAATAAGTTACATTCTTTCACGTTGTTGTGCAGCCATCACCATCATCCATCAATAGAACATTTTTCATTTTATAATACCAAAAATCCATAGCCATTAAACAATAATTCTTCATTCCCCTCTCCTCCCATCTCCTGGAAACACTCTTCTAATTACAGTGTCTGTGAAATGGACTATTCTATGTACCTTGTTTGAGTGGAATCATCCAGTATTTGTCCTTTTGTGACTGGCTTATTTCACTTAGCATGTCTTCAGGGTTCATCCATGTTGTGGTATATGTCAGAATGTCCTTGCTTTTTAAGGCTGAATAACATTGCATTTTATATGTATATAAATATATAATTTTATATTTATTTATATTATATAATTTTATATATATATATATATATATATATATATGAGATTAGGACAGAATATTAGCATCTATCTATCTATCTATCAACTTGGTGACTGCATCCTTGCCACCCATTCACATTTTTAAAAAGTTTCTTGTGAGGGGCATGTATACACACACACACACACACACACACACACACACACACAGAGCTCGTTACTTATCCATTTATCCGTTGATGGAAACTTAGATCACTTCACCTTTTGGCTGTTGTGAATAATGCTGATATGTGTATTGTCCTTTCTATATATTGTTGGACTTGATTTGCTAAAATACTAAAAGAATTTTTATATTTATATTCATAAGGGGTATTTATATATATATATTTTTGCTTATAATACTTTTATCTTTTTTGCTGTTAGAATAATGCTGGCCTCAAGAATGAGTTAGAAAACATTCTCTCCTTTTTAATTTTCTGAAAGTGTTGAATTCTTGTGTAGAATTGTATTACTTCTTTCTTAAATGTTTGGTAGAGTTTACCAGTAAAGCCATCTGGGCCTGCAGTTTTTTTCATGAGAAATATTTAAACTATAATGTCTTTTTAATAGATATTTTTATCTTATTTTTTTGAGTTTGTGTCATTCAAGAAATTTGTCTGTTTCGTCTGTTGAGATCATCAAACTGTTGCCCATGAGCTAAATCCTGTTTGCTGCCTGTTTTTGGTAAATAAAGTTTATGGGGATATAGCTATACCCATTCATTCAGGTATTACCTGTGCCTCTTTTGTGCTACAATGGCAGGGTTGAATAGTTACAAAGGTGATGGCATGGCCAACAGAGTCTAAAACATTTAAATATGGTGTTTGCAGAAAATTTGCTAATCCCTGATTTAAGTTTTCAAATTGATTTGCATAAGTTGTTCATAATATTCCCTTACTATTGTACTTTTTTTTTTTTTAAAGATTTTATTTATTTATTTGACGGAGAGAGATCACAAGTAGACAGAGAGGCAGGCAGAGAGAGAGAGAGAGGGAAGCAGGCTCCCTGCTGAGCAGAGAGCCCGATGCAGGCCTCGATCCCAGGACCCTGAGATCATGACCTGAGCTGAAGGCAGCGGCTTAACCCACTGAGCCACCCAGGCGCCCTACTATTGTACTTTTTTTTTTTTTTTTTAAAAGATTTTATTTATTTATTTGACAGACAGAGATCACAAGTAGGCAGAGAGGCAGGCAGAGAGAGAGTGAGAGAGAGAGGGAAGCAGGCTTCCTGCGGAGCAGGGAGCCCGATGCGGGGCTCGATCCCAGGACCCTGAGATCATGACCCGAGCCGAAGGCAGCAGCCCAAACCACTGAGCCACCCAGGCGCCCCACCTACTATTGTACTTTTAACGTCTGTGGAATCTATAGTTATAAATATCTTTTTCATTTCTGACATTGTTCCTTTTTTTGACACTGTTCATGTTTATTTCATTGATTTCCGCTCCAATTTTTATTATTTTCTTCTGTTCACATTAAGTTTCATTTGCTCTTTTCTAGTTCTTAGGCGGGGAGGCTGAAGTCATTTGTTTGAGACTTTCCTAATTTAGGTGTTTAGTGATACAAGTTTCTTTTTAGGTGTTGCTTTAGTAACATCCCACAAATTTTATGTGTTTTCGCAGAATGGGACCAGGGAAGTTTTTACAGCTACTGGTAGTGTTCTCTAATGTTCTATTTCTTAAGGTGGGTGGGAGGTACATGAGTACATTTATTTCCACATTTATTCTTTATACCTTATACATATAAATATCCTTCTGTGTATATTCAGTATTTCACAAGAACTTGAAAAAATTTTTTAAATTACTTTTTAATTCTGGTATAATTAACATACAGTGTTATATCACAAGGAACTTTTTAAAAATGTCAATGGGTGGCAAGGATGTGGTCACCAAATGGATAGACGACTCTTTTGAGCAATTATGTTGTACAGGGAAGCAGAGGAAGGGGCAAGTAATTAAAAAATAATGTGGGATAAAGGAGAGATTCTTTTTGTGTTGTTCTGTTTTAAAGATGGGTGATTCCAAGGCAAATTTATTGATTCAAGGAGAGTCATAAACTTTACGAAAACCGTATCAGCAGGTATAAAAGTCATATCCTGTTGTGAAAATTGTTGTTTTTAACCAGAGCTTTTACCTTAGAGTAATAAGAACACCTGTATTTTTCCCTCAGGTAGCTGTTTGTGTTTTGCTTCAGTATAGAAAACAAATACTGTCATAAGTCTCAAGAATTCTATACCAAAACGGTGACGAAAGTATCTTGGCCTAAAGTTTTTTTTTTTTTAATTTTATTTCAAATCAGGTACTACAATTAGTTTCCTGTCCCCCAAATTATAAATGACTACCTTTTAAATATAGTCATAAAGAACAAGATGAAGATGGAAGAAATGTCTACTCTTTTTTTTTTTTTAGATTTTATTTATTTATTTGACAGAGAGAAATCACAAGTAGTCGGAGAGGCAGGCAGAGAGAGAGAGAGGGAAGCAGGCTCCCTGCTGAGCAGAGAGCCCGATGCGGGACTCAATCCCAGGACCCTGAGATCATGACCTGAGCCGAAGGCAGCGGCTTAACCCACTGAGCCACCCAGGCGCCCCAGAAATGTCTACTCTTAACAAAGAATGAAGTAAGCTGCTTGCAGCCAGTTGTCTGTACCATGCCTAATTATTTAATGGTGTGTAACTTCAGAATGCTTCATAAGGCATCTGAGTAACCACTGAACTATGCAACTTACTTTATTTCCATATATATTTAGGTATATTTTAGGTGTCGGCAGTATAATTTGAACCCACTTGAATAGCTAAGTGCTTTTTTCTCCGGTGTTTCTGTCCAGCATGCCTTGCCAATCTTTTCCCTCCACAGGCTGTGTAGTTCCGGGAGCAGGTGCAGTTGAAGTGGCAATAGCGGAAGCCCTTGTTAATTACAAGCACTGTATAAAAGGAAGAGCTCGTCTTGGAGTCCAAGCTTTTGCTGATGCCTTGCTCATTATTCCTAAGGTACAACTATCCTCATGGCCAAAGAACTAGTGGTTAGACATAAGGGTGTTGGATTGTAAATTGTCCACATTATCTAAGACCAGAGTAGAAAGACAGTCTTTTTTAATTAACATATAATGTATTATTTGCTCTGGGGTACAGGTCTGTGAACCGTCAGATTTACACACACACTTCACAGCACTCACCATATCACATACCCTCCCCAGCGTCCATAACCCAACCATCCTCTCCTACCCCTCTCCCCACCAGCAACCCTCACTTTGTTTTGTGAGAGTAAGAGAGACAGTTTTTATTTGCATTTCCCCAGGCACTTTTGTTTAAGATATGTTACAGTTAAGCAGGGAAACTTTTGGATAATAGCTTGGAATCCTTGTCAAAGTTTTGTGAAATAACTAAATTGCCCCTTTGCCTATCTCTGAGTGCAAAATTTGAAGTAAGTCCAGAAATTTCCTTCAAAAATGGTTCATGATTAATCATAATGAGAAAGTTTAGAACTTAAAATTTAACTAGACTTTAGGGTAGATTTCTTCTTGGTGGTGGTATCCAAAGTGTTATCATCACTTTAAATTGTGGGAAGTGAGAACTTCAGGCTGTTTAGCACTGCCAAATATAAGCGTGCTTTTGTCATTTTCATTTTAATACCTAGAAAAGGAGAGAAACCAGATATTCCATGTGTCGAAAGAAGGACAGAGAATTACCATTCCTTTTCCTTTGCCTTAATCTGGTTGTGAACCACTTAGAAACAGAGAAGACCATGTCAAAGGTGTTATTACCATGAAGTAAAAGATTAAGAACAGTGCTAGCAAAATCTTTTTGTTAATTGCTTTAAAATTATTCATAATTTGTAGAATCTTTGAGAATTGGATATCTGTTTTATCTTTGCCCAAAACAGCAAAGTCAGTAAGTGATGGTCCGGTAGTTGACACAAACTGGTAAGTCTGGTAAATAGTGGTGGTTTGGTTCTACTTGGAAATAAACCAGGTTTAGAGTGCTTTCGTCTCCGTTCCTATTGCCACAGGTCATGACTGTCCTCATGTTGATGAGGACATAAAGATCCTGAAAATATGGAGGGTTCCTTTAGCAGGTGCCTAGGAAAAGCTAGAAAATGTGTGGCTCAAGGAAAAAGAAGATATAATACCATTCTACTAATTTTCCATTTATTATTATTATTTTGTAATGATTTTATTTATTTGAGAGAGCATGGGAGAGAGCAAGAGAGAGAGCGAGCGAGAGAGCATAAGCATGAATGCATAAGCAGGGAGGAAAGGCTTGATCCCAAGACCCTGAGATCATAACCTGAGCCGAAGGCAGATGCTTAACCTACTGAGCCACCCAGGTACCCCTCCCCAATCCATTTTTTAAGAAATCCTTTGCAAGGAGGGAAATTAATATGGGGTGGGGATGAGGGACAGTAATGTCCTCAGAATTTAGTGTAATACACATGGGGAAGATGTTTATGTAAATATAAAAACTGCTAGATACATGAAATAATAATTTGGTTAACAATGGAATTCTTTGAAAGGAAATGATTACTGTATTATGAATATGTTTTCACAAGACTAGAGGGCAGAGCCTCACTTTTTATATTTGATACTCAAATACATATGGGAAGATAATTCACACACTTATTTTTTTTATTTTTTTATTCTTAAAGGTTCTTGCTCAGAATTCTGGTTTTGAACTGCAGGAAACACTGGTAAAAGTTCAGGCTGAACATTCTGAATCAAAACAACCTGTTGGTATAGATCTGGATACCGGTAAGAAAGTGAAGAAAAATTAGCTGCTCAGTAAAGAAAGAGGTTATACTACAGTGACCCAGAACTTATAGCGAGGGATTGGAGATTTGGATGACTTCAATATTTAAAATTTGGGTGCCTTTAATTTACTTTTGAATTTCTTGAAAGAAAACATTCTTTTAAGAAAAAGTTTTTGAGTGCTTGTTATTTGACTCTTGAGATTGACCAAGAACAAAAGAGACAAAACCCCCTGCCCTTCTAAACTTATATTATATCAGGGAAGGATAGGCACTAAATAATTAGCTTAGGGGCGCCTGGGTGGCTCAGTGGGTTAAAGCCTCTGCCTTCAGCTCAGGTCATAATCTCAGGATCCTGGGATGGAGCCCCGCATCAGGCTCTCTGCTCAAGCGGGGAGCCCGCTTCCTCCTCTCTCTCTCTGCCTGCCTCTCTGCCTACTTGTGATCTCTATCTGTCAAATAAATAAATAAAAATCTTAAAAAAATAATAAGCTTAATAAATAAGTTCCCTGAGCATTTAAGGAGTAATGAATACAATGAAAAAAATAAAAGGACCCTATAAGGAAGACTATGAATGCTAGCATGAGGGGGCGGTCACAATTTAAAGAGAGAGGGTGGGTAGGGTAGACCTCATTGAGAATATGTCTGTAGAAAATAATCAAAGGAAGTAAGGAAGTAGCCTTGTTTGGGAACTGAGGAAAGAGTGTCCTGGGCAGAAGGAGCAGCCAGTGGCAAGGCCAGTGTCTGAAGTTTTTGAAGAGGAGGAAGGAGATTAGAGAAGTAACAGAGAGATCATGCAGGGTATGGGGGCCAGTCCAAGGACTTTGACTTTTACTGCAGTGGAAGAGGGAGCAATTTTTGGCAAAGCTGTGATGTGGCCTAATTACATTTAAAAGGATCATTCCAGTTATTCCATGGAGAGGAGTCTACTGAACAACTAGAAGGTTGGAATGGCCATTAACCGTATTGGAGAACTGTGGGTAGAGCAGCTTTGGTGGAGGAGGCCAGCACTGAGTTTTGGCAAAAGTTAAAATCAAGTGTCTTAGACTTTCTAGTGAAATAGACAGTTGGAAGTATGAGTCTGGAGCTCAAGAAAGAGCTCTGGGTTGGAGAAAAAAATGAGAGTCTTTTGAGTGTATATGGTTTAAATCCAGAAGACTCGGTGAGAATACTTGGGGAGTGAGTATAGAGAGAGAAGAAAAGAACCCAGGACTAAGTCACTGGCTACTCTAAAATTAAGAGCTCTGGGAAGATGAGGAAGAACCAGGAAAGTCAACATAAAAGGAGTCATTAATGTAAAAAAAAAAACAGGCTGAGTGTGGTGTCCTGGAAGACAAGTGAAGCTAGAGTAGTCGGGAGGCTGTGTTAAGTGTTGCTGGTCCACGAGGCTTGAGAACTGACCATTAGGTTGGATTTGATAACATGGAGGTCATTGTGACCTGGACACTAGTAGTTCTGGTGGTATATTAAACACTGTTAGAATATATAACCAGTATTAACAGAATATATCAAGATTGTAGTGTTAAAATAGTTTGTTTTTATTTTGCAGGTGAGCCCATGATAGCGGCAGATGCAGGAGTTTGGGATAATTATTGTGTGAAAAAACAACTTCTTCATTCTTGGTAAATTCATATTAGTTAAAAGAGAAAGACTTCTAGGGACGTAATCAGTAACTTTAAAACTTGTTTATTGTTTTTGCCACCCTATAGTGAAAAATGGTTAAGTGTATGAAAAGGTGTAGTATCCAGTTACTAACACTAGCTTCTGTCATTTCACAGCCCTTTGTCCATTTTAATTCTAGCAGTGTCAGATTTGGAAATGTTTCCCTTACTGTTTATTTGAGGGGGAAGGGAAAGAAGAAGTTTACTGAAATTGTACTACACGTCTAGTGGGGGGAAAAGCAAATAATTTTCTAAAAATGAGCTCAGTTTTGCTGGTACATAAAGTCAAACTTTTGTTTTATCAGCTGAGGATCTGAAATTATAATACAAGGGTGATGTTTGTATTTACAATAACTTCATCTGGTAATTTCTCAGACCACACATTAAAGAACAAAGTACTTTTAGTAGCTGGAGATTGCTGGGGGGGAAGATGAGAGCGAGTTGGTAGGCTTTACTTACCCTGTTATCTTTTTCCTCAGCACAGTGATTGCCACCAACATTCTCCTGGTTGATGAAATTATGCGAGCTGGTATGTCTTCTCTTAAAGGGTGATTGAGTTCAAAATCAACTCTTCCAGAAGCTGAGATTTAGTACATTTACATCAGCTGCCATTATATAACCTAAGCCATTCTTAATTTTTGCACAATAAAAGCAGTTTATATTTGCTGGCCTTAACAGTCTCAGTAATACTTCATCAACGTATAAAGAACACAAGGACTTTCCTAGTAAAGGAATAATAATGAAAATATTTTTCCTTAAGAGTTCTAACTTTGGGGGGCACCTGGGTGGCTCAGTGGTTTAAAGCCTCTGCTTTCGGCTCAGGTCATGATCCCAGGGTCCTGGGATCGAGCCCCACATCAGGTTCTCTGCTCAGCAGGGAGCCTGCTTCCTCCTCTCTCTCTGCCTGCCTCTCTGCCTACTTGTGTTCTCTGTCAAATAAATAAATAAAATCTTTAAAAAAAAAAAAAAAAAAGAGTTCTAACTTTGGGGTTCCTGTCTGGCTCAGTTAGAAGAGCATGTAACTCTTGATTTTGGGGTCATGAGTTTGAGCCCCACACTGGGGGTAGAGATTACTTAAATGGTAAGAGAAAAAGAGTTCTAGGGCGCCTGGGTGGCTCAGTGGGTTAAACCGCTGCCTTCGGCTCAGGTCATGATCTCAGAGTCCTGGGATCGAGTCCCGCATCGGGCTCTCTGCTCAGCAGGGAGCCTGCTTCCTCCTCTCTCTCTCTCTGCCTGCCTCTCTGCCTACTTGTGATCTCTGTCTGTCAAATAAATAAATAAAATCTTTAAAAAAAAAAAAAAAAAAAAAAAAGAGTTCTAACTTCCTATCCTTTATTGTATGTTTGATATGAAGTAATAAAAAATCACGTGCTTTTAAAACTTCTGCAATTTCCTGAGTAACAGGTATGATAGGAGCATTTTTTGGGTTATAATATTTGGTCTTAGTCTCTATTTCCAGAGAAAACAGAGCTTAGAAGCTTAGAGCTTCAGGGGCGCCTGGGCGGCTCAGTGGATTAAAGCCTCTGCCTTCTGCTTGGGTCATGATCCCAGGCATTGCATCAGGCTCTCTGCTCAGCAGGGAGCCTGCTTCCCCGCCCCCCGCGCCCTCCCACCGCCAGCCCCGCTCTGCCTGCCTCTCTGTTTACCTGTGATCTCTGTCTGTCTAATAAATAAGTGTATTTTTTAAAAAAAAACCAAAAACAAAAAAGAAGCTTAGAGCTTCTAAGACCATTGGAATTTTTGGAACTAATGATTGTCTTTTTGTATGCTAATTAGTGACTCTTGATGGGCCCTTAGGAGGGCAACTGGGTGCCAGAGCAACTGGGTTAGAACTTTCAGCCTCTCCCCACATGTCCCACTCCACCCCTCTACCTCTATCTAGGGTAGGTAGAGGGGCTGGAAATTGAGTTACCAACCAGTCATGCCTATGTGATGAAACCTCCGTAACAGTTTCTAAACTGTGGGATTCAGTGACCATCCAGATTGGTGAACACATCCATGTGCCAGGAGGGTCGGCCCAGTCCAGCTGTCTTCGGGACAGAAGCTCCTGTGCTTAGGAATCCTCTGGACTCGTGCTATGTACGTCTTCCTTATGTTGTTCATTTATACCCTTTATAATGTCCTTTATAATCGGCTAAATGTGTTCCCATGAGCTTCTGTAGCAAATGATTGAACATGAGGAGGCAGTGATGGGGAACCCCTGATTTGTAGCCCAGTTGGACAGAAGTGTGAGTAAAATGGGTACCCACAGCTTGCAATTGGTGTCTGAAGTAGGAGTCTGTCTTGTTGGACTCAGCCCTTGATCTGTGGGGTCTGCCCTTCCTGCAGGTAGGTAGTTGTCAGAACTGATTGTAGAACACCCACTGGGTATCTGGACAGTTGGAGGATTGGTTGGCATACGGAATCCCCGCACATTATTTGGTGTCGGAAGTGTTGTGAGTAGGGGAAGCAGTGTTCCCTTAGTAGGCTACTGCACTTTTCATAAAATTGAATCTATTGGGATTCTTAGACTGTTGGACAACTTTTAGTGAACAAAATACAGAGCACAGGTTTTTGAGTACCCAAGTCAATCTCCGGTTTATCAGAGGGTATAAATGTAACAGGACAGCATTTTATTCTCTCTCAAGATTCCTTCAGTAACTTCTTACTGCCACTGATTCCGCTTATAAGTATGACATCAGTTTGTGATGATAGCTTCGGATTTCATTGAAACCTGACGTTTTATTTTGCATATAATGTATTATATTTTATCTGGCTCTTTGGTATATATGATCAGCTGCTTACACTTCTGTGCTAGCTCTCTGACCAGGTGGTTAAATGGAGCAGGTCTCATCTGGAAAGCTGGGGGGAGTGTTGGCACTAATATTGGTAAATAATTGTTTTTGGCTTTGAATGGAGCTTTCTGTATCAGTATTATAGCAATAGCTTTCTTGTTTGAAACACTAGAGAGAATTAATCTGTTGTATTCTTTATTATCATTAGACTGCTTGTAGTTAATTTCTTTCCATGGATGTAAGTTCATAAGAGATTAAAAGCCAAGTGCATTTAAAGGAGCTTTGGCCCGTTAGTGCATAAAAGAGGTTTGTTTAACCATTTCCTGCCTGAGTTGAAAACCTGTACTTTCATACCGCATTTCCCCCGACTTGATACGTTGTCAACATCTTTCCAAGTTAATAACCATCCTTCTGAGCTGTAATTTCTTTGTGGTTACATGATATTTGATTGTATAGCTATTCTGTGATTTATTTAATTCTGTTTTCGAATTTTTTTTCCCATTAAAAACAAACATCTGGGGGTGCCTGGGTGGCTCAGTGGGTTAAACCTCTGCCTTTGGATCAGGTCATGATCTCAGGGTCCTGGGATCAAACCCCGCATCGGGCTCCCTCCTCTGCAGGGAGCCTTCTTCCCTCTCTCTCTCTGCCTGCCTCTTTGCCTACTTGTGATCTCTCTCTGTCAAGTAAATAAATAAAATCTTAAAAAAAAAAATCTCCTTTTTTAGTTTCTATCCTTGTTTTATAGGATAGGTCTTTTAAGACGTGCACACCATGCATACTGCCAGACTTTGTTCTACATAAAATGTTTAAATTATGAAATATTTTAAATATACCAGAAGGACAGAAAAAATATAAACTCCTTTGTATCCTCCACCTAGCTTTAACAAATAGTAACATTTTGTCATGTTTGCTTCAGATTTTCTTTGTTGTTAAATTGCCACCCTTCCCCACCCACATCCCATCGCATGCTTTTCCCACCATTCCTCCCTAGAAAAAGATTGCCTAGAGGTAGTCTTTGATCTTCGATATATATCATCCCCATGCACTTAAAAAAAAAAAATCCACCCTTTTTATATGTATGCATATGCCCGTAGCAATGTAAAATTATTCTTTTTGGGTTTTTAAAATGTAGAGAAAGAATATACTTTTGCTGCTTTTATTTCCTACTTGACATATGGTTTTGAGATTTATGTATTTGTTCGCTTTAGCTGTTTTTGAGTATTCCAGTGTATTTCTGTACTATAGTGTATTGATCCATCAGTGGGCCTTTTGGTTATTTCTAATTTTACATCACTTTAAACACCACAGCATTGACTTTCTCTGTACATGTCTCTTTGGGCGCATTTGTGAGAGTGTTTCTAGAGATTTTACCTACAAATGGAATGGCTTGGGTTTAGCATTCCTCATCTTTATATTTACAAAGTGATTATACCAGTTCACATTCTCCCTTGCAATATATAAAACTGTTGTTCCATGCCCTTACAACCTTGCTAAGTCGTAATATTTTTAAAGTTTGAATTTTTGCCCATCTGAGATATTTAAGTTATAGGTTATCTTACACAGTTGCCTTAATTACTAGTGTAATTGAACATTTGAATATTGGCCATTTTCAGTTCTACAGAATTGCCTATTCACACTGTTGACCATTTTTTTCATTGGATTTGTCTTTCAGGTTGGCATATTTGGGGTTCTGCCTCTACTTATCTATCTATCTGTATTTTATAATATTTCCTTCCAGCCTGAAGCCTTCTCACCTTTGCAAAATACACAGAAGAATTTGATACACATTTTTATTTTTTAGACTGAAATTTGTCATATTTTTCTTTTCAATTTTTTTGTGTCTCCACAAGAAATTCTCTACTTCAATAATAAAGATCTTTAAAATAGTTTATGAGTTTTCAGATTTTATCACATTACGCCTTTAATTCATCTGGAATTTATTTTTGTGTATAATGTGTGTTGTGGATCTGGTTTTTGTCCCCCTACATTGCCAACCAAGTGTTTTCAGACTGACTGATTTATGTTATCACCTCTATCATATATTGTATACTCTTGGATTGAAAAAATTTTAAAACTTGCATTTGTTTCTGATTTAAATATTTTGTTCCCTTGGTCTGGGTAGATTGTTATTCTAACAATATTGCTTTAATTCTTAAAACTTTATTTAAAAAGTTTTGATATGTGGTAGGGTGGCCCCCAACCCCTTCTTCATTTTCTTCAAAATTATTTTGGCTATTCCTGGATCTCATCTTTCCCTTCTTCCATATGAATTTTAGGATCAGCTTGTTGAGTTAGTGTTTTGATTAGAATTGCACTAATTTTATAGGTGATTTCAGGTTGAAATGGATATGTAGGTGTATATACACACTTCTTACTCATAAAAGTTTAATATCCCTTCATTTCTGTCTTACTAAGTGCTTCAGGTTTTTTTTTTTTATTTTTTAAAAAGATTTTATTTATTTATTTTGAGAGAGTGAGTGGGGTGAGTGGCAGGGGGAGAGGAAGAAAGAGAATCTCAAGCAGACTCCATGCTGAGCATGGATCCCGATGGGCGCTTGATTCCACAATCGTGAGGATCATGACTTGAGCCAAAATCAACAGTTGGATGCTTAACTGACTGAGTCACCCATCCACCCCAGTGATTCAGTTGTTTTGTATTAGTAAATGTTTTGTTTACAATAAAGCTTTAGATGTTTCCTATAAAAATGCATTGGCTCTTTGGCTAGATTTATTCCTGTTAGTCTCATTTTGGAAGCTATTATGAATTGGATATTTTATAAAAATTGTACTTTTTAATTGTTCATTACTGTATTGTAGGCCCTTTGTGGAGTCTTCATATTGGGTTTGTATTCCACAACCTTGCCAAACTCTCTTATTAGTGCAGTAGTTTTTTGTAGCTATACAGGGTTAAGTCTGTTTTTTGTTTTGTTTTGTTTTGTTTTTAAATTTATTTGAGAGAAAGGGAGCGCATGAGCCAGGAGAGGTATCTCGGGAGAGGGAGAGAGAGATTCCTCAAGCAGACTTCTTGCTGAGTGGGGAGCCTGATGTGGGGCTCAATCCCAGGATCCTGAGATCATGACCTGAGCCAAAATCAAGAGCTGGCAACTTAACTGACTGAGACACCCAGGTGAGGTGTCCCATCAGATAGCATAAATTCTTCATCTGTGCGTGAGCATGGTGCAGACTTTGGGCTTTTGTTTCTTGTAGGAGCCCTGAGCAGAGCAAGTTTCCTTACTGTTTACTTGGTAAGTGGGTAGAGTTTGCCTAGTATCATGAAGAGGTGGCTTTCAAAGGCTCTTCTTTCCCTTGGGGCCTAGTATCAACTCCTTCCTTCAACGGTGGCCTTCCTTCTGTGTGAGCATCAAAAACTTGACACCTGAACTAGATCTTACTACTAGTTTCTTATTTTCCTGGGCTTCTGCTATTCACCTTTAGAGTTTATCACTCTGTTTGGGTTTCCTCATGAGGAAAACCTCCCTCCCTTTTAAGTTCAGTATAGTTTTAAAAAATAATAAAATAATTAAATAATATTTATTTATTTATTTGACAGGGAGATAGAGCCAGAGAGCACAAGCTAGGGGAATGGCAGAGGGACTGGGAGAAGCTGGCTCTGTGCTCGACATGGGGCTCAATCCCAGGACGCTGGGATCAAGACCTGAGGCAAAGGCAGACGCTTAACGGACTGAGCCACCCAGGTGCCTCTGTAGAGTAGTCAACTTTTAGTATGTAAAAAATTCACGACAGTTCCCTTAAAAAAAAAAAAGACTTTGTCCCAAGTTTGTTTCATAAACCTCTCAGTTTCAGTTAAAGTTTCATGAGCCAAGAATTGTTATCCCTCGTCTGCCATTCTCCTAACAGTTTGTTTCTTACCTTTTTTTTTTTTTAACAGTCTTTTCCATAACAATAACTCTCTCTTTGAGATCACATTATTGGTGCCATCACTATTGTTTTATGTTTTGATCCTATCTGATAGTCACACATTACTCTCTTCCCAGCCTCCCACAATACCACTGAGATCCCAGAGTTTTGGCTCTTGAATATAATTCAGTTTAATATCTCTAAGTATTAAGGTCTTGTAACAATCCATTCACTCTTCTTTTACAGCTGCCTATATAATTGTCAAAGAGATCTAGGGGAACAGGAATACAGTCATTAAGGACATCCCCAGTGACTCTATAAATAGACTTGCTTTCCTTATCCTATTCTAGATTGAGGTCTTTAAGCTTATCAACAAGGAAATCAAGGGCCTCAGGAATTAATCTTCAGCCGTACTTTTCCTGGACAGATCTTTAGGCTATAAAGGAAAGGGACAGAAATGGAAAACTGGAAGATCAGTGTTTTAGAGTTTAGAAGATCAGTGATTTCAGTGCTTTAGTGAAAAACAAACATATGGCTAAGCTATTCTTAAAGATTGCCTTGCACCGTAGACTTGACTATGGATTCTTTAAAGATTTTATTTATTTATTTGACAGAGAGAGTGAGAGCAGGGGGAGCAGGAGCAGGAGAAGCAGGATTCCCGCTAAGCCGGGAGCCTGATGTTGGCTTGATCCCAGGACCCTGGGATCATGACCTGAGCCAAAGGCAGATGCTTAACTGACTGAGCTACCCAAGCGCCCCTTTATTATGGATTCGTGACTACATTGCTGTTTAGTTATTTCATAAATATTAGCCCTTAAGGGTTTTTAAAAAGATATATTTATTTTACCGAGAGAGGCCCAAGCAGATTCTGTGCTGAGTGTGAAGCCCAGTGCAGGGCTCAATCTTATGACCCTGAGGTCATGACCTGAGCTGGACCAAGAGTCACATGCTTAGCTGAGACACCCAGGAGCCCTAATGTTAGCCTTTCTTTAAAAAGGAGACTTGGGCATCTAAATTGGAGCCTTTACTGAGGGGGGGTTTTATTTGAGGACAGAGAGAGAAGTACCAGAGTGCTGATATTTCCCCAGAGCCTACAGATGGTAAGAGTGGTTTACTCATGACCAGATTTGCCATCTTCTCCATGCTCAGTAGAGTTCTTGATGGTATAGAACCGAGCTGATGACAGTCACAATGAGCAATGACTGCAGTTTCCTTCCTTCTGAGATTTTCTCAGCATTTCTCAGTTACTTGGTCCCAGAGTCAGCTGGCATAGCCCTGTGTCTGCTCATTGCCTAGGCCAGGATGGAGCCAAGTGTCTTGTTGGACAAACAGCCTGTGGGCCTAAATCTGGCTCCTGCCCATGTCTTGGAGATAAATGTAGATGCAGAGGTTACAGAACAGGTTTGGGCCATATGCTTGCCTGGCAGGTGCTTCACAAAAAGCTCAAGATGCATAGGGGAAAGCTGCAAAAGCAGTGAACTTAAAAGGATCTTTCCTATTGCCTCTTTTCTTCTGTAGCCCTTGAGTTATATGCAAGGCCCCTGTGCTGTATGCCATTTGTTGGCGGAGGCGCTACTGATGTATGGGAGGCACTATTCATTGTGCTTGACTGTTCTATCTATTGTTGAATGTTCCACATCCCTGGCGCTCAGGCAGTATACCCCAATTTCTTATGACAACCAAGAATGCCCTTGCATTTCCAGATGTCCTCTGAAAGATGGTACCACCGGAGAAAACTCCAGCCGTTCAGGAATCGACCCATTTGTATATTGTTTTATTACCTGGCTCTTTGTCTTCACTAAACTTCAGCCTCAACAAGTACTGTTTTCTCCTTCACCCCCAATCTGGGTCAGAGAATGTGACGGGCTGTCCTCTGCAGAAGATAGTGCTGGAGACTCCCTTTGTCACGCGCTTGTCTTTGTGGAACGGGGTTGTGCTGGCAGTTAAGAACGCTCATCCTGGAACCAGACTGTGTGGGATCATATTCTGTTTTGATCATCTTTTAGCTGTGGGGCCTGGGGTCAGTTAATTAACCAAAGTTTTCTCATCTGTTAAAGAGGGATAATATTGTACCTATCTTAGAGGATTCTTGTGGGGATAAGTTAGTATATATAAATTGCTTTACTCAGTGCTTGGTCCATGTTTTATAATTAACAGCTGTTTAGCTATTATTTTTATTACCATCGATGGTATCCGTAAGAGAAGGGTAGTTGGTGACATAAATAGAGTAACATCAACTAGTGACAATAACTCTGCAAGCTTCTGGCTTTAGCTGCTAGAGCTCAAGAAGTGTCAACACTGCTTCAGCGGTAGGACCGCGATCCTGCTGCTTGGAGGCAGGTTGGATGCTCGCGACTATGCCAGAGGGGTGTGTTAGATGAGTGTTTTCTTTCCTGTTTCCCCGTTGGACGCACTGTTAGTCTCTACCGCAGACTATGACTGATGAAACTTGTGTAGGTTTTTTTTTTTGTGTGTGTGTGGAGGGTTAGGTAATGTTCCTGAAAGACCATAAGGTCTATAAAGCCATTTTCCCTACAGTGTAGGGAAAATATTTCTGCCTAGGCACTGTGTGACATTAGCTGAGAGTTCTTTTCTGTCACTCCAAATTAAACTTTCTAGAGATGCAGGCTTGACCTACGCATACATGTGGGTAAGCTGGAAGTAGCATCCTCAGTAGCATCAGGGGCCCAGGACCCTAATTTTTTAATTGCACAATTCTAAACATAAGATTTCCATCCTCAGGGTTGCCTCTATGATCCATGATGTCTTCTGGAACTTCAGCCATCATAACTGAGTTCCAGGCAGGAAGCAGGAGAAAGGGCCCACCTCAGGAGTCTCTTCAATTTAAAGATCTTTTCCAGAAGTCCCACACAATGACTTTGACATTTCCTTGGCTATAGTTAAGTCTTATGGCTATACCTAATTGCAATAGAGACTTTAAAAAAGTGGTCTTTAGTTAGGCTCATTGACATTCTCATTAAGACCAGAGTTCTCACGCTATAGAAGTACGGAAGCGTGGCATGGGATAGGCAGAGCAGTCCCAGCCACATCTGCCTTGCTGAGCTAGCTGACGGAAGGGTTCCTGGATGTCATGCACAAAAAAACCAAGCTCAGAGCAGGAGCTCAGGGGTTTTCTTCCCCACCCTCTGGCTCTTGCTAGCTGTGGCCAGGAATAAAATGAATGTTCCTTAGGGGGCTGAGTAGAGGATGTCGGTGACAAGGGCACTAACCAAGGGCTCCTTCTAAGGGCTGTGTCTTTCCCCACGTTTGAATACTTGGTTCAGTGCCACTTCGTCGATGCCCATCAGTGCTTTTGGATGAATGGAAGAGCAAGGGATCTGGAGTCAGGCAAACCTCGTACTGGAATCTTCTCTTTGCCTCTCCAGTACTTGGGCTGCTGTTCTGGGAGCCCTGTTTTCTCTCCTGGCTCCAGCCAGCACGGCTTGGCTCTCTGCTCTGTCTCTTAACTGGCTGGTACTTAACTGTTCTGTGCCCCAGTTTCCTCATCTATAAAATACACAGACCTCAAAGGCTTGTTGGGAAGATGAGGAGACTTGATACAGAGCTTTAAGAACAGTTCCTTGCGCATGGCATTAGCTGCTACCTTCATTTGCCATTCTCCTTCCTCTGCCCGGCACCTTGTCTCCACCAATGCTCTTTTCTCTTCTCCACGGTGATTCACATCCTCTTGTCTCTCGTGAATAATGAGAGACAGGTGCTTGTGGCCACCTGGGCAGCCCTCCCTCATCACCCCGCTTCTCTTTGGCGATGCCTCAGTGGGTGACAAAGAGTTCTAGTTCTAGTCCTCGTCCTAGAACCTTAAGCAGCAGCAGAGCGTGCACAGAGAGTGGGGGGTGTTGCTGCGGTGGGAATGGGAGGAGGGCTCCTGTCAGGAGGGCTCTCCTCCATCTTCGGCCTCCACCCAGGACTGTCGCCTAACAGGCCTTAACCTTGTACCACCCCACCCACGTCTGCAGCCTCAGCTCTTGCCTCTCCCTCCCCCCCCATTCACTTCTCTTTAGCCACACCGCACTCCCTGTTGTTCCTCCCCCCACGCTTGTTTCTGTCTGGGGAACTTGGCTTTTCTCTCAGCCTAGAACATTCTTCCCCCAGGTCCCTGCATGCCTTACTCCCTCACTTAATTTAGTCACACTTTTTTTTTTTTTTTTTTTAAATTACCCTCTTCCTCCCATGTTCTGTATTGTCTGCTTTATTTTTCCTCAGACCAGGCATCACTGCCTGGGATTTCAATAAAAATGCTAATTGTTAATTGTTTATCTCCCCTGCACTGGAATGGAAAGTGCTTTCTATTTCCATCTGAGTGCTCAGTGCCTAGAACAGTCCCTGGCACATAGTAGGAGCTCCAGCAGCTTTTGTTGATGGAGTGGGATGCTGGTTAACGCTGACCTTTCTCTGACCATTTTTTCCTTTTTAAGCCTAAGGTTGGGGTTGAACTCTGGGTTGAGATTGGGGGTGGGGGAGGCTGATTGTCACCTGGTGGGCTTCAACATCAAGGCTTGGGGTGCTGTTCTGGGACCCCTCTTTTCTCTCGTGGCTCCAGACCCTCTGCTCCTGTAATTGTTTATTTTTAGAGAGCGAGAAAGCGTGAGTGAGATCAAGCGGGGAGGGGGGGGCAGAGGGAAAGAATCTTAAGTAGGCTCCATGCTCAGCCTGTGATGTGGGCTTCGATCTCATGACCCTGACATCATGATCTGAGCCAAAATCAGGAGTCAGTTATTTGACCAAATGAGCCACCCAGGCGGCCCTCTGTTCCTGTAATTAAAGTTACTTACAATTAGCTTACAAAGTAAATTCGTATACATTGTCTCCCTTTTAATATCCACAAGGATCAAACAGTTGACCTCAGGTACACCTGGTCGCTGTGTGAGCTGCTTCCCCTCCCATCCTCCTTTACTGCATGCTGCTACAGCACAGAAAATCCAGGGTGCAAGACTTTCTCATCCTCAGGGCAGGCCCAGGGGTGCAGACTGGGCTGGCCACAGAGCGACAGGGCTGAAGGGCAGGGCTCCTTCTCCAACTTGGGCATCATCCCCTGACTGAGGGCCTGCTCAGGGCCAGCCTACTCCACCACCATCCCCAGCCTCAGCATTTTGCTGCAGGCTTTTAAGGACCCCCATCTGCAAATCTCTCATTAATTAAAAATGCTACAACCATCTGTTTTGAGAGGAAGCCTCAGAGAGGGGCTGCCTGCCCGAGACTGCTTTTTCTCATGCCTCTCAACTTTAATTGAAAACTTAATTTTAGAATACAACCCAGACCCATAAACCCTTCTTGTTGCCAGTGGCAGTGATGATGGAGGGGGGTGGGCCAGGCGAGTCCCTAGGTTACAGAGGCTTTGGGGTCCTGGGGTCCTGGTGGTGCTGGGCAAAATTTAGGAGCTTGTGTTAGCCAGCTTATCAGAAAGGGTGGAGAAAGGAGCTAAAAGCCAGAAGCTGGTGGCTAGGGGAACAAGGCCAGAGATGCAGGGGTGGCCCAGCTTAGAGGAAGGCACCTTGGACATGAGGGGAACCAGGAACCCCAAAGCATCTCCTAACTGCCCCGTGTCTGGCCAGGCCACTTCCCCAAGTCAGCTTCTTCCCCTCCCTGGGATACTGGAGTCAGGATGGGTCCTTGGCTCTGTGCAATGGGATGGTTTAGGGATGAGGGCCTTCTCAGGGAGTGGGGGCAGACCCTGGTTTTATCCTGCCTCTGACTGCGTCCTTACACCCTCAGTTTCTTTTCCTGTTGCTCCTGCCCTCCCTGTTTCCCTGGGAACATGTTAGGCTTTGAGGTCACAATCATTTATGACACTTATGGCAGGGGTGATGGAGATGTTATCCAAGGCTTGATCCCCTGGATATTCGGCCCCATGGCTAGAGTTCTTGGAGATGGGGAGGGCAGCTCCCTGGCAATTGAATAGATGGCAGTCCTTCTCCACCATCACGTACAAAAGGCCCTTGGGTTCACTAATGACATTCTTTTTTTTTTTTTTTTTAAAGATTTTATTTATTTATTTGACAGAGAGAAATCACAAGTAGATGGAGAGGCAGGCAGAGAGAGAGAGAGGGAAGCAGGCTCCCCGCTGAGCAGAGAGCCCAACGCGGGACTCGATCCCAGGACCCCGAGATCATGACCCGAGCCGAAGGCAGCGGCCCAACCCACTGAGCCACCCAGGCGCCCCACACTAATGACATTCTTTTCAATAGTAGCCCTCCCTGCTCTTCCCCCTCCACTCATCCCCCCGGCAAGATAGAACAGGAGTCATCATCCCCGTTTCCCCATTTTCCAGAAAAGGAGACTGGTGGGTAGGCATAGAAAGTGACTTGCCCAGGTCACTAACACAGACTTAGAGCTACAGCTGGTTCCAGAACCCAGGCCTGGCACAAGACCAGTTCTCTTTCTGCCCCATCTCACAGTCTCTTCTGGTCCTTGCACTGTGAGTCTTGGAGCAGAGGGAATGATGGAGGCAGGCAGTGTACTCTGAACCTGGTGCAGAGCTCAGTCCATGGTGAGGGTGACTATGCCAGCCAGAGGCAGCTGATTGACACCTGTGTCCTCAGGGCCCACTGCAGAGCCTCCTACAGGTCCTCAGTCATGTGGACTGAGTGCAGAGGTGAGTGAATGGATGGATGAGGGAAAGCAGGAAGGAAGGAAGCTCATTTCCTCCAAGGCAAGCCATTCTAGCATCCTCTGAGACTTAGACACTGGAGTCATGCAAGCCAGGAGAAATCACTGGTAAATCTGGACTAGCCCAGCCTTCTCATTTTAAAGGAGAGGCCCAGGCAGGAAGTGACAGGCCTGGGTCACAAGCCCGCTTTTGGAGAGCCAGGCCCGGAACCCACATCTCCTGACGGTTTTTTCTTTCTCCTCTTGCCCTGGGTGGGAATCAAGGGTGGGAGGAGCTGAGCTGCTTAGAATGGGCTTCACATCAAGTCACACCAGCCTCTCTCCATCTAATCTCCCCAAATCAATTTGCAGAACTTCCATTAATGCTGTCAGAAAATCTGCAAGCTGTTTAAAGCCAGGGCAGCACCGTAACAGCCGGCATAACAGCTACCTGGGGGGAGACCAACATTAATGGCATAATTAAAGATTAGCGTGGCCTTGGGCAGTTCAATAAACTTTACCTTTCTCAGCAACTGCTGGTAGAACTTGGAGTGGTGGGAGAGCCCCACACTCGCCAAGGCCTGGGCCAGGTGGCTTTGCCCCTCTTTTACCGACACTGCGCATATCCCCAAGAGGCTGGCATCTTCTGGGGACAGGGATAAGGAGCAGCAACTTGTTTGGCCAGGTAGAGTGAGGTTGATCCAAAGAAACACTGTAGAGCAGAGCTTCTCAGACTCTGGTGGGGAGCCACACCACCTGGGCATCCTGTGAATGCGGGTTCTCATCCAAGAGGGTTGGGGTGGGGCCCAAGATTCTGCATTCCCAACAAGCTTCCTCCGGGTGATGCTTGTGCTGCTGATTCTTGGAACATATAGTGAAGAGCAGTGCTATAGAGCCAAAATCCAGCATGAGGACAGGAGCTATAGCTCTAACACTCACGAACACAAGGTTGTTTCACAGGTGTTTCCAAGCCAGCCCTGAAAGGGGGTTCTTTCTTATGTGGGAACCATGGCACAGGGCTTAAGACATAGTTCTGAAACCCCAGCTGCCCCAGTTCAGAGTCTTGGCTCCAGCGTTCAGTGCCCAGAAGATGAAGATAGTAATTGTAATTACTATAGAGTTGCTGAATGAGATCATTCATTTAAAGTATTAGTTCTGTGCATGTAGGAAGTCCTCTGTGTCACTGAGATTTCTTTGGAGCCTGAAGACAGTTTGCACAGAAAGGATGTTAAGAGGATTCTTACTTTTTTGAAAGGAATATCTAATTCATCAAAGTTAAAAGTTTTATAAAAATATGAATTTTAAGATTTAGCTTAAAAAGATTTTTCTTTTTCTTTTTATGTCTACCAAAATTTTAATAGACATTTCAAGGGGCCTTTGGATGATATTTGTTCCACTTACAAAGTTAGGCAGACGTCCTCAAATACTTAAATATCATTTGATAAGTTTAATATCTTTCATCTTATTTTTAAGTACTACAATTTACTACCTATCTGACAAAACTTCCCAAGTAATTAAGTAATTCTTGTAAATGCAAGGGAATCTTAAGTTATCTTAAGTGTTCTAACACTTAACACATATGAATTTTAAGATGATTTTTTCACCTTAAAATCACAAATCTAACTCAATTATTAAATTACATTTTAGATTGGAACTAAAGGCCAACTTGCTATTCAAATAGGCCAGATTCTCAAAACATTACAAGTACTTAAAGGTGCCAATATGCACGGACCCTTTAACATCTAAAAATATTTATCCCGTGAGTTTGAATTTCTATCCTTGAGGATACTTCTAAACATTTCTATATTTGAGGATGGAAGATTTTTTACCCAGTAAGGAGATAATTATACCTTCCTAAGTGGTTTTGGGGGTCACCTTCTCAAACAGTTGAGGTTGCATAATAATCAGTTATTGGCCACGATGCTGGCTGGATCCTTATCAGTGGCCTTGATGGAACCCGCTCAGCTCCATATTGAACTGCTTTGTCAGGGACTTCTTAAGTAAAAAGGAGGTGGGTATGCGGTCTGTGCCCCAGGATTGGGGGCCTTCATTATGCAGTTCTTCAGTTCACTACAGAAGGGTGAGGCCCCTCCTAAGCCACCACAACATATGGTCAGTCTTTGCATCTGTTGGCCTCTTGAGATACTGAACTATCCTCTTGTCCCCAGGTTTCAATAACCTTCGACCTTGAGGAGATGCTGTTCTGTTTATATTCTTTTTATTTCTTGGGTTCACACTTCCTTAGATAAGAAAATGGTATCATTTGGGAATTTTGGTTCTCTCTTGTGATTTGGTTTAACTTTGTGCCTGCCACTCCCAGGGTCATGCTCTGATAAATCAATGTTAGCACTAAATTAAGATTATCATTTTTTTAAAGATTTTTATTTATTTATTTGACAGACAGAGATCACAAGTAGGCAGAGAGGCAGGTAGAGAGAGGGGGGAAGCAGGCTCCCCACTGAGCAGAGAGCCCGATGCGGGGCTCAATCCCAGGACCCTGGGATTATGACCTGAGCTGAAGGCAGAGGCTTTAATCCACTGAGGCACCCAGGTGCCTCTAAGATTATCATCTTAAAAGGAAGGTGAGGTGGTCTCTGTGCAGATCCCTAGGATATCCAGGAGGATGTCAGATGATGGTCCCCAGCTCCTCAGGTCCTGAGCACTTGTGGTTGCTCCTTTTCTGGATGCTTACAGTGCAAGGGAAGGATCATGGGCTCAGGTTCTGGGTGGTCACTTCCCTGAGCCTCAGTTTCCTCTTGTGTGAGATGGGGATTGTGGTATTTCCCTTGGTAGGGTAATCAGGAGAAGCCAGTGAGAATGAACAATACAGTATAGTACCTGGTACATTTTAGTCCATTTCCTTTAGTCCATTTTCAAAATGGCAGCTGATTATGTATATCTCCATAATTACAGGCAAGAGAAATCTAAGCTGACAGACCAGACAGCATCGTCTTTAAACGGCATTGTCTAACCATGGCCACTGTCCACTACAGCTGTCTGGCTGACTGAGAATGTCACCCCAAGGACAGGGTATTGCTCAGCTCAGACCTTGCAATGTGGGTGGATTGGCCTGAGTCTGGGGGTGGCAGCTGACCTATTTCGGGGAGCCATGGGCATTTCTTCACAGCCCTCCCTAACCCTGCCTTGGGCCCACTCCAATCCCACTGCCTCCCCTGCAGCACCCTCCTCCTGGGGATAAATTGGCTTCCTTGAGAAAGAGCACAGGTTCATGGAGTCAGAGAAACCTGAGCTTGAATTCCATTTCTGCCATTGATTGGCTGGAGTCACTTCACCCACCCAGGCCTCTGTTTCCTCATCCACAGTGAGGGCTATAGAATAAGCCCTGCTTCACAGGGGTGGTACGAGATGAACTAAGATGATCGTACCTTTGCAAACTGTAAAGCCCTGTACACATTTACTGTGCAGTATTAGAATGCCATTATGAAATGGACATTTTATCCTCCCCATATCACTTGCCTTTCTGAAGAGCAGCAAAAATTCCTTGTCCACTGCAAAGTCTTCCATAGCCAGAGTGAAGCCTTCCCTGGTCCTTGCTCCCTGAAAGCCCAGACTTTCCCCTATCTGAGTTTGTGGAACACTATAATCTGTATAGCTAGTGGCTTATAGGTTAGTGTCCCCCATTACACTGTGAATCCTGAACTGTGTCTTTCTCTTTTCTGTCTGTCCAGCATAAAACGGGGCCTACCTCAATGGATACTGGTTGAGTGAAAGCATGATGCACGCACTAAGTACATAGTAGAGAAGCAATGCCCTGTCTCCCCAAGAATTTCGTTTCCAGCCATCTTCCCCTCTGAGTCTCTTCCTGGACTCCACTGGCCCTGGGCTTCTCCACCCCTCTTCATTTCAAACCTGGAACTGGATGCGCAGCTCCCGTTCCCTGCCTGAAGGATTAAACGCAGTGATGAGAAATGTGTTTTCTTATTGTTTTAGGAAGCCCCATAGGGCGGGGGCGAGGGAGGGAGAAATGAAATCAGAGGCAACAATTTATCTTGTGCTAAAGGGTTCCAGGAAGCTGTGCTCTTACTGCACACCTCTCCCCCAGTGCTGACCCTATGAGCTGGGACAGCTGGAAGCCCAGGTGTGCCAGCACTTGTGCCTGAGGGGATGGGGCTCCCTGGCCCTGGATGGAATTCTGATTCTGTTCAGGAACCTCTCATTGTAGGGGCAGGCTGGGGGTCACACTTCGCCCTGCCTGCCCTCTGCCTGCCCGTGAGGCCTTTGCCTCGGTTTCTTAGGCATTGAGGTGCCATAGAGAGATGCAGTAGGAAGGAGGCAGGAGACAATTGCCATTCCTAGGTATGCCACCTTGAGCCTGTTTGCCTCTTTGAAGTGGGGATAAGGACAGAGGTGTGTGCCTCACATGGGCTGGATGAGTCCTATGAGCTGGCCCTTGCCTCCTAAGCTCCTAGCCCTAAATTTGTCCTGTGCTGAGAAAGTTTGCCTTTGGGGCTGATTCACAATGACACATACATGGAAGAAGCCGATGCACACCAGCCAGGATGCTATCCTGTGGCTTATACAGAGAAATACAACTACCAGGTGCGCGGAATAACCACCTGGGTAGGGCTGATGTAACAGAGACCCAGGCCCAAATGTGGGCTCTGCCACTTACTTACCTGCAGTGTAAATCTCTCCAAGTTGGAGCCTCAGTTTCCTCTTCTCTAAACTGGAAAGAATAACCATACCTACCTGATAAAGTTGTATGAGGAACGAGGTAAATGCTTACCTCTGTGGCTTTTAGAAAACACATCACAGTATGTTAGCTGTTACTGTTATTATTAGTTGGCCTTAATTAAGGCTTTCATCCATTGCTTGGGTAGATTTTCCAAGAAAGAAGGAATAGGTTCCACCTGCTTAACCAAAACATTCCCAGGGCAAGAGCTGGGATGGGCTCTTCAAAATTTGCTTCTGGGAAAGCCATTCTTTCTGTTCCCATTGCTGACCAAGCTGCTATGCATATTGGACAGAACACAACAGCTGGGGGCATCTGGGTGACTCAGCCCATTGAGCGACTGACTCTTGGTTTTGACTCAGGTCGTGATCTCTCAATGGTGGGATCGAGCCTCGCATTGGGCTCAGTGCTCAGCGTGGAGTCTGCTTTAGATTCTTTCTCTCCCTCCCTCCCCTCTTGCCCTATCCCACTCCCCACTTCCTAAAAATCAATCAAGTCTTAAATTTTTTTTCCAAATTGCCTTCTATACCCATTTTGTCAGTTCACCAGCAAAATGTGACACTTCCTGTTTCTCCAAGAATGTTCTCAAACTTTAAAGTCAAATTTTTTTTTTCCAGCTTTATTGAAGTATAATTGACAACTTTTTTTTTCAATGATGGATAAAAAGCCATAGGTATAGTGCTTCTGGTTTTGTGTGTTTCCTTGTTAATGAGGCTGAGGATCTCATGTCATATGTCTGAGAACTATTTTTGTTTCTTTCTCTGTGGATTGTCTGTTCTTTACCCATTTTTTCCAAACTGGGTCTTTGTTATTTTCTCATTCATTTCTGATTCTCTAAGAAATGAGACCTTTCTCTGAAATATGTATTGAAATATGTTCCCTTGACTTTATCATTTGTCTTTTAATTTTGTTTACAGTTTTTTTTTCATGTAAAAATAAATAATTTTATGTAGTTAAATTGATCTGTCTTTTCTTTTACAGTTTCTGGGTTTTGTGTCCTACTTAGAAAGGTGTTTTTCCCACTTTCAGATTCATTTTTTAGAAGTACATTTATGGTTTCATTGTTTACGTTTAAATCTGGGATCCATCTGGAATTTATTTTGGTGCGTGGAGTGAGGTAAAGATCTAACTTTAAATATTTCCCAGATGGCTAGTTTCTCAAATAAGAAGAAATGGAAGTCCTTCATATTTGAAATCAAACCCAAACAAATCAGAGGCTGTGATTTGTTTGAATTTGTTTGAATTGAGCCCAAACAAATCAGAGGCTGTGATTTGTTTGAATTTGTTTGAATTGAACCCAGACAAACCAGAGGCTGTGATTTGTTTGGGTTTTGGCAGATGTTAGATGTTAGGACCCACAATATTCCTGGGTCCATATGAGCAGTGAGAAGCCACAGTGATGGAACATGTCAATAAAGTGATCTCCCATGGCCCAGCCAAGCGACGGGCATTTGCTACAGGAATTTTCCTGAAGGCTGGCAAAAGATAACTTAGTTAACACTTAGTGCTTTACCACAGGCCAGGCAGTATTCTAGGTGTGTTTTAGGTATTTGCTCATCCAAAGCTCACAGCATCAGTAGGAACTACTGTTTTATTCCCATGTTACTGACTGAGGTTTGGAGAAATGACTTGCCCAGGCTCTCACTGCAGAGGGACGCCCCAAACATAGGCTCTACTGCCTTTCATAGGGTATGAGCAGTGATAGCACCCCAGAGTCTGAGCCTGGAGCTTCCCAAAAAAAGGCGGTGGGGTGAGCAGTGGAGGCCCTGTCCTGTAGGAGCACGTCAGAATCTCTGGGGAGCAAAGAGGAGTTAGCACAAGAAAAAGCAACTTCGGGGGCGCCTGGGTGGCTCAGTGGGTTAAAGCCTCTGCCTTTGGCTCAGGTCATGATCCTAGGGTCCTGGGATCGAGCCCCACATTGGGGGTCTCCACTCAGCAGGGAGCCTGCTTCCTCCTCTCTCTCTCTGTCTGCCTCTCTGCCTACTTGTAATCTGTCTGTCAAATAAATAAAAATCTTAAAAAAAAAAAAAGCAGGGGTGCCTGGGTGGCTCAGTGGGTTAAGCCGCTGCCTTTGGCTCAGGTCATGATCTCAGGGTCCTGGGATCGAGTCCTGCATCGGGCTCTCTGCTCAGCAGGGAGCCTGCTTCCCTCTCTCTCTCTCTCTGCCTGCCTCTGCATCTACTTGTGATTTCTCCCTGTCAAATAAATAAATAAAATATTAAAAAAAAAAAAAGCAACTTCGGTGTTAGAATCTTTGGAAATGGAGCGTCTCTTTGAAAACAAAATTTTGTTTTGGGAAACAAAATATCCTTTACTTTTTCCATAGTGTAGGTCACTGCAGGGCATGAGATCTTGATGTTGCTTAAACAGAAGTGTATATTTAAAAAAAATATATATATATATATATATACATATATATACACGTATATGTGTGTGTGTGTGTGTGTGTGTGTGTGTGTGTGTGTGTATGTTAGGGTGCCTGCGTGATGCAGTTGGTTGAACATCTGACTCTAGATTTTGGCTCGGGTCACGTTCTGGGGTCGTGAGATTGAGCCCCTGTTTTGGGCTCTGCACTCAGCATGGAGTCTCCTTGAGACTCTCTCCCTCTGCCCTTCCCTTCCACTTGAGCTCTGTCTCTCTCTCTCAAATAAATAAATACATAAATAAGATCTTAAAAAAAAAAATATATATATATATATATACACACACACACATACATTGGTCCAAACCAATTTGCAGTCAAGAAAAGGAAGGTCTAATGAGGTGTCCGAGGTGGTGGTTGGGAAGCACGCCAGCTTTAGCGTCAGGGAGTCAGGGACATGAGAGGTCCAGCATCGTGTCCTACTAGCTGAGTGACTTTGGGCCTCCCCCGGGGCCTTCTTCAGACATACCCTCTCCTGTAAAATGGGAAAAAGACCTGACTGTCAGGGGAGCCAGGAGTAAATAAATTGGCCCAGCTTTATGGGCTGCATGTGCTGCATGCGATGTGCTGCATTGTTACCATATGTTAGAGGAAGGCCCATACAGCAGCCAGGGTCATGAGTCACTGCTGCGTGCTCTGGCTGACATCTGGGGAGCACATGCGGCAGAGTGCACCCCGAGGGTTCTGCCGCCTGGGTCTCTTTTCTGTTTCCTGGCACTGTGCTGACCTCTTCCCAGGCTAGTACTGCTGAGCCTGGAGTGAGGCTGGAAGGTGGGTTCCCCCTCCTCTGCAGGGGTGGAGTCGGGGGCTCTCTGCCAGCAAGGAGATGGTCAGTGGGGGCTGGGAACCTGCCTGCGAGCTGCTCAGGAACTGCGGCTCCTGTTTGGAAATACAAATTGCTGCAGATTTGTCATCTCTGGAGAGAAACTGCATTTGGTAATTTCAGTGTTTTTTGTGCTTTGTTGCTCCTGCCTGTTTAAAGGGAGGGGAGAGTGTGCAGAGCCTTGGTGGTAGTGGGGGGGGCGGTGGCAGTTTGCAGGCTGAAAAGCAAGCAGGAAAAGCAACCTGATGTGTAGGAAAAGGCTCCTCTCCCTATCCTGATGGGTGGGCCTTCATTCTGGGGCTGAGCTCTGGGGTGTGGATCATCCTCCAGCCCCGGTCCTGGCTGGGTGCTGGCCTGGGTATATCGTGGCTGTCTTTACAGAAATATCAACAGACTCAGACGAGGGGCTAGAAGTCCCTTGCTGGTGGCTCTGCCTACGAGTAAGGGCTTGGGCCGAGGATGTAAAATAATGCACCAGGTTGGAAAAGCTGCAAGCCTAGTGATTGGTCGATAAGAGTGCCTAACAGACACTGTGCCTAGAGTTACTTTAAGGCCATGCGTCTCTTAACTCATGAATCCCCACAGCAACTCTATGAGGAGGGTACTATTATTTCCCCCATTTATAGATGAGAAACCCTAGACACAAAGAGGTTCAGTCACCGGCGCAGGGTCATACAGCAAGTTGGCGGCAGGAACTCAGGTCTTTTGACTCATAGGCCTGAATTTATTGCCGAGCGTCATCTGTGAGGTCAGTCCAAGTGCTGCCCCTCTAAGACCAGGTGTTGGGGGAAAGTGGTGGGAAGTAACCAGGGTGTTTTAAATCCAGGAGGATTGTTGGGGTCCACCTGGTTAATTGTGGGTGCCTCCTGAAGCAGGTGAATCTTGGGGAACAGGTAGGATGATCTGAGAAGTTGACGCCTGTGTGCTGAGCACCCCTGGCATACGACCCTGCATCGGCAAAGGCTGGGCGGCTGGAGTGGGATGGTTACGCAGAGGGGCCTTTGGGCCACTTAGCCATCTGGGAGGCTTGTGTAAGGAAGAATGGGAAGAGATACCAGTAGTCAGAGCAGTGGCACCTGGGCTTGTTCATTCATTCTTCTATTTACCAAGCATTTCTGCAGCCTCTTCTTCATAGCAGGCCTTAGGTGCTGGGGCCATAGAAATGGGGAAGACTTAGTCCTGGCCCTGGACTTGACTGTTGTCTTTGCAAGACAGGTTGGTAATAAGCTCAGTCATAGTATCATGTGTTAAGGGCTTTGGTAGTTGGAGGTATTAGGGGACCCGGGAACTCAGAGGGGAGGTGACCTGTCCAGGCAGGGAGTGGAGGAATGGTTAGGGAAGGCTTCTGAGGAGAGGTGACTTTGGGGCTCAGGTATGAGGAAAAGAGGCAGTTCCACTAGAAGAAGTCCTCATATTGGCATGGTGGGACCTGCCTCCCACACGCGTGAGCTTTTAAAAGATGCTAATGCCCAGACCTTGCCCGGACCCTCTGAATCAGAATGTCCCTTCATGATTCTAATGTGCCACCAACAGTGAGAGCGGCTGAGCTGTAGGGAGAAAGGAAGAACTGATGATGGGGAGGGGGAGAACAGTGTGAGGCAAGGGATGGCATGGAGGTGGGAGAGAGGGCCGCGTGTTCTGGGGGCCGCAGACTGGATCACAGGGGCTGTGAAGCAGAGGCCAGGAGGTTGAATGCAAGAAGAGCTATGAGGGCTGCAACCGGGGCCATGGTGGGCACATACCCAACAATACAGCTCCTGGCGTCCTGGGTAGGGCTCTCCATGCTGCCAGCCCATACCCTGGACCTATCCTGGGGGTGCTGGCCGCCTCGATGAGGGGCAGGGGGAAAGTACCTCTTTCCCCCTCACTGCCCCTCCACGGAGCTGCCAGCCGTGCTGCTAGCTGCGTGCAGAGCTTAGCTTGCAGAATGGTGCTAGTTCAGTAGTAGAGAGCCCTGGGCTCCCAGAGTCAGCTCAGGGCTTCCAGAAGGGCATGGAGGCCTCATTGGGTGGATGGCCATTGCCTGTCAGAGACCTTGGGATTTGGAGGAACCCTGGAGGGCCCTGATGACTCACCATGGGAGCCCAGAGCCCAGGGCTACTGGGAGGGGTGGGGAAGGTGGCTGCGCTGACTTGGTTAAGCTCTGACGGCCCTGTGGGTGCTGGGCACTCTTCAGAGGCCTGTTTTTGAGCAAGCTCTGTTTCATAGACTCCTGGCACCAGCCCTGAAATTCTGGATTCCCGGGGTCCGCAGATCTGAGTTCCCTCCCCAGGGCTGTTACACATCTGCTCTCTGACCTTGCCCAAGGGACTTCTCTCCTCTGGCCTCAGCAGCTTTATTGGTAAAATGAGGGGTTGAAGTCCTAATCCAACAGGGTGTGGGGATTGAGAGAGTGTGTGTAAAATGCTCAGCACACAGTCAGTACAGGCTCAGCGAATGTGCTTCTCACTTCTTTCCCCTGCTGCACTCGGCCTTTCCCTAAACATTGGTCCCTGGCGTTACACAGCTCTGGGTCTTCACATCTATGTCTTCCGAAAAGTGTTCTCTGATGGCTCTGGATTCCTGCGGGATGGTTCGGAGTGGGCTCTGCCCTTTCTCTCTTCTCAGGGCAGGACTGTGGGCTTCCTCATGGGCCCTGATCCTGCCCAGCCCACGCCGGCTGCCCCTTCCCTGCACAGGGAACAACCTTGTCATCGAGGTCACCGCAGTGCTTCCCACTGAGAATTGGGCACAGGGGACACAGCAGGGGTGGATTTCCAGGCAGCTTGTGCCTGGAGGGTGGGTGATGGGGAGTATGGGAGGCACTGCTGAGGAGATTGAGGAAGGGTTCAGGATAGACGCTTGTTGCTAGGTGACCAGAGGGGCCGGTTGGGAGAGGTGAGCAGGATTGCGGTGGAAAACCCAGGTCCCTTTTTTGTTAGCTCCTAGGTGAATTCCTGCCTCTTGTCATGTCTGGTCCTCCTACTTCCTATTCTCCCTCTTTTCCCTCTCCCCCAAGTGCCATCAGAAGCAAATTTGTACAGGGATGAGACAAAGTCCCAGGTTTTGGCTTAAGGTTTTAATTTTCTTCCTTTTCATTAATATTTACAGTTTGTGGTGTGCGTGCTTGTTTGAGTGGGCATGTTTGTGTGTGTGGGGTGTGTATGCACATTTGTGTGCAGGCATGCTGTGTGTGCCTCTGTGTGTGTGTGGGTATAAAACAATTCGTAGAGGGATGGTCGTGGCAACTGCTCCCCCATGTTGCATGCTTCTCATGTACCAGGCACTTACTATGTCCTTTTCCCTAACTCATTTCCATCATCTCTCTGAATCCTCCCAGCCTCTGGTAAAGGAAGCAATTTTGCCACCATTTTACAGATTACATAAATAAACAAATAAATAAATAATCCACAGAGGCTTAGAGAGTTTAAGTGGGTTTGCGTGAGGTACCTGGGAAGTGGGAGAACCAGACTTTGAACTCAGATCTGCCTGCGCACTTTAGCACTGAGTAACGCACTGTTGAGACAGGGCTCCCCAGCTCAGGGAAGCCATTCCCGGCCTCGGGAGAAAGGCGGGTGCAGAGGAAGTACTCTGGCCAAGGACTTAGCAGGCATGAGGTCTGCTCTCAAGTCTGTCACTGGTGACTCATTCTCTGACCCTTATTTCTCTGGGCTTCTCCTGTAAGTGGCCCTCTCCCCAGCCACAGCCTGACTCCTGTAGACATGGCAGCTCAGACGGACTGTCTTAGCCAAGGGCTGGCCAGCTCTGGGGAATCCTCAGGACAGAGCCCTGAATGGAGCCAGGCAGAAGCCCACTCTCTGTGTCCTCCTGGAGGTTCCTGGGCTCAGGCAGGCAGATGGAGAGTGAGTTGATACAAATGGTCTCAGAGCTAGAGTTTAGGGCGAGTCTAGCATGGTGTGAGGGCCCTGCGGTGCAGACAGGTAGCTAACTTGTCCACACCACACCAGGGGACCAGTGGTGATCATCACCAATCTGCAGACACATCTTTTTGCTTCTTCCCCAGTAAGGGGTCAGGGACTCTGACCCTGAAATCCTGGGCCCTAAAACATTGGGTATGACTGCTCAGGTGGAGGAAACAGCATTGGAAGGGCTGTCAGGAAACCCCTCAGCTGGCTTCAGAATTCCCTTTAACATGTCAGAGTTCCTTGCTCTGTCCAACAATTGGCTGATGGCATCTGGTTACCAATGATTCCGACTCAGCACAGACCTACTATGTGCCAGGAGCTTTTTACCAATGCTGCCTTATTCAAGTGTAATGGCAACCTTGTGGTGGGTATTGTTGTCTGTGCTCTACAGATGAGGAGACTGAGGCACAGAGAGGGCAAGTGAACCAAGATGTCTGGATAAGCAACCCAGTCAAGGCCATGCCTGGAAGGACTTGCTGTTGAACGTGTATGGAGCACTGAGAATGTTGGTTGGTATATGGCTTGGTGTTAAAACCTTCCAAAGCAATACCCCACTTAAATTCTTCCCAATACCAAATGAGACAAGGACTATTCTTCCTCCTAACAGAAGAAGAAACTGTGGCTCAGAAGGGAAGTGGTAGAGCTGGCATTCCAACCCCAGGAGAGGCTGCTGTGTCCAGGCCCTGGCCTGGCCACAGGGGCAGCCACAATCTAACCCCTGCTCATGCCGGCTAATGATGTTCCCGCTGGTGTCAGCACGCGTTCCTTCCTACAGACATGTTCCAATTAGGCGAAAGAGCAGTGAGGGTATCTTAATGGAAATGGGACTTTGGGCTGTAGGAAGCAGAGACATCTGTCTTAAGGAAATGCTCTGTTCTTGGCTTTGCTGCCCCTGTCCTGAAGATTTCCCCTGGGACTCCCCCACCCTGCTGGCTCCCTTCCAGTACTTGCCCTGCCTGCTTCTCTACTCCGGGCGGCCCTGAGGGTGCAGCGCTGTGCCCACTCACCCGTCTCCCCCAACCCTGGACTGACCGGGACCAGAGAATTTGGGCCTGGGCTTCAGTTGCAGCAGATGGGATTCTGATTGGCTCCTAGGAGGCACTTTGGGACACTTAGGAGTTGTGGGAGGGTACACGTGGGACGGGAGTTTTTAAGCCCCAGAACAGGCAGTAGGGACAGGGAAAGGGGTGGGGTTGTGGTTGGGGGGCGGGGAAATGTCCTCTGACCCTGCTCTTGGGGAGAGTTCTGCTTCAGAAGTTATGTCCCCACCGCCTTCCCCAGTTCACATCCAGGTGCTGGACTTAGAACCCCTTCCTCTGCAGTGTCTACTCTGAGCCTGCTCCTAATATCCTTTTAAGTGGATTTCTCCCAGCTTCAGGGTTTGGGGGTGAGGCTTAGGGTTCCAGCTACAATCCAGCATAGAGACACCCGACCCCAGGTTTACAGAGATTTCAGGTTTTCTGAGCAAAGCAACCTCCTCCCCTGACTGCCTGTGGGGGGCAGCCTTACCCTACGCACCCTCTGTAGAGCCCTGTGGAGCCCAGTTGCTCTAAGGTTAGCGTGGGGCTCCTGGAGGAAGAGGCAGAGGAACTTGACCCCCTCCTCCCTTCTCCTGGGCTTGTGAGAGGGGAGAGGAGGGAAGATTGCACCCCGAGTCTAACCAGGGGCACAGCTGGGCATGTGGGTGGGAGTGTCTGGGGATTCTGAGGGGCAGCTCAGCCAGGTCCAGGGGAGCAATTCTCACCCATAGCCCAAAGCTCTCCAGTGCCAAGCTATGGCCCTGCCAGGCTTGCCCCCCCGCAAGGCTCTTTTGGGTGCCCTGGACAGGACAGGCAATGGGAAGAGAAGGTAGGGAGCCCAGCAGCTGGCTACCTGCACAGGGAGAGATGGACCCTGTGGCGGGGGTGTGAGCATGGTGTGGCCGATGTCCAACCTCTAGTCGCCTCACTGCCCATCCCCCAGGGTGCAGTCCTTGGCACCTAGGAATGCAGGGGATGGGAGGGGGTTTGGGCTCAGGAAGACAAAGCTGGGGACGAGTGGGAGTCAAAGGAAAAGGGCAGTGGGAAGACACGGCTCAAAGCCCTATCAGCCAGGAGACCTTGGGCTTTCTGCCCCTTAGTCACCTGGGGTAGTGTTGGGGAGGGTATGGGTGGACTGGAGGGTGAGGATACCTTTCCCCCAAGGCTGCTGGATGGCCAAGTGAGGAAAGTGCTTGGCACATGGTAGGTGCTCACCCAGGGGCAGCTCCCTCTGGCCATCTTGTCTAGAGAAGTTAACTCCCTGATCTTTCTCCCCATAAACTGCAGCTCTGGAGAGGCAGCATGGTCTAGTGATTAGAGCAGAGTGTGGAGCCACACTGTCCTGCTTCACAAGCCTGCAGCAGCCACACACTAGCCAGGTGAGCCAGGTAACTTACTTAAACTCCCTGTGCCTCAGTCTTCTCATCTCTAAAATGGGGTAATAATAATTCCTACTTCAGAGGGTTGTGTTGAAACTAAAATGAGTTTTAAAAAAGATTTATTTATTTATTTGAGAGAGAGTGCATGAGCCAGCGGGAGGGAGGGGCAGAGGGAGAGAGAGAGAGAGAATCTTTTTTTTTTTTTTTTTTTTTTTTTTTTTAAAGATTTTATTTATTTATTTGACAGACAGAAATCACAAGTAGACGGAGAGGCAGGCAGAGAGAGAGAGAGGGAAGCAGGCTCCCTGCTGAGCAGAGAGAGCCCGACGTGGGCCTCGATCCCAGGACCCCGAGATCATGACCCGAGCCGAAGGCAGCGGCCCAACCCACTGAGCCACCCAGGCGCCCGAGAGAGAGAATCTTAAGTAGACTCTGTGCAGAGCGTGGAACCCAACATGGGACTTGATCTCACGGCCCTGAGACCATGACCAGAGCTGAGACCAAGAATCCAACACTCAACTGACTGTGCCACCCAGGCATCCCTAAAATGAGTCTGAATGTTTGGAAAGCACTTAGGACAGTGCCTGCTCCATGTGAGTACTCTGTAAGGGTATGTACTATTGTCACTATTAATTGTCACAGTCCCATGTATGTGCACGACCCTGGGCTCCCTGTAAAGCTTTCCCCTAAGTGAGCTGTGTGAATTCCCCACAGCAGCCTCTGAGACAGATCCGTTAGGACTCCCACCCATTTTACAGGTGAGCACGTGGAGGCTCAGAATATAAAGTGCTCAAGATCAGGCTGTCTCCTTCACTTAAAAGTGACTCTTAAGTTCTTTTCAATGTGTGTGTGGCTCTGAGTACCCTGTAGCTGCCCTAGATCCTGGGACCTTTGCCGAGCCAGGCCCTGGGCCTTGGGCCAGCAAAGATATCTCTTCGTCCTCCAGGTTGCCCATCCATCCTGGCCAGTTTGCTAGGTAGCCAATTAACTGTAGCTTTGATTTGACCTTATATGTTAGTATCTTTTCCCACTCATCAAAACAAAATAAAAAATAATAATAATTTAAAAAAATACAAGGGAGGCAGTTTTAAGGCTCCGGGTTTGGGAAAGGGTCTAGAGGCCTGGGTGACTGCAGTGAGGAGGGAACAAGGTGAGGTGCGCCTGTGGGTCTGAGCCAGGAGTTTCAGCTGCCTCTGAGGCCCTGGGCTTCCCTTTAGTTATGATTTGCAGGTGGCCGTGCGCCCAGGGTAAGGCTTTCATCTGACAGGTGAGGCTTATCTGCTGGAGCCGGAGAATTGACTGTGTAATTGACCAGGATGTTTTACCTTTGATGGTGTCCTCCGGCAGTCTGAGTCCCAGCACAAGGGACCTGGGGCAAGGGAGGGCGGGTGGGTGAGGGTTAGGGGTGGCATTGTCGGTTTCAGCCGAGCCTCTGGTTCTTTGCATGAGGGACCCTCACAGATCCTAAAACCCGAACAAGGGGTCACTGTGTGGTGAAGTGGGGTGTGAATGCCCAGGGGCTGGTATGGATAAGAGCCTGCACTCCAGAGTCAGACAAGTCCAATTTGAAGACTGGATCTGCCGCTAAGTAGCAGTGTCACCCTGGTCACCTTAATTAACCCTCTGATCTTCCATTGCCCCATCTGAAAATGGGGCTAATGGTGTCCATGTGACATAGTTATTGTGAGGAGTAAATAGGATAATGGGTGTAAAGTGCTTCGTGCAGCACCCAGCACCCTTGTAAGTGCCCAGTTAATGTTAGCTTTACTCATGGTCTGTGCATGTGGTGTGCTCTGTATATCCAAGCCCTACCCGGGTTCCGGTGGATTCGGCCCCAGGCCCTCTTGTAGTGCTAGATCTGCAAAGGCTTGAATCCAGCCTTCCGAGGGCTCCCCTCCCAGGCAATGGGAAAACTGTGTCATCGCCCAACCTTTCCCGGGCACCTGCTATGTGCTGGCACTGCCCTGCTGTCAAGGAGCTCAGTCTTTTGGGTCTACAGTTACATCACAGGGTGATGGGGATGGCAAAAGCGGGAGTCCTGGTGGGCACTGAGCAGGGAATGATGAACACTGGGTGTGATTGGTGGGGAGCTTCCCAGAGTGGTAAAGCCATTCACATGTGCTCTGTGCATTGAAGGAAGATTTGCGGGGCAGGATGGGTGAAGGGTTTTCCTGAAGATGAGTTAGCATTTATAAAGGCCAAGTGATAGAGTTCAGGTAGCTCCCCCGCTTGGTCAAGGGCACTCAAGCTCCAACTACAGTGAAAGGACACATCCCAGGCTGGGGGATGCAGACTTGGGGCGACTATTCAGTCCCTTTTCTTGGAAGAGGCGGTGGGAGGCCAGGTTTGACAAGACTGGTGACAGGATCTGGGAGCTCGAGGAGTGGCTCTTCTGACTGGGAGAAGGGGATTTATTTAAACAAAAGAGAAATAGGAGAGTGAGGGTAGAGGAGGAAAGCTCTTTCCTCCTGTGCTGGGGCAGAGCATGAGGGTTGAGGGGGAGTACAGAGCCCCTCGCCTCTGTTTGGGGCCATGGCCCTGGAGTGAGTCTGGGCAAGGTGCTTAAGAGACACTCCCCACACGTGGTAGAGGGGCACCTGCCAACCTGAGCCCAGGAGCCTGTTCTCAGGGGAGCAAAGGACCTGCTTGTCAAGCTTGGAGGGCCTTTTAATTAGTTTTACAAGAGGCCTCCATCTCTGTGTGTCTCTCTTCACCAAGATTCCCCAGGGAAGGAACAGGGTGGAGGGGAGAAGGGTACAGCATTCAGACAATTTCTCCAGGCCCTCGTGCCCCCAGCATTTGCCTGCCTGCTTTTTCCTCTTGCCTTTTGTCTCCCTTAGAACAGAGACCCCCTGCCACCGACACACACACACCAGGACCAGAGCTGGAGAAGGGAGAAGAGTTAGGGGTGGGACCTCTGCCTATCAGAATTAAATGCTGGCTATTTGTGGAGAGGGGATGCTGGGTGGGAGGGAGCAGGAGGACAGGTTGCCGTGTATTTCCTAGCTTTGCCACTGACTAGCTCGGTGGACCCGGCCATGTCCCTCCTGAGCTTCACTGTTGGAATTTACGGATAGTGCAATAATGCTCATTGCCTGGCTCACTGTCAGAAGTCATGTTGGGGATGAAATAAGATGTAGGTGAGACATCTCCACAGACCTGGCAGGGTCCAGTCTTCAGCTTTGCCACCAACTGGCCATCTGATGTCCAGGGGAAGTGTGAGATGAAGGGTCAGCCTTGCAGAGGTCTGTTAGCAGGTGGATGGGAAGGGCCATCAGCCTTTGGGGTATATTCCTCAGCTTTCAAATCTGCAAAGTGGGGTTAATAATGTATTTATTTCATAGGTGTGTGAAGATTAAATGAATTCTATGTAATAGTGTTTGGCTATAGGGCTTAATAAATATTAGCCATTATTACTGATTTTATTATTGCTGTTAGTTAGCTGCTGAGGCAAGCTCTCCAGCCCAAGGATTGGGTCACAGGTCTCAGAATGGGATGGAACTTGGCCTTAAGGTGGGAGGCCAGAGAAAACATTCATTAGAACCCCGGTCCAGGTCAAAGTTGGAAGCGTTAGGTCATGCGAAGGTGTGGATAGGTTGTCCTGTCTGGGACGTGTGTGCCCAGTGTTGGTGTGTGGCTTCTGGTAACACCCTCCTACCCCTTCAGAGTTTTATTTTCTGCTCACCTTGAGTGCCACCTGGGATGGCCGTGTTAAAGCTCCCAGGCCAGGAACACCTTCCTCCCGGGGTGCTTCCACACTGGGCTCAGAGAGGAGCAGGCCTGGCTCTGCAGGAGAGGCGATGTCGGAGGAGGGGCCTTTCATCCCAGCTAGAGCTTCAGTGACTTTTTCTCACAGGAGGGGCTGAGAGTGGAAGAGGGAGACAGCCAAGTCTGGGGTGGCCCAGCTTCTGATGTCGCTGGCAAGTGACATCACTTCGAAGTGATGATCCTTCTTACCCTCAGTATCCCTGCATTCGCCAATTCATGGGAGAGGAAGACTTTGCTGGTGGGGAGGAGGGCACTCAAAGCCTTAACTCTGTCCACAATTGGGGTAACATATTTAGAGTTGTGTCTGCTGGGCCAGTGGAAGGGGCTGTGGAAGCCGGGATGTTGGGGAACAGTGGGGTCTAGGAGGGAGAATTCATCACAGGGGGCTGAAGAGGTCTGGTCTTGACGTCTGGCTGCTGTGCATGCCTGAGGCCTGGAGGGGCGGTGGTTCTGGGAACAAGCTGGTCATCAAGTCTGTTTGAACCCATTGACAGTGCTAGTCTGAGTGTCCCCAGAGAGAGAAAAAAAACAAAAAACAAAACTGTGTATATGCCAACGGGAAGAGTCATTTCATTTACTTTTTAACCTCTTGGGGCCCAAAGAACACTGCAGTGGGCTCCTTCCTGCCAACACCCGAACATAACACAGGTTGCGGGAATGTTCTTCCCACCCCGGAGGAGAAGGCTGAATTCTTAGCACCATGCCTGCTACAAAGTAGGTGCTCAAACATACTTGGTTAAAGTAATGATAAGATTAAAAAAAAAACAACCCACCTCATTTACTGAAGGGTTTTGTTGCAGCTAATTTGCAGAGCAATCAAGAGTGTGGAAACCCAGGCCTAGTCATGAGTGAGATGCCCGTAGGGGCTCCCAGATACGGGAGGGAGTTGGCAAAGGATTGAAATCCCCGAGTTGGCAGGTAGGTGCTTGGAGCTAGCAATATTTTGTGTTGTTTGTGCCATTCATGCCCCCAGGCTGGTGAAGAAGGGTCCATCTCGATATTCTCCGAATGAGGGAGAAAAGTAGTTTGTCCATGGGAGAGGTGGGATCTAAGTGAGGGAAATGGAAGTCATTTGGCAACGTGGGAACAGGCATTACACACTTATGACTCACACATTATTTTTTCCTTTCTCTACCCTGCTCGTCTTACTGATGCACTCACGATTTCCGAACTTGTTCATGTAGCTCTTGACATCCGGGGGTGTGGGCCCTCCGCGAAGAAGGATCAGCGGGTCTGCCAGCGTCGCGACCGTGGGAGCTTGTCTCTGACGGGGACTTGACAGGCCAGAGAGCCTGGAAAAGGGTTATGATATTTCCCTTCTCATCTTCTGGTGCCCGGTGAGCTGATGGTCTTCTCCCTCTCCCTCCTCAGCAGTGTTAAGATTAAAGGCTGTAAATTATTCATTCCCAGTTAAGTGGAGCACATTTCAAAGTCAGGGCTTCCGGGCATCTTGTCACAGAGTTGCTAAGGGCAAAGGCCCACACTTTTGGGCCCATCATCTCTGTCAAGTCAAAGTCTGGGGGGCCAGCCCTGCCTGCACCCTGGCCTTTGCACCTGATTTCTTTCCCTGTTTAGATTTCCTGGCCTGCCCCTTTACCCACCCGAGGAAGTTTGGTTGTCAGTGTGACCACTTACTGGGCCTGTAGCTGTGGCTTGTGGGCTCCAGGGTTACTGTTGCCCAGGGCTGTCAGGCTGTCCCTTCCGGTGGGAGCAGGGAGCCCTCGCGTTTGAGAGGAGGGCTTCAGGTGTGCTAGGCATTGAACAAGCAACGGGACTGACAGGCACTTCAGGAAACAAGAGCGTCAAGAGCAGGATTCCAGGCACTTGTTGCATGCCCTCTGAGCGTCAGCCGTTCTCCCTAGCACTGTGCTTGCAATGTCTCTGTCGAGCCCCACCACAATCCCAGAAGTTAGGGACTGTTTCTATTCTGATTTTGCAGACAAGGAAACTGAAGCTCAGAGAGATCAAATGACTTGCCCAAAGCCACACAGTTGAGGGAGAGCCAAGTTGGGATTTCATAGCCAAGCAGTCTGATGCCAGAGTCTGCACAAGGTGCTGCTCTGTTAGTTTGTCTGTCCTTACAACGACCTCAGGGAGAGATGGAGAAACTAAAATCTTGGTAGACAGGTGATGCATTCCAGGTCATGTACAGCTTGTAAGGGGGCAAGGCCAAGGTTTGAATCCAAGGGATTCCAATTTAGAATCCTTGCTCTTCCCGAGACCAGTGGACAAGCTGACATTCTAGACACCCTGAAGAAGGGAGGAAAGGAAGGGGCACTTGCAGATCCGGGGAACCTCAGCCTGTATGTGTGGGTGGGGTTGAGGGCCACAGGGAGCCCTGGTGGATGGGTCCAGGCTCTTTGGAATTTCCTGAGAGCGAATCTCAGTAGATGTGTTTGTGATACAGATTCAACCTCACACCACAACTACTTAAAGATTCAGAACTGACAGAGGAAAAACACAGATGCCTCCTATCTGAGCCATTGCTTATCATTGAGAGTTTATCACCAACAAGCAGAATAATCATAATACACAGACCCCACATGTGGCTGATTAGCTTGGTTGTGTGTTTTATTCAATTACAATGTGAACGTTTGTTCATGACTTAGGGCACAGCTCTGTGGCTGCCTTGCTCACAACTGAGAAATAGAAGTAGAGGCACCCGGAGGGCCCAGGAGCATCAGATACTGAGGCTGGTGCTTTAAGAACAGTTAGTTGATGGAGACCACTGTGTAGCTCTTCCAGTGTGCAAAGCCGTCCACATGTCTTCTTCATGGGCCGTCACAGCAGCCTGGAGCTTTCTTCCCAGGGAGGCACTGGCAGAGGTATGGGCCATTCACAGAGGGTAGGGAAGAAGGGGAGTAGGGCGAAGGCAGAGTCTGGTTTGTGTGAAAACTGTGAATGTGGGGTGTGGAGGGTGTGTTTTATTTTTTAGACGAATTTAAAAAACAACAGCAATCTTCTCTTGTGCCTGAATCCAAATAATACTAATGTTATTTAAGGTTTTGTTGTGTGGCGTGTTTTGTTTTGTTTTGTTTTTTGAGCACTTACTATCTGTTGGGCACTATGCCAGGTGTTTACAGTGCAGCCTTATCAAGTAGGGAAAATCATTAAGTTCATTTTACAGATGAGGTAAGTGCCTCTGGAAGGGGCAAAGGGAGCTGCCCCAGGAGTAGTTAGTAAGGGAAAGAACCTGGCAGGCTGATTCTGGAGGCTGTACACCTTTCTTGCTTGGCTGTTCTGTTGGACGGCATCTCTTGGCAACCCAGGCTTCCCCTCCAAAAGCCTGGTGGGCAGTGGGAATGAAGGGTCTTCCAGCAGGAGGGAGCTACTGTTGTGGCCTCAACTTTCCCAGTTAGCCTCTCTGGGAGCCTCCTGCAGTGACCAAATGATATATTCTCTCGAAGGAGGGGGTATGGCTTGTTCCACATTATGTGTCACTCTATGTTTCTAAGGCAGACTTTCCTCATTGCTAATTTTTTTTTTAAGATTTTATTTATTCATTTGACAGACAGAGTTCACAAATAGGCAGAGAGGCAGGCGGGGGGTGGGGTGGAGAGCAGGCTCCCCGCTGAGCAGAGAGCCCGATGAAGGGCTCGATCCCAGGACCCTGGGACCATGACCTGAGCCAAAGGCAGAGGCTTTAACCCACTGAGCCACCCAGGTGCCCCAACGCTCATGTTTTAATGATCTATCTCAGAGGCGGTCTGAGACCTGTGGCCCGGGCCTGGAGTCTTTGCACATGTCATTCTCTTGTTGGAAATGCCCTCCTCTCCCCTCTTCCCCTGACTGGGTTTTTTCAAACTTTCAGCTGTCAGCTTCAATGTCATCTTCTCAGAGAGACACTCCCTTCTCCCTCCCCTGATGGACTGGCCTTAGCCCCTACCTCTGTCAGTGCTGGGGGCTTTCCCTGGCTCCTCTACTTCATCCCAAACCTTTCTAAGAGACCCAGGCCTACCTGTGTATAAATTATTCAGGTAGAGGCTGAGAGCTCATTATGGGGACAAATATTCCAGCAAAAGCCATCTGGCTAGAACAGAAAGAGAGAGTGGGGTAGAATTTAGTGTCAGGAAGTGATTTCCCATGGTAATTAAATGCCCACACCAGTGTGTGTGTGTGTGTGTGTGTGTGTGTCTGTGTGTGTGTGTGTGTGTGTCTGTGTGTATTGGGGGAATGTATTTTATCACCGTTCCCTCCCAGGATCTAATCTAGCCTGTGTCACACAAGACTCCTGTGTCTAAACAGAGCACCATCCCTCCCCTGACTTGAGGGGGATTGATGTTTTCAATTAAAAAAAAAATAAGAGGAAGAATCAGGGCCTCTGTGAGGTTCCCTGAGAAATGATGGGAGCAGTGGGGTCAAGGGGAGCTGATTATGTAGATGGATTTAAGCTCTCAGCAGGGAATGAATGGTTTCCATAAACCTGCTGGGGGCCAAGACCCCCACTGTGTATGCTGGCTCAGATGCAGCTGGGAGTGTTTTCTCAAGTTACAGAGGAAGGGGATGAACAGGTGTAGGGTGAGGGGCTGCCTGTCAGGTGGGGGACCTGGTGGGGTATGGAGAACAGTGGGAAGAGCCCTTTCTCTTCTGGAGCATACACTCAGCCCCCGTCTCCATAGGGGTCTGCCTCTAGGTGACACTTCACTGGACAAATTCTAACTTGGTCTGTGCTGCAGACATGCTGTGTAGCCCTGCTCTGGTCCTCTTGTCGTTCTGCACTAGGTTTTCAGTGTGTAAAATCAGGTAGCAAGGGGCGCCTGGGTGGCTCAGTGGGTTAAGCCACTGCCTTCGGCTCAGGTCATGATCTCAGGGTCCTGGGATGGAGCCCCACATGGGGCTCTCTGCTCAGCGGGGAGCCTGCTTCCTCCTCTCTATCTCTGCCTGCCTCTCTGCCTACTTGTGATCTCTCTCTGTCAAATAAATAAATAAAATCTAAAAAAAAAAAAAATCAGGTAGCAAGTTCTAGAATTAGAAGGTGGTGATGGTTGTACAACAATATGAGTATACTTATCGATCCACTTAGATGTGGTTAAAAGGGTAAATTTTGTTATGTATCTTTGAGACACACACACACACATACACACACACACACACACCCTCACACCCTCAAAGAAAAATTAGGTGTATCTGAAGTTTCCTTCCAGCCTTAATGCTGTAGATTGATGACCCTGGATTCAAAGAAATGCCAAGAGCTTTATCATTATTTGAGAAAAAGCTATGTGACCTCTGCTAAATTTGTTTCCCCCTCTGATTCTACCTCCTTTGGTGGTGGCCCAGTAGTTTCTCCGGACCTGGCCACTTGCTTCCCCTCACTGTTTTCTGTAAGTTTCCTGCTGTATGCCTGTATCCCCCTCACCACACCAAACTGCTTTGGTACTTCCACCGTCATTCTTCTTGGGCTCTGTTGTTTCTTCTAGGGACCAAGGGGGACCTCTGCTTGGCTGTTCTTTGAGCCATTGAAAATTTCATGGATAATTCAGGAACACAAATCAAACAGGAGGCTGTAAGCTCTGGATTTATGAAGAAAAATGAGTCAAACTTGGCAATTTATGAGCAGTTCAGAAGAACAGCATGGTGGAGGTAGGGGAAGACTGGAGGTCTGGCCTAAAGGGCTGGAGGGCATAGTTAGGGGAGGCAGAGATGGGAGTAGGGCTGGAAAGAGTGTAGCAGGCCTGGGCCTAAGCACCCAGACCACTAGCTCTGTGGGAATTTGTTTGTATCCTGGCAAAATGGGGCAAGTGGAATCCAATGAGGGGGCAGGGATGCCTCAGGCTTCAAGGGGAGTGGCCAGCCCCCAAATCTGAACTTGGTCTTCCTGTGGCCTAGGCTTTGCTTGGGTACCAAGGAGAAGGGAGGTGAAGGGAGGGGGCATATTCTCCATCCTTAGGGAAGTACTAGGCCAGAACTAAGAGGCTTGCTTGGCTTGAGAGAGGAAGACAGACCCCCCAGTTGTCTAAGTGGCTTCTTTGAGCCTTTTCTAGTATCCCGGGGAGTAGGGAAGGGATCCCTCAGTCTGAGGGTGGTGGTAGACTCCATGTAAATCCAACTCCAGGAACCCAGAGGGACATCCCAAAGGCTATCCCCAAGGTCAAGGCCTGAGAAATGTATGGGTCCCAGTAGAAGTGGGGCAGGAATCTGACTGGCTTTGCTGTCATGGCTAATCAGTAGCACCTGGTTCCTGCCACCTCACCAGCATGGTTCCTTCTGGATAGTCCCACCTTCTATCCAGGTCCCCTTGCTTGGGGTGAACTCCAAGAAGGGCATTTGCAGATAAATAGCCAAATAGAAAGGGCTAGATCTGAGGATCAGGGAGGGAGAGACCAGGATGAGACCCCAGTAGACAATGCTTGACAGGATAATACAGAAGAAGGCGCATCTTCTTCTTCTGGAAATTCCTTTCCATCACCCCTTTTATAACTGTGTGTGTGTAGTATGGATGAAATAAAATTATGAATGAATGTGTGCTTGGTATCCTCTAAGGTATTGTGTCAAGGTGGTGGATTCACTTAATTTTCCGTGGAATCTACCACAGTCACTTCTTCCCTTCCTTTTCTTCTTCAGGTTTCCAATGTCTGAAATGAAGAGATTAGATCAAGTCAACTCTCAGTCCCCTTCTGACCTGAACAACAGCTGATCCTTTGACTGTCTTGGTATTTCAGTTCCTGATCAACCTGTTCCTAGTTGAGAGTGTTGCTTTCAGGGTCCAGGGCTTTCAGTAGGCAGGACTTAGTTCAGATAGCCATTTAACAAGATGATATCTAGGTAGGGAGCTTTGCTGGTTTCTCTTAATCTCTTCTAGGGCACTACTGAAGGTGTGGCTGGATGTGTGCATTTGGATGACTTAGATGGGTGGGGCTGTCCCTTAGAATGTATCAGAGACATTTCTCTAGAACTCCAGTACTTTAACATAAAACATTCCCACTTCGAGAATGGAAGGAGGTGGCATGTAAAGAGTTTAGACTCACTAGGTAGGGGCAGAGATGCCCTATTGACCTGGGAATCATTATTTAGAGTCAGTGCATAGTTATTGAGCTCATACCACATTCCAAAGGCTGTTCCAGGCATTTTCATGTTCTTATTAATTTTGGTTCCAAGATAACCACGAGAAGAATGTGCTGTTACTCTGTTTTGGCAAATGAGGAAACTGAGACTGAGAGAGGTAAAGGAACTGTTCAAGGTCACACGGCCAGGAATAGTACAGCTGGGACACAAACCAGGCCTATCTGACCTCAGAGCTGGAACTTCTCCAACAAAGTGATGTCTTATTCCAGGCCCACTTTTGTGTCTGGTAAAGCCCCAGAGTCATCTCACCATTGGTCTTCTTTGATTTTTTTTTTTTTAAGATGGTCACATTTTCCTGTTTCTTCATATGTCTAGCAATTTTGGATTGTATCCTGGACATTGTTAATGAACTACTAGACTTAGATTCTATTATATTCCTCTAAAAGACTATCAATTTTTTTTTAATTTTTAATTTTTTTTAAAGATTTTATTTATTTATTTGACAGAGAGAAATCACAAGTAGATGGAGAGGCAGGCAGAGAGAGAGGGAGGGAAGCAGGCTCCCTGCTGAGCAGAGAGCCCGATGCAGGACTTGATCCCAGGACCCTGAGATTATGACCTGAGCCGAAGGCAGCGGCTTAACCCACTGAGCCACTCAGGCGCCCCAATTTTTTGTTTTTAATTTGACTGAACTCAAACTTGAAACTCTGTTTCCCATATGATTGGCAGCAGCTGAAATCTGAGTTCAGTTCATTTAATTTTAGCTGGGGTTTTTGTCTGTACTGTTCATGTATGTTGAAGGATCAGCCAGAGATTTGGGCAGAGATTATACAAAGAAATTGGGGCTTAATCTCTGCAGCTCTTTCCTTTCTGGGGTTTCTGCCATCACTTTCCAGCTGCTGTGTTCACCCACATTTTCTCTGTTTCTTTGAGCCACTATGATTTCAGATTTCCTATAAATTTAGTTATCCTGTTTGACACCAGCTATGGTCTATTTTCAGGGAAGATGCTTTAAAAACAAAATACACACTTGTAATTCTTCCAAGTATCAATTCTTCTGCAATTTCTGCCTGTTTTTTGTTTTACCAGTGCCTCTGGATAGTTTTGAAATATTTTATACAGAGTTTGTAGTTGTTACCTATGGGAGGACAAGCCTGATAGAAGCTACTTGAAAGTCATTAGAAGGTTTGTTCTGCTTTTGAGCATGTAGTTCCTTCTATGGCTCTCACCATGTGGTCCTGTTGATTTGTTCATCCTTTCTTCCCTTCCTTCCTTCCTTCTTTCCTTCTTATTTTATTTATATGTTTTAGAGAGAGAGAGAGAAAGTAGGGGAGGAGTAGATGGAGAGAGTGTTCAAGCAAACTCCCAACTAAGTGTAGTGTCTGATGTGGGGCTAGATCCCACAACACATGAGATCATGACCTGAGCTGAAATCAAGACTTAGATGCTCAAACTCAAATGCTCTGCAGGTGGGTCTGTTCTTAAAGGTATATCAGGCCTATCAGAGTCTCTAGGATTCTAGTCTTTAAGTCATAATAGCAGATACTTATACCAAGACAATGATGTGTTGTAATTGGCTCTTGGAAATGTCATGCAACTGTGTCCAGGACAACCTTCAGGCTTTGCTTCATGTGTATATCTTGCCTTCAAGGAAGGTGTTCCTTGGGAAAGAGTGCTTCTAGGCTGCAAGGGGGCATCTACCCTCAGACCACTGTTCCAGGTACCATGATGTCAGGAGTTGGAGCGGCAGGCTTTTTCCCTCTCTCAAGTACATTTTTGGCCAAGTCTCTGGTGGAAGGGTCAGAGGGGTCAGGAGGGAGAAGGAGGCAGATTCCCCAACTTGCCAATGTCATCTGAGTGTATGTCTGCTTAAACTTTGCCTTAGGGAGTTTGTCAGATGGCCGCCACCTGTTTAAGTTCCCCCAGACACCTTCTGGAGCTGCAGGTGTGTGTCAAGGGCTGGAGGAAATTGGCTCTTCCCCAAAGTTCCTCTTCTCTTTCGTTGGTGATAACAAAAAAGCCAGAGCATGATGGAAAAATCCATGTGCTTTAAAAAAATATTACTGCTTTGTAGAAGGGTTGTTTTTCTCCCCCCTTTCTTCTTCTTCAAAAAAATCTCTTGTGTGTCAGAAAGATGAAGCCAGAAGAGAAATGTCCCTTTGATGGCTGAGAATTATTGTTTTAAAGGCTTTATTTAAGCTGCTCTTAACAAAACTCAAACATCTGGCTTGTGGCGCTTGTGTGCCAACTTTCAGCTTGAATGGAATGCACGAAGATGGCAGGCTCCCAGGCTGGAAGGAAGGAAGGCAAAGCCTGCTGTGGTCTGCTTGGCTGCTGTGATTGCTGTGGCCACTGTCTGCGTTGTGCCTCCTCAATGGGGCAGAGGCGGAGGAAGAAAATCACTTTCTTGAGCATGTTTTTATGCTACAGACAATTTGCCAAGTTGAATGTATCTGTGCCTATCTCTCAAGACTTATGATGTGTAGAGAATCAGGACTTGGGCTTAAGAGAAGCTGGGCTGGGGGGAAAGGAAAGGAGGGTTGTGTTTATCCAACACATATTCTGTGCCAGGCATTTTCTTATCCATTGTTGGGTTCAGTTCTTACAACAACGCCAAAAGGTAGGTGTTTCTGTCCTT